>NC_092521.1:131223604-131548604 GCF_037038585.1 Patagioenas fasciata | reverse complement strand
TCAGAATATGTGGCAAATACCCTTCAAAATGTTTATTCCAACAGTACAGGACATTCCTTTGGCAGTCATCTGCTACTCACTTTGTAGTAATTGAATATATCTACAAATATTTACAGTGAAATGTGAAGGGCTAGCACTCTTGGGGGGGACTTTCAAAACTTAGAGAATGTCACTTTATGTGACAACAAAGGTGTTTCTGCTTCCAGTCCATGCCTGTGATAACTTGACTGCGTATTTAGAAGTGAGGAAATATGCGGATAAGTTTTCTGACTCTTGATCCTTGTGTGTGTTAGTGAGAACAATGTTAAGTGTCTTCATTATTACAAAATATAGAGAATGTATTGTACAGATGTAAAGATGTAGAGAATGTATTGGGTAATATTTTGAGACCAATCTAAAGAAACATTTACCA
The DNA here is from genome assembly GCF_037038585.1 of Patagioenas fasciata. Classification (NCBI taxonomy): domain Eukaryota; kingdom Metazoa; phylum Chordata; class Aves; order Columbiformes; family Columbidae; genus Patagioenas; species Patagioenas fasciata. The sequence goes on along the minus strand of NC_092521.1, from coordinate 131,548,192 downwards.
TCTAAAGAAACATTTACAATTCAGTTTTATTTTTAATTCCTTTTAGGCATATTTCACTTTGCTTTCAGAATGAATACCAACTATTCTTTTTTTATTCACTGCGTATCTGGTGCTCTTTCTATGCATCATTTGGGCCTCAGATGTTGTGGGCAAACCTTGTAATTCAAATAACATTTTTCAGTGGAAGGAAAGCTACTGTGTTTCTAGTAATCCATGTAGACTGTTTTTACAGAGCTTACGTCTATAAATTATTGGATGCACTCAAAGTGTCCAAAATCTACAGACCTGGATAATTCTTGCTAGTTGCAGAGCACTGAAAGATGAGCTTAAAGTGTGTTTTGATTAAGATTTTGAAAGCCTGCTGCTGTGAAATCAGGACACTACTACATGTGACATTGTATGCAAACATTCTATAAACTCCGATACAATCATATTTGCGTCATTAATGCCAATGAGGAGAAAGTACAGCAGACAATACAGGTGGCGATGTTTGGCTTTGGTTTGCCTTGTGCTTCTTTTCAAAGCAGAAACTGTGTGAGGCTGGAAGATGGATGTTCCCCATCGCCTTTTATTGTTGTTGTGTTTGCGCGCTTACATGTCTGTACATGTACACATCTAGAAGCCCTTAAATTTATCTCCCCTCCCAGACAGAATTATTGCTGTTTCATTATACTCTTATTCATTTAGCACAGAGAGCATGGTGTGCTATCCTTGAGAGTCATAGTTTGGTCCCACTGTAAAAACAGGTCCTTTTCTCTTTAAGAAATGTGAACCTCTACTGTGAAGTGGTTTTAACTCTAATAAATAAAACGTAAATAAGAGATTATTTAAAGATTGAAAATAAAAAGTATAAGAAAGCTAGAGTAGTTTATCCCTTTTTTAAAAACGTTTAAAAAGCATATTACTTTTTTTGAATTAATGGAAAACTTCCAAGAGAGTCTTCACTCTTTTTTAATAGCAGTTTTTAATTTTTTAATTTATTTTTTAATATCAGTTATTGGAGAGTGTGACCATCAGTTTTTTCTCTGCTACCACTGAGCTGAAGCAGAATAGGGTCAGCTATTTTGAAAGTGGTTCCAGAGCTGTGCTTCCTTCTGTCTGCAGTCCAGAGCTCAGAGAATGACACTGAAACTCTTACTGATTATCTCAGTATATTCTGTTGGATACTTTTAGAAATAAAAGAACTCCACTGGATTTTTCTACTGAACTGATAGAAACTTCTACAAATGAACTTTTTTCTTTATCCTGCAGGCTTGCTTGGCTAGTCCCCTTCCAAAAACAGGACATAATAAAGAGGTGATATTGTTCTATATTGCTGGTTTAAAAACTTAGCGAGAGGCTTATAAGCTAAACTAAATATAAAGCTGTGATTCTTTCAGAGGATAGTGCAAATTAGTTTGAAATGTAGGAGTGCGTATAGTAAACAAATCAGAAAACTCTGTGTGGCAGTGTGACATACTGTATAAACACTAAAATAGTTTTGATAAATGAGAAGGCACCCCGTGTTTTACTGTGTTTTCTCGAAGTCTCCAGTCTCGTCTCTCCTATAAAAGCTATTATCTGTTTTTTATACATCCAGCAGGAGGCTGATGTTTTGTATGGGCTTCCTGTCTGAAGTGGTCAGAAAATGGAAAAATAATTTGATTTTTAAGCTTCTAGTATGCTAAAGTAAACCCCTTAAGATTTTTTTTTTTTTTTAAAGAGGCAAATTATAGTTGGAATGTATTTCCCATATAACGTGTTTTCCCTTTAATGATTGGAAGATCCGGACAGATTACAGCTCCTTACTTACGTGGGGGAAAAAAAAAAAAAGCTGAAAGACAATGAGATGTGTAATAAACTAGTTACCTTGATACTAGAGTTTAATCCAAAGATTCCCAGTTGTATTTAGAAAATTTAGATTTAAATCCTATGGCGAGATAATTTTTCCAGCCAAGTTTCCTGAGTAAGTCAGTTGCTGCATCTGCCTGCCACTGACTAATTTCTGCCGCACAAGGCTAACGGATAGAGGTCTCGGACATAATTCAGTTTTTCTAAATGTCATGAACATTTACAGCTAGGTGGAGAAGAGAGCCACTGTTTATTCTTCGTTACAATAACTGGGGAAGCGCAGTCACTATCTGTTCACTTAGTAGTGACTTTCTGAGCCAGCAACACATCTGTATTACCTCACCTTCAGCACAGATCTCGCTCGTTCCACATGAGTTGTAATACAACACGTGCTGTCTGCTGGCCATCCTGCAAGCCGCGTAAGCAGGGCTCAAAAGGAAAGGATTGAGATTCACATGAAGTAAGAGTGTTGCAGGGGTTGGGAGGGAACTGTAGAAAATGGGGAGAGGTAGACGAGGGGATTGTGCGTGATTGCGAAGAACAGAGATGCAACTGAAAATGGGACTTGCAGCAGTTGTAGAAACTGGCAGTGTGAGAAGACGTGGCTTCAGGCTGTGTTCAGATGTGTTCAGGCTGGGAATGACTGTTTTCTCCCTGTGTTCCCCTCTGTCAGTTGTGTTCAGAGGAATTCTCTCTGAAGTGCCCTTTTGGGCTTGGGCTGGCTTCTAGTGCTGCAGCAGCTGTAGGGGCTCGGTGCGGTGCAGTGGGCTGCATTCATGCATGGCACATGCAATTTTAACAGAAATTGAAGTCTCTTGAAACATCTGTAATTTACAGTAGCTGACGGTGACTTCAGAGGTTGCCCCGGTAACTGGTGTCCCAGGAGTCTCCATAAATACACCCGAAAAGTGGCCGAAAGTCCACATGCCAGTGCAGTAAGTCTAAAAATACTGAGTAATTATGTTTATGTTTTAAACAGGTTATAACAATGTGGTTTTAGTAGCCTTCTCACCCAAATATAAAAATAAATCTTTAAGATAGCATGCACTTGGAAATTATGTGGGTTGGAAATTCTGTGGGTTGAAAATTCCTAAAAAGACATCAGTGAGCACTCTCCCAGAGTATGAGCTGTTATTTGACGATGCTTTCTACTTTTAGCATAATGACATAATTAACAAATGAAGTTCATTTAGTAAGAATTATATCTAAGTCATTAGAAGAATGACTTCTGCCTTCATATGACATAAAATGAAGAGGTATGGATCAAGGTACTTTGACACTTTGGCCTCTAGATGAAGAAGCAAAGAAGATAGAATATTTTATCTAGGAGACACAAATGATATTGTTGTAGGTGGTTCTTCTATAAAAGCTTCAGTAGAAAACAATTATGTGATAGTGGGGATGTTCAACTGAACAAATTCCCCAGAATTCAAGTCCATTATATAGTGGTCAAATTAATTAATAAAATCGATGAATTCATGAATAATTAATCTTTACATTAAAATTAATTAATTAATAAAATTATTTCCCCCCCTAAGGAAAATCCAACTGGATTAGTATTCACAGTTGAATGTTTCATACTTTAGCAGAGTTTGGTAAGTGTAACTTCCAATAAGGGAATAATTATCTTCAGTGTAAGTATTTGTTTCCTTTCTCTCCCTCTCTCTTAGTTGTGAACCCTGACCAGGAAGCGGCTTATTAGTGCTGGCACCTTGTTTATGTCGTTCAACTGTGTTTCCACTAACTTTCAGTTGGAAGATGCATAGTATCACCTAAGTCATAGTAGAATACTTATTCTCTCATAGTTACCTTGGCTTCTGAAATGCTTTTTCTTTTGTTTTGTGGATTTTCATGACCAGCTATAAATAGGAATTGCAGAAAGCAGTCTAGTATATTCCATTTAAGAAAAAGTGGGACTTGTGAATCCTTATTTAAATCTTGACATGTGGTGCATATTTAAATTTAGTAGCTGTTCAGCTTGATTTCAACACATACCTCAATGGAATTTTCCTAGTAAAACAAGAATTGAGACCAGTGTCACAAAGACTTCCTGATACTACTGTAATTTCGCTAAAATAAGAAAATCAGAATTGTATACACCAGTGACATAATTATTGGATGATGAGTAATATCATGAAACAAGAATATATTAAAATATTGAAAGGTGTAATAGTGCATACAATTACTATGGTTGTGTATTTTGTAGTAAAGTAAGAATGGTCCATTCCTGAAGGAAATGCTGATTTACTCTTCAAGGGAATCAAAGTGATATTCCTGAATCTAATTTGTGGATGAAGAAGTAAGTTATCTAACTACTTTCATTAAATAAAGAAAAAAGATTAGCAGGTGAATGTTATGACCGTAGCAAACAAGCTTCAGAAGGCCACAGAGTCTATAAATACTGGCCTGCTGTGACAACATGCAGATAAACCAAAGAAAAGCATATATAAAAGTACTGCTCATCTCTGTTGCTATGTATTAGGGAGCTGACTGTGAGGTAGAGAATACATGATTGAGCCCCATGTCTCTCATCCTTCTGAATCTTAGTCTTATCTTTATGTTCCTCATATTCTTTATCTCTTGTTATCTGATGATGGCAAATGAGCCTCTCCATTTTCCTCAGACTTTGGACCACATTTGTAGCATTTAAAGTCAGTTGAAACAAATTAATGTTACACAGTGAGTCAGAGTTGCAGTCCGAATTTAGAACATTTTCCTGAAACTTCCTAAAGTCTTTGGATGAAAAGCATTGAAAAGATTTACTGTTGTTTACCCTCTGGGTTCAGCTGTTTGTTTCTGCGACCAGCCAAGGACAGATGAGTGTGCAGTCTCACCATTAGCACTCATTGCCATCCAGTTACTTGTTTTTATGGCTTCTCCACACACTGCAGGATTCAGAGCTGTGAGAATTCTGCCAGTTTTTCTCAAGGAGTCTTGGATTGCCATCGTGTATGTTGTTCAGTTGTGTCCATGACAAACGGATGTGTGTGGCAGACTTGCTATTCATACAGTTATGCGTATACCTATAGTCTGGTTTTGGATATAGTAATTTACTTTTAATCTCAAGCAAAATTTCAGTCCTATTACCATACAGCAGAGAATTTTAGGAAAGTTGCTGTATAAACATTTCTTTTTAGCTGCCAATGTCTTATAAATCAGTGAATAATATACTTGCATGCATCCATAAAATGTATCTAATTTCTCTGCATAACATATTTTCAATCTGGCATGTGGGAACAAAACTAGATTTGTAATTCTGTAGCTGTGATACATTGACGGTGAAGTGCAGTGAACAGCTAAATAGAGTAGAAAATTTTGGGCACGTTTTCATGCATCTTGAAATATAATGTTGGTGTTATAATATTGCTTCAACAGCTATTAATTAGAGGATTGCAGTTCTGTAAGATTTCCCTGAGACGGAAGATGCATTAACATAGGAAATTATTATGATGTTGGACTGTTCATTTTGGGTGCCTGACTTCCAGCACCGCCTTAAAGGAGTGACTGATTTTTGCTAGGGGTCAGGAAAATAGATCACTGTAAAAAGTTTGCTGGAAGCAGCTGAAAGTTGAGCTCCAGAGCTCAATAGCTGCTCCAGAAAGTTTAGGGACATGTAATAACAACATTGCGTAATCTTTTTTTAACTTAGTGGGGTTTTTTTTAGTGCATTTTAGTGTGGTCTAGTTTATAGACCCCCAGAGTTATCTTGTAGTGTTTTAACAGGGAAAAAGTCTAACAGTGCTCTTGCTTTGAGTTACCTTTCATGTATCACATAGAAATGATCCAGAAACAGAAAACCATGGCCTGCAAGTCATAAATCTTGAGGAGCATACTTGAGGGTTTTCAGATTGTTTATAATCACTGTTAACAAGCTAAACAGTGAACTCTGATATTTCTAGTATTGTTTTGAAGGATTTTCAGCACTGCTTCTGCTGATGCTTTCTCATTAACCAGTGGGTAGGCTATGTGCTGAAACGGTATTTTTTCTCCCCAATTTAAAGAACACAAAATGATGTGAAAATCAACTGATCATTGACCAGGCCCAAAGAGTTATGGTCAATGGAGTTAAATCCAATTGATGCCTGGTCATGAGTGGTGTTCTCCAGGGCTCAGTACTGGGACCAGTTCTGTTTAATCTCTTTATCAATGATCTGGATGAGGGGATTGGGTGCACCCCTAGTAAGTTTGCAGACGACACCAAACTGGGTGGGAGCATTGATCTGCTGGAGGGTAGCAAGGCCATACAGAGAGGGATCTGGACTGGCTGGATTGTTGGGCTGAGACCAGTTGTATGAGGTTTTACAAGGCCAAGTGCCGGGTCCTACACTTGGATCACAACAACCCCAGGCAGTGCTACAGGCTCTGGGAAGAGTGGCTGGAAAGCTGCCTGATGGAGAAGGATCTGGGGTGTTGGTCAACAGCTGCCTGGATATGAGCCAGCAGTGTGCCCTGGTGGCCAGCATCCTGACTTGTATCAGGAATAGTGTGGCCAGCAGGACTAGAGAAGTGATTGTCCCTCTGTAAATGGTGTGGAGATAAATATATTTCTGACGTTTTACTGGTCAACTAATACAGCCATAGCCAGTTTCTTTCTCAACATGCTTTCCTCAAAGCATGGCAGTAGTTGATATGCTAGAGAGAGAAGCAATTTTCCCTACAACAATTAATGTAATGGAAGGCAGGTGACCTTCCATCACCCATACTGTATAAGCTGTCCTTGAAACTGTAAATGGTTTTTTAAGTCTGAGTTTGATATATTCAGTTTCTTCATCTTTGAGGCTGATAATAGCTAGTGGAACAGGCTATTAAATAACAAGCAAAGGAGTTCCTAACAATGGGTAAAGAAGGCATGAACGGCATTGGAACTTTGTTTGTTGAGAATGCAAGTAGCCACTAAACTATACTGAAATTATCATAGGTTGCAGCCAATATGAACTCTCTGCATAATTAATTATCATTCAATTTATTTCACTGGACACATGACCTTCAGGAACAAAGCTCCTAAAATGGATCGTGTGTAAAAAAGCAAGTGAATAGAAATGGTTCTCACTTGTGATATAAATAATCAATATTATGTGTATCTCTACTCTGTTAACTGTTGTTTTTCCTCTTGACAGTCCTTTAGCTATTTTCATCCTTTAAGGCATCTGTCAATGAAACATGAAAATGTTCGTACTTCGCTGATAAGGACCTCGGGATCCTGGCGGATAAGAAGCTGACCATGAGCCAGCAATGCACCTTTGTGGCAAAAAAAGGCCAGTGGTATCCTGGGGTGTGTTAGCAATGGTGTTTCCAGCAGGTCAAGAGAGGTCATAATTCTCCTTTACTTAGCACTGCTGAGGCCACATCTGGAGTAGTTGGTCCAGTTTGGGTCTCTCAAGTACAAGAAAGATACAGACTTACTGGAACAAGCCCAGTACAGAGCCACAAAGAGGGTTAAGGGACTGGACCATCTTATATGAGGAGAGGCTCAAAGAGATGGGACTGTTCAGCCTGGAGCAGAGAAGGCTCAGGGGAGTCTTAACAAGGTATTAATACTTGGTGGGAGGGAATGAAGAATAGGGAGCCAGACTCTTCTCAGGAGAGCTCACTGACAGGCCAAGAGGCAACAGGCACATATTAAAAAAAACAAGAAATTCCATTTGAACACAAGAAGACATGTTTTTACTGTGAGGTGGTCAAACAACAGCGAGGTTGTGTAGAAAGCTTGTGGAATCTACATCTTTGGAGATACTCAGCATCTAGGTGGACATGGTCTCTCTATGTGACCCACTTTGAGTGGAGGGGTTGGACTAGATGATCTCAAGAGATTCCTTCTCACCTAAAAAGTTCTGGGCATCTGTGTCAGGATGGCACTTCAGTGATACAGAAGTTGAAGTTTGGTGTGAGTCAAAACACAAAGCTTTTCTGGACCCTACAAACAATCTTAGCAGTCTAATGAAAGAATTCTTATTAGTCCAGTTATGATAATAACATGGTTCAAATTATGTAGAGTTAAAGTCCTTATAGGCACAGTTTCTGGTGTATATACCCCTTTTTCTGATGTTATGTTCTGACTTTCACTGCCCCTGTGCATAGCTGCTACAGTCAATGGTTTCATTTGGGATGAGGCCGAATGTCAAGGCAAATTTTCATTGTCAGCCTTGAGTTATCCTGTCAGCAAGCTGTCCTTTTTCAGGAAAAATATGATGGTGGTGTTTTGTTTTGTTTTGTCTTTCTTTTTTCCTTTTCATCCTGGGATCTCCTTGGGATAATTTTAATGTGCTTTCAACATGCTCAACATCTTGCTCATACCTCATCGTGTCAAGTTTTCTACCTATGTTCATATTTGTTCTTTTTTACTTTAAAAGTGTTCTTACCCACTTTCCAAGGTTGCATTCCTTTGGCTAACAGTAATGAGTTGCTTTAGATGTCCAGTATCATCCTGTGTATGTACTTTCAAGGCCCCTGCTGTCTTCCCAGCTCTCTGTTCTATACTTTGTTTTTATTCTAGGGTCACGGAGTTTATTCTACTTTATGTCTACTCCTTATTACAGTCTGTTAACAACAAAAAATATACAGTGTTACATTGTGCAATTGCCCAAAATGTAAAACAAAGCAGGTAATAATCAGCTGGTCGTTAGATCATTGCTGTTACAGCAAGACAAACTAAAGCAAAGCTCCTGGCAGGCCGGGGCAAGTCCAGAAAAAAACTTATGTGCCTCAGGCTCTTGGTATTATTTTAGAGCAAGACCTTTGTCTCTTTAGTAGCAGTATCTACAAAAGAACAGTTCCAATCGTATGAAGCTGTGATCTCCCTTAAGAAAATAAATCGAGATTGGGGTAATCTGTGCTGTGTTAAGACAGAGAACTTGTTTCTGAAATCTGATGGTTTAATTTAGATGTTCTAATACAGACAAAAGACTGTCTTCATAGAAGGAAGTTTCATGACTCTTGTGTGTGTATCTGCCACTTGTCAGTACCTGCTAAGGCCAGTGAGATGGGTGGTTTGGTTTAGATGCAATTTACAGCTGTTTTGGTAAAAAAGAGAACTGGTTTTAAGCACATCAGGCAATACATGAATTTCCTACATTGAAATAAACACCTGTTTACCCCAGTAGGGATTCTCACACAGTTTAAGGTCTGTTCTGAAGCCTTTACTGTTCTGTCTCAAAATTGCCAGTGTCTGCTGTGGGAAGGCAGCAGGTCATGCTCCCATGAGACAGGCCTCTCGGTGGTTTCTTACTTAGCAGAGATGAGGAGTCTTACTCTCTGTAGTAGCAGAGAGCATTGTCTTAGAAGAGGCAGGTACTCGACACCTACCCTTCTTGGAGCAGGGTTTAATTAGTAATGTTCTACAATGAGATTTTGTTTCTCTTACCAAGCCCTCAGCAGTTCTTGGCAATGGCGTTATGTGTGCTGAGGAAGTCTGAGCAAGCGGCACTACAGGGAGGTAGTTCAAATGTTTAGGTCTGAGCGCTGTATATCCTTTTCATTTATGGGAAGTCAGAATGAAAAAAAATGAAGGGGAAAAATTGTTCTTTGGGCTAAAATTTTGCTCGCCTGTGGAAGAGAGGGCAATGTGGGAAATGGCAGGATCATTTCTCTGCTATGGACTCAGTTGTGTCTGCTACGAGGTTAATGGAACATGATGTCCTGTAGGATTGTGTCTTCTTGGTTGACTTGGTGATCCAAGGAAGTGTGAACTCTTGATCTATTTTTTTTTAATATTCTGAATTTTATTAATTCTTTTTCTCTTCCTGGCTTCCTGGCTTTGGGAAACTTTTGGAGCCTAGTTGTCTTTAGATCTCTTTTGTCAGATGTACTTGAAATTAAAAAAAAACAAAACAATTCTAAAGTTAGGAGGAAGAATACATAAGGAAACACACATAGATCATGTGATCCCTAGGATTATTTTCCTAGGAAACCATCTAAAACATAAAATATGGTTCATTGGTAGCCCTGGAAACAGCCTGCTTCTATCTCAATCACTTTTATCATCATGAAGCTTACTGTGCCATCATTTCCTTCTCATAAATATGTAGCTTATTTTTAAGAACTTTTTTTTATTGTAACTATATGCTGTTGTGAGAAGTGTGCAAATACTTGTATTGCAGGGAACCTGCAGGAAATGAAGGGCATTTGAATGAAGGGTATGTATAATAAATTACTGAGCCCAAAATGAGTCTTTTGCCATGCAGTGTGTACAACTGCAACTATTTAAAAAATGCTTAAGTAATCTGGTGCGATAGGCTGCGACCAAATTGTTGTAGATTTTCCGAATCTGTGAAATTTGTGAACTTTTGTATTTTAAATTTATTTTGTTTCCTATTACCACAAGTTCGAATAGCTAACTTATGCTTTGGTAGATGATTGAAACAGAATTGCAGCATAGAGCAAGTTACTGAAGTAAGGATTCAGCATATATTTCATGTTACCAAACATCAGTGAAATGGTTATACCACTAACTGTTTGTTCTTTCCTTCTAAGTTACACTGGCATTTAAAATCCAATGATATAGAAAAATTGGCCAGCAAGAAGTTACTACAGATATGAATAGACAGTTCTATTAATATTGCCAGAATGCTTTTGTTGTATTCAGTTAACTTTGTACCTCAGAGGATTGGTTGTTTTATAGCATTTTCAATTATAATGTAACTAGTTCAGAATTTGAAGTGGTTAGTAGATAATGAATTCTATATTCAAATGTACAAATATGGAAGATGCAGTGTTCAAATAATTTAATAATTTTGTTAACTTTTCAGTTAACCATTGCATCAAATTAATTAAGCAGATTATTTTCCCTTACATGTATTCTTTCTATTCTGTCTCGTACAGAAATCTAAATCTTTTGAAGCAGCGTTACACTAATGGCACATCTGCTTCCTCTCAGTTTTTACTCTTCCCTTTGGCTCCTCTGTCATTTCAGACTTAACAGGGCAAGTCATATTGCAGCCTGAATTTACCAAAATGTGTGGAAATCTGGGTAGTTGGTTAAAGATGTGCTTTCGAAATGTTTTACATGCAACCTATTTTTAAAGCAAAAAAAATAAAGCAATAGTTTTCAATTTTGATGTCAATGCTTTTCATTGCTTTTTATCTAATAATAACTTTGGCTTTGTAAGAAATTAGAAGATTTACTATTTCAGTCTGTGTATTCGTTAAACTATTTTGAGAGGTGTTTAATATACAAAATGTAGTTCCTTCAGTTTTTTATTATAGCACTTGAATGCTTGCCTTTATTCTCAGGGTTCAAATGTAAGTATTAATACTGAAGGCTTGTCTGCTTCTGACTAGATTTATTGGTATAGATGACATGAAGGGCAGCTCTGTATTTAGGGACTACCCAGACTGCAACAGCAGACTTATTTTGCTGGTGTAGTTTAACTAGGGAGAGGAGTAAGCTAGGTTACCAAAAGGCGCATTTGCAGATATAACTGTGTCTATTCTAGTACTTTTCTGGTGCACTAATGTCATTTACAGCTGGGATTTTCTTTATGTTACTGTTCACTGTAGAGATGAACTAGCCAATATAATCTAAATATACTCTCCACCACATATTGATTACACTATCTGCATACACTTTATGTATAAAAGTAGTTACTGTGATTTACTTTCAGTTCTGATTAACAATATTAGGAAAAGAAAACACTTTTTCCGTAAATGTTTCCATGTTTCCATGTTGAAGATGAATGTTTAAGTAATTGTGAAATAATGAAATATGAACTATTGAAATATTAAAATGTGTTTGGAAAGTTTTACTAAATTAGTAATTGTACCAAAATAGAAAAAAACAGTTGAATGTAGTAAGCTGGGAGAGTGAGGGGGATGACTCTAATGGAATTGTTGTAATTTCTGTCTCTTTGCTACATTGAACAAGAACAAAACTTCTCATCCTGAAGTCATTTAATCACTGTGAAGTTGCATTGTGAGTGGTTATCAAGTTGAGATAAGGAATATTAATATAGTTTCTAAGTATTATCTAAACTATTCTTCAGCCTTTTCTTGACCACCCTAAGCACATTCCTTTTTTTCAGTTGGTTCAGGCAGATGTGCCTTTGTGGTGGGACACTGGCATGATTTCGAAGGACAGGGATGTCACTCTTTGCTGAGAGCAGAATCAGTGGAGACCCTGGGTTTCAGAGTGAGCAGACAGTAATTCAGTTCAAAGTAAACATATGAGAAAAATGTTTTCCTTCTATGATTGGTTTCAGGTTTTAGATGTTGTTTGAGTTAATTTTTGTGCACTAAAATGTGACTTTTTGAGTATTTCTGATGTGTAAGATATTAAAAAACTGTATACAGTGTGTTGAGATATGGTACATTAGTATTTTAATGAAAAAATGGTATTTCCTTAGTATGTCTTAATGACTTAAAAAAAAGAGTCCTGTTTTCCTGGTAATTATCTTTTCATCCACAGAACACAGCTATGGTATTACCACATCTTCATTATTACCCATACCAAGTATTAAATACAGTGATCTCTGAAAACTGAAAGTTGGATTATTTTTACCTGCCGTATTATCCTGAAGTTTGAGTGCATACTGGATCCGTAACCCTCCACATCTAGAAGGGTTGTAAACTTTATTTTAAGATATTTGAAATCCTTGCATACCTTCTTACCACCCCAAGTGCTACAATTCTAATCTGTATTGAGAATTTGAGTTAAGATCATAAACTGCTTGCTATGATGCTGCTGTTGTAGATGGGATTTCAGAAATTTCAGAAATTTTCTTATCTTGACTTTAACTGCTCGAAAGTGTAATGTCCTGTAGTGATGTTTATTCAGCATTCCTCCCAAAGGAACCTTGTAGCAAACAATCAAAACAGACCCCTTTGAAATAGTAAAAATCTAGAGAAAACTACCGTACCTGCAAATTTTTATTTTTTTAATTGTAATTGTTTGGTAAAGCATACAGATGACTTACTAGGTTTGGTTTGTCAAAGCTATGAACATTTATATGAATTTAAAATCTAAAGAGTGGATGCCTTGCTTATTGTTTGTTGTCTTAGGATAAACAAGTGCTTTATACTATTTCATTTTTGTACTCTCTCTCATGTCTTTCTGTTCCAGGCATCTTTTATTAAATATTTATAGTTCACTGTTCTTTTCTAAGTGCTTGTAACTGTTATGAATGATTAAAGAAGAGAGTTAAGGGGGAAGAAGGGCATTGATGTAGCATTCAGAATTAGAGTTTCCTATAATTGTTTGACAACTGTAAATTACATGCATCTGAAAATCAACACAAAAAAAGTATCAGAAGCAGCAGTATGTGGTTAGCAAAGGTACTTGGGTTCACGTCTTCTCTGCTTGTGTGATCGCTGAGCAATGGTAACCCAATAAATATTTTTTGCCTAATTCATAAGAATTGTTCTCCTTAAGAATAAACAGTTAATTATTAGTGTTTAATTATCATTACCATCTAAGTAATGAGGTTGAAGTAACCACTCAAAGAAGAATTTGCAATAGCATATTTGTTTAGCAAGTAGTTAAGTTTTAAAGAGTTCCAACTTTTGTAATTAATACTGAATTAGGTACATGACCTCTTCATGGCATTGAAGAGTTAATATTAGTAATGGTCGCTTTCCTACTTGACAAAAAGTATCTTAAACCACAAAAGCGGAACAATTGATCTTGTGAAGTTCCACCTCTTTCTTTAGAGTTACCTTAGGAAATTTGCTAGCCCAATTACTATAAGTCAAGAAGCAGATCTGAAGACACCATCCGTCGCTAGAATGAAGCAAATCAGTTGATGAATAGAAAGCTGCAAGGCAGAGGTAACGATAGTCTTTAGAATAATAATAATAAAAAAATATATATATTTTATTCATCTTAAGCCTGAATGTTTACTTGGATAAAATACCCTTTAGGTGGTAATTTTACTTATGTGTCATTCCTGGCAAACACTTGCCATCAGGAAAGGACACAAAAAGACACAGAACTTTGCAAGAGGGCAGATGACATTTGAAGTGAAATTTGGATAAACTGTATGAACTGGCAGTACAGGTGGAAATGAACATTTTGCCACATCGCTGAAAGTGATATTGTGTGATTTATTAATAACCTTGTGCTGAGAGGTTGGGTGGGATGTGTGGAAAAAGTCAGTCCTTTAAATTGTTTGAACATGTCCATGGTCAATCTCCTGCTCCTTTTTTTGTGAGCAAGAGTTGTTTGACAGTTAAGGGAATATAATGTAGACTAATTATCATAGTAGAAGAGAGACAATGTACTTTTATGCTTTCTGACTAAGTTAGTCATAACAAACACAATTGTTTTCATTTGTGGGCTGCATTTGCAGCATTGAAAAATACGAGTCTTGCCTGCATGGAGTAAGGTGTCTTTTTCCGTTTATTTATTTATTTATTTAGTATTTAAATGTATATAACTTCAGTTGCATTATGGGGTATGTGCCCATGATGGCACCCCAAGATACATGCTCTACAAGCTTGTTTTTGTCAGGTGGTTTATCCTCTTGTCTCCCTTAGCTATGTGTGACATGCAGAACAGCGGAATGTTGATATTCATAAAGTGACACTTAGCACAGTCAATTGCAGAAGGGCTTGGGCACTCCAACTCTCACTGAAAATAACTGCCCTCTTGGCATTGAAAATGTCCTTCAGCATGATCCCTCAGAATAATTACTTACTTGTCTTATGTGATTCCACCATTTTAAATTATACAAAAATGTGAAATATACCACGTACATGTGTAGAGTTAGGTTCGTGAACTGATTCTCAAAGGTAACAGTTGAGAGGCTGGCGCATTTTAGCAGTTTCCTTATTTTGTGAACAGAGGACTGCCACCTCTATCTTCATGTTTCAAAACACCTTCAATGAGGTTTGCCTATTTGCCAGCACTGTCAAATTTTTCAGAGGCTTATTTAAATCTACTTTGTTTATTGGGAAATAATGTAGAAGCAGCAGTCTGTGATCAACACATTGTGCTCGATCAACACATTGTGCTTGCACAGATTGCACAGAAATTGCCTTGTGGGTTGTGAAGTGGATAGGAGAGTGTCTGGGCCCATTAGGTGGGAAAGCTGGTAAAAAAAACAACCAAGCAAGCAACCAAAACAAACCCAATGATTATGTCTGTGGGAATCTTTGGAAAAGCTGTTTGGAAGACTTTACAAACAGAAGTGGGAAAGGGTGGGGAGGCTTGAGCCAGTGCTCAGACTCATCTCTTGCTGGTCCTGTTGGTGGCTTCTCTTTCCTCTCTGGTGCTGGAGAGGAGCCGCACAGGGAGAGGCGAAGCAGCTTTCTGCAGAGCCTGTGCTGCATCTCAAATCACAAACATGGTTATTGTGTTATCTTTGTAAGTCACCCACATGGTGTCTTTTTGCTTTAGACTGTGAAGCCTGACAGCTGTGTTACAGAAGTTGCTTATTTTGCCAATTCAGTCAAATTGTTGTTTATGCCTGAAATAGGAAATGGAAAAATGCTGTGCTTTCCACCAGTGGAACTGACTTGCAGCTATGAATACTTGAAAAAATCTCAGATTCATCTTCAGAATGATTGCTGTACTATTCTGCATATTAAATCTCATCAATAGGTCTTGATTAAAATGTTCGTGAAAGTGTACCTTAGCTATATAATGTTTGTGTTTTTAAAACATTATTGAAGAACTGAAAATGGAAATGCTCAGAGTTAAATGGGTGGGCATGTATGCAGAAAGAGTGTCTTGCTGGTTTTAAGGGTCACAGCAAAGGCTCAGAGACTTCTTCACTCCTGAGCGCTACTGAAATCTGTTAAGCCAACTTGCCTGTTGGAATAATTCAGTATCTTCTTTTGCAGTGTCAGCTTTGTCATCTGCAGTTATCCTTCAAGCTGAAAGCATATATAACTGTGATTCCTTTTTCTGATTGTTGATGACTGAAAAAATAAATGCTTGTAATAAACATGAGTTTCCCCATAGCAGTTGAAATCTATTTGCCATACTTCAGATATAATTTCTTAGTGCATGAGAAATTAGGAGTCTGACACAGTTTCTGCATGCTTATTTAGGGTTATTAGCCTTTTCACTCCATTAAGTAACTTTTAACAACTCTGTCAATGCAGTTTCCTCAGTTTAAGACTGAACAGTACATACTAGCTACTGGTTTTCGTAAATAATTATTGTAGTTTATATGAATTTGGTTAAAATCCTGCTTGTTTGGATCTGAAATATACAGGTTTTGCTTTTATTGAGTTTTTGAAATGTGAATACCTCTTTTGCTTCCATTGGAAATAAAACCCAGAAGCCTGAACTGTAACTGACTCAATAAAATAAAAAACTTGGACATTCATGCCAAGCGTAACTCAGGCTTTGGCTCTCTCCGTGCTCACAGCAGTCTGGGCAGTTTCCTTAGATACTTCTTATTTATTTTCTTTTGAGCTAGACTTTTCTTCTTGTCTTTCCCTTACTCATTTGTGTTGCAGATTAACTCATGAAACCAAATGCTCCTTTATTTTACTATCATAAATATTCAGATATACTTACATATGAAAGAACACCTCAGTGGTGTTTGAATGTCATTTTTAGTATTGTATTTTAATATTTAGATATAGTATTATCAAGTTCTCTCATTGCTTTATAAACATAACTGCATTTCTGAGTTACAGTAGTTGCTGCTCTGAGGCAAACATACTTGGCAGCATGAAACTGCAAAATGGCCATGTCTTGGTTACTATATATTTTTTTAAATTTAGATCAAAATCAAACAGTATAAACAGTTACAACTCCTTTATTTTCAGCAGAGTAAGCAATATCAGATTGTTTATACATGTTTGAAAGACGTGGATTTGTGTGTGCTCATTTAATGTATTGAAATATCACTTCGATTTAATATTTTCACAGTATCACAGTATGTTTGGGATTGGAAGGGACCTCAAAAGATCATCTAGTCCAATCCCCCTGCTGGAGCAGGAATGCCTAGGTGAGGTTGCACAGGAACATGTCCAGGCGGGTTTTGAATGTCTCCAGAGTAACAACCTCCCTGGGCAGCCTGTTCCAGTGCTCTGTCACCCTCACTGAGAAGAAGTTTTTTCTCAAATTTAAGTGGAACCTCTTGTGTTCCAGCTTGATCCCATTACCCCTTGTCCTATCATTGTTTGCCACCGAGAAGAGCCTGGCTCCATCCTCGTGGTACTCACCCTTTATATATTTATAAACATTAATAAGGTCACCCCTCAGTCTCCTCCAAACTAAAGAGACCCAGCTCCCGCAGCCTTTCTTCATAAGGGAGGTGCTCCACTCCCTTAATCATCTTTGTTCCCCTACACTGGACCCTCTCCAGCAGTTCCCTGTCCTTCTTGAACTGAGGGGCCCAGAACTGGACACAATATTCCAGATGGGGTCTCACCAGGGCAGAGTAGAGGGGAAGGAGGACCTCTCTCAACCTACTAACCACCCCCCTTGTAATACACCCAAGGATGCCATTAGCCTGCCTGACCACAAGGGCACAGTGCTGGCTCATGGTCATCCTGTTGTCCACCAGGACTCCCAGGTCCCTTTCCCCTACACTGCTCTCTAACATGTAATTTCCCAACCTATACTGGAACCTGGGGTTGTTCCTGCCCAGATGCAGGACTCTACACTTTCCCTTGTTAAATTTCATCAGGTTATTCCCCACCCAACTCTCCAGCCTGTCCAGGTCCCGCTGGATGGCAGCACAACCTTCTGGCGTGTCAGCCACTCCTCCCAGCTTAGTGTCATCAGCAAACTTGCTGATAGTACACTCTATTCCCGCGTCCAAATCGTTAATGAATATATTGAATAATATTGGCCCCAGTACTGACCCCTGAGGCACTCCACTAGATACTGGCCTCCAACTAGACTCCGCACCATTGGCTACCACTCTCTGGCTTCTCTCCTTAAGCCAGTTTGCAACCCACCTCACTACTCTGTTGTCTAGACCACACCTCCTCAACTTAGCTGAGAGGATGCTGTGGGAGACTGTGTCAAAGGCTTTACTGAAGTCAAGATAGACCACACCCACCACTCTGCCATCATCCATCCACCTTGTTACATTCTTATAAAAGGCTATGAGGTTGGTCAAGCATGACTTACCCTTGGTAAAGCCATGCTGACTGCTCCTAATGACCCTCTTATCCTTGATATGCCTTGAGATAGCACCAAGGATAAGCTGTTCCATTACTTTCCCAGGGACAGAGGTGAGGCTGACCGGTCTATAATTACCCGGGTCCTCCTTCTTGCCCTTTTTGAAGATTGGAGTGACATTTGCTTTCCTCCAATCCTCGGGCACCTCTCCTGTTTCCCAAGACTTGGCAAAGATGATGGAAAGCGGTCTAGCAATGACTTCAGCCAACTCCCTCAGCACCCGTGGGTGCATCCCATCTGGACCCATGGATTTATGGATGTCCAGACTATTTAATTGCTCCCTAACCCAGTCCTCATCGACTAAAGCAAACTCCTCCATTGACCTGGCTTTGTCCGGGATCTTGGGTACAGGGCTCCCCAGGGCAGCCTCCAGCAGAGTAGACAGAGACGAAGAAGGCATTCAGTAATTCTGCATTCTCTGTAGCTTCTGCCACCAGGGCACCCACCCCATTCATCAGTGGGCCTACATTGCCTCTGGTATTAGTTTTATCTGCTATGTATTTCAAAAAGTTCTTTTTGCTGTCCTTGATCCCTCTTGCCAGCTGTAATTCTAAGGAGGCCTTGGCTATCCTAGCTGCCTTCCTACATCCTCTAACAGCAGCCTTATATTCCTCCCAAGTGGCCAGCCCCTGCTTCCATGACCTGTAAACTGTCCTCTTCTGCTTGAGCATACCCAACAGATCCCTATTCAACCACACAGGCCTCCTGGCTACCTTCCTTGACTTCCTACATGTGGGGATGCTCTGATCCTGAGCGTATTCTCATGAGGTCACAGCCTCCTGGTGCATCCACCTACTCCAGCCTGGGGTCCTCCATGGGCTGCCTGTGTATTTCTGCTCCTCTGTGGACCTCCATGGGCTGCAGGTGGACAGCCAGCCTCACCATGGTCATCACCTTCCCTCCTCCTTCATTGACCTTGGTGTCTGCAGGGTTGTTCCTGTCACATACTGTCACTCTTCTCTCCGACTGCTGGTGCCCAGTTTGTTTTTCCCTTTCTTAATGTGTTACCCCAGAGGCGCTACCACTGTCACTGATGGGCTTGGCCTTGGCCAGTGGTGGGTCCGCTGTCATTGGCTCTACCAAACATGGGGAAGCTTCCACCAGCTTCTCACAGAGCCGCCCCTGTAGACCCCTGGCTACCAAAACCTTGTCACGCAAACCCAATGTAATGAACCATGCAATTAGCTGATCTGAAATAATATAGATAATTTTTGTTTGAATGTTGGAGCTAAAACTTCCCCCGTATCCATATTTCTTTAATAATAGAATTCCGTTCGTTTTTTTAAAAAAAGTGATTAAAAAGTTACCTATGCAGCTAATCTTCATATTTTTCTTTCCTTCTCACTGTTATTTATAACATTGAGAAACTGGGTCTGGCTGGGGTCAACCTACCACACGTTGAAAGAGTACGTTTCTCTTAAAATATTTCTGCAAACAGCAGATATGCTGTGAATACCAGTCTGGAAAAATATTCAAATTCTGAGCTCAAACATAGTGATTCACGAGGTGTGGGAGGCCTCGTGTTTTCCAAATAGCTGATGTTTTGTCTCCCCTCAAATGCCTATTATTTCAACTGAGGACTCTTTACTTTGTCTTAAATAAAACTGCTCAGTGCTGTGTACCATTAAACAGTGGCTGCAGTCCCATTCAGAAACCATTGTACACGATGTGAGTTAATATGTGCTGTTTCTGAAGTGTTTGGAATTCTGTCAGCTGAACTGCTAATTACTTTGAGACTTTTTTCTTGTTTTGATTTCCCCATGCTCTGCGAGCTTTGGACAGCTGTGTTAAAGCGTTATATAAAGTACGTGCTTTCTAGTGAATTTGGGTCAGTGTGTTAGTCAGAATCTCCTAGTAATGGCAACTTAAAAGGTACTGACTAGGAAGAAGATAGATACTTGACTAGAGGAGAGAGGCTGAGTGATGGCTGTCAACAGATTCTTCTGCCAGGTTGCTGATTCCAGGAGAATTAAGCTGAGAGAATTAGGCTGAGAGAGGGTACCCCAAGGATGTAGCCCCCCTGCCTTTGGGGACGTGGCTCCTCATGCTGAAATGCCTTTCCTGTTCCATCTTCTCTGTTCTTTCCCTCCCCCTTCTCCCACCTTCTTCCAAAGAGGACTCACTCTGCCTTTAACTGCATGTAAGTTTTGAAATAAAGGCTAAATTTTGTGTAACAAAGATGAAATGTTGCTGATTTTAGTTACCTGTTATTTTCCTTCCTTTTTTCCTACTGACTCTTTCACACAAAAACATGCTTAGCTTCTTCTAGAATACTGCAAGTCACACTCTGGAATGAGCTGGCAGCTGTAGATAGGCAACCTGCACATAACAATTAATTTTGGGTTTTTTTAGTGTGTTTACAAAAGTAAGCGGTCCTGTTTATTGTTGCCCTGTAAGTTAAAGATATTGTTAAAGAAAGTTCTAAATATTTTTGCAATGAAAATATTTCTAAAGAGAAAGTTAATATGATGCTGACATTGTATTTGTAACTCATTTGCTGATCGATGTCTGCATTTATATCTCTAAAACCACAGGTGTAACCTTGGAAAAGAACAAATTACCAGTGTAATATTTTTATTAAAATGCATTTAGAAATTGAGTATTTTAAAGTGCTGTCTTAAATATCTGTGGCTTTTTCCTTTGAATACATTTAACTATACATAGACATACCTGGATGCTTTTTTAAATGTAAAGAAAATCTATAAAATTCATGGGGTTTTGTTTTGCTGGGTCCTGAAGAAAAATGCTTAGGAATCTTAATTAAATAAACAAAGCTTTTTTTTTTTTTTTTTAACCACTTTCTGAAATAGGCTTATGTAAAACGTGGTGTTAAGGTAGGTGATTTTGCTATTACTGCTGAATTGCATTTGAAGAAGACAGGCAGTTTTTCATACTCAAATTGGCTACTGAAATGTCACATGCACTATAAAACCAAGTTGTCAATGAGTTCTATAGTGTCAGAAGAGTAGTTCACTCTGTGTTCATCATGAAGATCATCAAACTGTCCTCATCATAAAGTTGTGAATGGTATTGCAACTGTTGGCTACAGATGTACCTTAAATTACTTCTAAAACAGCTTTTACAGTAGTGTGATTTAAAAAAACAAAACAAAATTAACCAAACTTAGGCATGGCCTGTATTCTCACCTACTCATTAGTAATTGTTTAGAGCATTGCCACAACACTGACCCTCAGATTCACAAACATCACTCATCGCTGAGTAATTGGGCTCTGGTCTGTCATCCTGGGGATCTTCAAATGTGCAGCTCCTCCTGTGCTAGCCACATGCTCAGAAGATAAGGATGGAGCTGCCTTCTAAGCTCCTGATGAACCTCTGGTACATAAGCACGAATGGAAGTTTTGTACAGTTGGAGCATAAACAAGGAGCAGCAGGATCTGTCACTTGGGGAGATGAATGTTCCCCAAGAGGGTTAAACTCATTGTTCAGGTCCCTGCTGAGTGGACTGCATTGGTGCCCAATGATAGGATGAGGAGCAGTGGGCACAAATGGAAGCACAGGAGGTTCCATCTGAATATGAGGGGAAACTTCTTTACTTTGAGGGTGACAGAGCACTGGAACAGGCTGCCCCGAGAGGTTGTGGAGTCTCCTTCTCTGGAGACATTCAAACCCACTGTCACGGTCCGCTCGGTGATGGACTCTTACCTTGATCTCAGAGTGTAAAATTAAGTCAACCAAAATGCCGAGGGGTTATAATTCAATCAAACGGTGTTACTTTATTATTTTGTCCGTAAAGTGGCACGCGATAGCGAGAGAGAGAGTAAGAAAAAGGGAAAAGAAACAGGGAAAGAAAAAAGTGGGAATGAGGATGTGTTTATCACCAGTCAAGCTTCAGAGGCATCCCTCTGGTCTCTGGTCCCATAGAGTCCTGCCAGTCCTTCGTCGTGGTTCGAGATTGTCTGGTGGGGAGATCTCAGTGATGTCCAGTCAGGAACCATCTTTATGCTTCTTCACCCCCCTCCTTGCTCCCATTGTTTGAGACCAGTCTCCACCTTGGTTTTGCAACTCAGGCTTAAACTGCACAGGCTCGAAGAATCTTCACCTCTCTTGCCAGTGCTTACTTGGCCTGCATTGGCCATTGTTTGAGGGAGCTGGTGGGGGACAAGGTGTGACTGAGACAACAGGTGAGAATCCATCTTCTGGATGGCAGCCATTGTCCCTGGGTTGAAGAGACCCGCATAACAATCCCTTTCAGGAGGCGGGGGCTAGCTTGGCTGAAGCAGTGGGCGAAGTCCATACAGCAGCCATTGTTAGCAGTAGCCCTCCAGGTCAGAGAGACCTGTGCAACACAATGCTTCTCCTCAGGCCTTTCTCCAAATCATTGTCCATGTGTGTTTTTTCTGTGAGGACCTCAGTTCTCTCAGTTCCTGATGGCGATGTTCAGGCAGATGCTGTTCTTTGGACTGACTCTCACACCCACTTGGACACATTCCTGTGCGATCTGCTCTAGGTGAACCTGCTTTAGCAGGTGGGTTGGACTAGATGATCTCCGGAGGTCCCTTCCAACCCCAACCATTCTGTGATTATGTGACTGTTAGTATGTTTTGCATCCAGGGTCACTGAGTGAAATGTTTAAGGGGTAATGACATCAGGGACTTTAACTTCCCAGATGAGTGCTCTAAAAACATGTCATTTTGCCACTTCCTCTTGTTACTATTGTCTTTTCTTTTTCAAGTCTTCTGTTCCAAAAGGAGTACCTTAGTGGGCTAGATGCAGACAGAGGCCTTAATCTTCAAATCCCAGTGAACATAACTACCGCATCAAAGCTGCAGGTAGCTGCTTTAGTCATGGAGAGAGGCAGGATCGCAGACACCCATCTCTGGAGTTTGCATTGGTGGCTGTGAGGTTCACGGTTGGCTGGTGGAAGGATTGTCCTGCTCAATGCTCCAGTTGCAACCCCTCACTTCCCACCTCAAGGGGGTGGCAGGCCCAGTTTCTTCCCATGATTCATTTGGGCATTTACAGGTCGTAAAGTTTACTCTCCTTTAGTAGATGTTTACAAACCTTGCACTATTCTTTGTTTCCTCTATCAACTTGATCTGTTAGGTGATCAAATCTCTGAAGTCCACCACCATCCCTATCAGTACCAGTGTTTATTGGAACGTCTGTTTAAGTAATGTTATGATAAAGTTTAATGTATTAAAAGCTTTGCTGTTTGGGAACGATGTGCATGTCTTTCGGCATCCAATTCAAGATCTTTGTCGTCTCCATAATTGTTTTGTGGATAGTGCCACGTTAGTCATACAACCATTTTTTTGTCTGTACCTTGAGAGGAATTTAAAAAAAAAAAAAGTTATAATGGAAAAACTCTTCCCTATTTGTTCTTTTAAGCTGCTTGCTGCTGCTGTCTCCGTCTCTTAAGTGCCATAGATGTCAGCTGGGATTATTCCTGGTTTTTAAACTGCTAGTTACTTTGCTTTCTGTTGCTACAGACTCCTGGATAAACTAAACTCTTTGTGTTTTCACTTGTAGTGGATATTAGCAAAGTATCTGTAGTCTGGTCTGTTTCTCAAAACTTATTGCAGGTGCTCTTGGATGTGTCACAGATAGTTTTAGGAAAAGTATCGATAATGTGGTCGTTTCGGTTTCAATGATAAAGTCTTCTGAAGAACGGGAAGTATTTACTAGGAGTACCTGTTGTAATGTGAAGATTGACATGGTCTTCATTGTGTGAGAGATCATAGAATGGCTCTGAAAGTTGTTTCAGCACAAAAATTGTAGCTTCTGCTGTGGACAGATTTATTAATTTGTACTGCACAGCCAGCCTCACTTCAAGCATCTTGAACAGCATCAAGACCACTGTGAGTCTCTTCTATGCTGCAAAGTCACTCCAGTATTTGTTCAGATACATACCGTTTTCTGCCATGACAGACTTTTTGATTCAAGACAAACTTAAGGCCATGAGAGACCTGGCCATGATTGATGAATGCCACCCCACTTTCAGGGTGAAATCTTCCACATCATACAGCAGAATATATCTGACTCTCCATGCCACACTGTATCTCTGAGACTTACAAACCTATTCCATACAGTTTGTGCACACTCTAAGCAATTACATTCTCAGCTTATGAGTGAGAGTTTCTCTTCTGTTTCTTTTCAGACAGGTGGAGAATTTGGGAAAATATCCTCTAAGTTCTTCCATTTATGCAGATTGATTGTGACAGCCATGTCTGTCAGGATGGAGACTTGCACAGGCAGTCTGGTAGCTTGGGGTCATTGATCTCTGGAGAAGCAAAAACTAATGAAGGGTGTTCTGGAGTTCAGAGCTATGAGAAACTCACAAGAGTATTTTAAAATTTGTCTGCACGGTCATCACATTCAGACAGTGATGTGTACCGCCAACAGGCTTTATATGAATAAACCAAGCGGTCACATTGCCTTAGCCTGCAGAAATGCAGAATATTGTGAAACGGGTTTCAAATTCATCTGGCAGGCAAGCAAAATAGCTTTACAGGTGGTAGAATGAATTATTCCTCTGATTCACATGTGTAAACTCCAGTTCAGTAACCAGAGTTGGGAATGGGGTTGCCTTAAGGTGGACCTGTTTACATCAGATGGCATCAAGAAACAGCGGATTTTTGTCTCCCTTGTTATTTAGTATCTTGGTTCAGACACAATCCTCATCATGGGGAAAGGCGCAGACCTTCCCTCTGTTTGGTAAATACTGAGCATGGTCAGGCAAGGGAATGCTTCCCAGGCCTGGAGGGTGCTGGTGTCAGGAGGTTATCTGTCAGCTGGCTCTCACTGAAGAGTTCAAGAAATACCTTCCTCTCCTTGATCTATGACTGAGGAATCTGGAACATTAAGGAGTTTCAGCATGCTTTATTATAAGCCCTAAAGTACTGGACAGGGATGTCATTCCTCATGTCTGTGGGGATGTCCCTTGCCACTTTGTCAGGTTAGGAAATACATAGACAGGTAGCCAGACAAGAAGCTGGGCTTAAAATAGAACAAAAATATTCTTCTTTTTTTTTGTTAAAAAAAAAAAAAAGGGAAATTTGCTTTTGTTTGAAAGCAATCCTCATGCCCAGACTACATGTAATTAAATTCCAAGAGTCAGCCCTGTGCGGTATCCATTGCAGATGTTTGATCTGGAGTTGCAAATAAAACAGTCATCCGTAGGGCTATTCACTTCTACTGGTCTCTTGAGAACTTGTGTAAAGCAAATTCTGCTGTCATTAAAGGTGCAAGAATTATGTGGTTGATTAATTTACTCAAACACGGAACAGCAAATATTAAGTCTTCTTACTTTACTAATCATTGTTTTCAATGAAGGGCTTTTCAGATGCTTATAAATGAAATTACAAAAGCAGAGTTCTGCATTTTTAATGTAATGAAATCAAACATACAGCACATATGCCCTGAACTGGAAATGCATTTTGTAATGGATGGTTTTTACTTGAACATCTGTTCAGCATAGCAGTCATTAGAAGTTTTCTTTGCCTCTCCTTTCTGCCATATAAGCAATGCTGGTTTGCGCAGGAACATACTTCAAACTGAAAACTACTAGAGGGAAAATCAACATTCTTTTTGTATAAAGCTGGAAAAGTAATTTTTTTTGAGCACTGCTGGAATATGAGAAGAATGCTTCTAAATAGGATACCGAACACAAAAAGATTATTTCATGAAAGTATTATTTTGGACTAAAAGTTAGCTTATCAAGACACATGATGCTTTTAAAAAAACCCCAAACCACAGCATTTTTCAGTCTCAGAAAATGCAGATAATGAAAGCACAGAGTTTTCTGAAATTAATTTTTTTTCTCATGAAATTGATTATACCTAAGCAAATAGAGTTGGCTAAATTACGTTATTTTTTCTTTTTTAGTTCTTTTCTTTTAGTTTAATGTCCGTGTCCTGTGTATTTCATGTAGTCAAGTGTGTATTAACGTTTGTCTGGTGTTCATGAGGACCCTGTCAGCATGGTATTAGAGCCTTAGATTCTCTACTGACAAACTTCAGCAAGTGTCTGTAGGACTGTATAAAGACTCAGAGGAAATCTTACTTTCTACTGTCTTAGCTGTAGAACCCATTATCTCTGTAAGTAGGTTATTACTGAAAAAAAAGGAATTATACAGCATTATTATTTCATTAGCATCCAAAACTTGCTTTGTTTAATTTCTTGTTCAAACAAAATATTAAAAAAAAAAAAGACCCTGGAAGATTAGTTACACAGCCAAGAACAAACATTAAGCCATTATCAGGTTGTGTTTGTTTGTTTGTTTGTTTTAATGTTGTTTTTTGGTTTTTTAAATTTTTTTTATAGAAATGCTATCCTGCTGGTCATCACACATATGCTAGACCTTTTTGAACTACTTAATGAACTTTCAGCTGTAAGCTGATACCTATTTCAATGTTGAGCAAAATCATACTGATGCATATTTTCTTTTTTCCCCCTCCTTGTTTACCAGGATGGTACGAAACAAAAGCGAGAACGGAAAAAGACTGTGTCATTCAGCAGTATGCCAACTGAGAAAAAGATCAGCAGTGCAAGTGACTGTATAAATGCGATGGTCGAAGGCTCTGAGCTCAAAAAGATTCGATCCAACTCCAGGGTGTATCACCGATACTTTCTTCTAGATGCAGATATGCAGTCTCTACGCTGGGAACCTTCAAAAAAGGATTCTGAAAAAGCAAAGATTGATATTAAATCAATCAAAGAAGTAAGAACGGGAAAAAATACGGATATTTTTCGCAGTAATGGAATATATGACCAGATATCAGAAGACTGTGCATTTTCAATTATATATGGAGAAAACTATGAGTCACTAGATCTCGTTGCTAACTCAGCAGACGTTGCAAATATTTGGGTTACTGGCTTAAGATACCTGATTTCTTATGGAAAGCATACTCTAGATATGATAGAAAGTACTCAAGATAATATGCGGACTTCATGGCTTTCACAAATGTTCAGTGAATCAGATGTAGATAATTTGGGACATATACCCCTGTGTAATGCTGTACAGTTTATAAAAGACTTAAATCCAGGCTTAAAAACAAATAAAATTGAACTAAAATTCAAGGAGTTACATAGATCCAAGGAAAAAACTGGTACTGAAGTAACAAAAGAAGAGTTTATTGAAGTTTTTCATGAGCTTTGTACCAGACCTGAAATCTATTTCTTATTAGTTCAGTTTTCAAGCAATAAAGAATTTCTTGATACCAAGGACCTCATGATGTTTTTAGAAGCAGAACAGGGTATGGCACACGTCACGGAAGAAATAAGCCTTGAAATTATTCAGAAATATGAACCAGCCAAAGAAGGCCAGGAAAAGGGTTGTCTTTCTATAGATGGGTTTACGAATTACCTTACGTCACCAGACTGCCACATATTTGATCCAGAACACAAAAAAGTTTGTCAAGATATGAAACAACCTTTATCTCATTATTTTATAAATTCATCCCATAATACGTATTTGATAGAGGATCAGTTTCGAGGGCCTTCTGACATCACAGGTTACATTCGTGCTCTTAAAATGGGTTGTCGTAGTGTTGAACTGGATGTATGGGATGGTCCGGATAATGAGCCTGTGATTTACACAGGACATACAATGACATCGCAGATTGTCTTCCGTAGCGTGATTGACATTATTAACAAGTATGCATTTTTTGCTTCAGAATACCCTCTTATTTTATGTTTAGAAAATCATTGTTCTATTAAGCAGCAGAAAGTGATGGTACAACACATGAAGAAAATTTTGGGGGACAAACTACATACACAGTCTCCAAACATTGAAGAGACTTATCTTCCATCACCGGAATCACTGAAAGGGAAAATACTAATTAAAGCAAAGAAGCTTTCCTCTAATTGTTCTGGACTAGAGGGAGATGTTACAGATGAAGATGAAGGAGCAGAAATGTCACAGAGAGTGGGTAAAGAGGGGGTAGAACAGCAAAACTCGATGACGGGGAAACGATTTCAGCTCTGCAAAGAACTCTCTGAGTTGGTAAGCATTTGTAAGTCAGTTCAGTTCAAAGAGTTTCAAGTTTCATTTCAGCTCCAGAAGTACTGGGAAGTGTGCTCATTTAACGAAGTGCTTGCTAGCAAATATGCCAATGAAAACCCAGGAGACTTTGTAAATTATAACAAACGTTTTCTTGCCAGAGTTTTTCCCAGTCCAATGAGGATTGACTCTAGTAATATGAATCCCCAGGACTTTTGGAAGTGTGGTTGTCAGATCGTAGCAATGAACTTTCAAACACCAGGCTTAATGATGGATCTTAACATTGGTTGGTTTCGACAAAATGGGAACTGTGGCTATGTCCTTCGTCCTGCTATCATGAGAGAAGAAGTGTCCTTCTTTAGCGCGAATACGAAAGACACCGTGCCTGGAGTTTCACCTCAGCTGCTTCATATTAAAATCATTAGTGGGCAAAACTTTCCTAAACCCAAAGGATCAGGTGCCAAAGGTGATGTTGTGGATCCTTATGTCTATGTTGAAATACATGGAATCCCTGCTGACTGTGCAGAGCAAAGGACGAAAACTATGCATCAGAACGGGGATAACCCAATTTTTGATGAAAGTTTTGAATTTCAAATAAATTTACCAGAACTAGCTATGGTGCGTTTTGTAGTGCTGGATGATGATTACATTGGGGATGAGTTTATCGGGCAGTACACTATTCCCTTTGAGTGTCTACAGACTGGTTATCGGCACATTCCTCTGCAGTCTTTAACTGGTGAAGTTCTAGCACATGCTTCCCTCTTTGTGCATGTGGCCATTACTAATCGCAGGGGTGGTGGGAAACCTCATAAGCGGGGCCTCTCGGTGAGGAAGGGCAAGAAATCACGAGAATATGCTTCTATGAGAACATTGTGGATTAAAACAATAGATGAAGTGTTCAAGAATGCTCTCCAACCTATTCGAGATGCCACAGATTTGAGAGAAAATATGCAGGTACAGTTCTAATGATGAATTCATCAGTTCTTGTGTGTATTTTTGTATTATGTTTATGGAATATGTGTTTTTTAGAGTCTTGCTGCATTTTGTAAGTTACATTAAGTCTAATGATGAATAGCTTAAAAAATGGGTTATATCAAAGCAATCTTTTAGGTGATACCATCTGCTGAAGTAACCTTGGATGCATGTGCGTATTTTTTTGAGTGGAAGTGGAAATATGACTCTAGTGTGAGAACTCAAGTCCTGTGTCTAAAGGAATGTTATATACACTAGAGGAAGGTATGGCAATATTTCAGTTTCAGAAAATTAAATGAAACAGAAATGCAAGAGGAAAATGTAGCTGATAGAATAAGGAGATTTTACTACTTATTAAAAAGCTTCTTATACGTGAAAGTGTGTTTAGCATAGTTTCACTGAGGTTTTGTTTTTTCCTCCTTCCCAATAGAAGGCAGTACTTTCAGAAAGACCATTTACTTCCCATGATTCTTCTGGCAACAAACATTAGAAATACTTGGAATTAGCGCTAAGATATTAGAAGGCATCCTCTAGAAGTAATTACCTTACCTTAACGGTCATGTGTAGTAAATACATTGCATTTCAGGAAAAAGTACAGGCTGAGGTTCTTATTTTTGTGGAAGCCAAGAGATCCCACTTGAAAAATGCCCTTTTTGGAGATTCCAATGAAGATTCTAGGCAAATAAACCCTTTTAGACATAGATTAAAGTGATCTTTAAAGTTGTGGTTTATTTAATAAGGCTTTTAACTATCTGTAAACTTCTGATGGAATACTAGCAGTGATCAATAAAATTAAGCATAGTCATTTCAAATGAAGTGACCTATTAAATCCTCTTATGTAACCTTAAGGGGAAACCTATTAAAGGAAACGCCTGAGACTTGATTCTGGATTTTAAAGGCACATCAGTGTTGAAAAATTTTCTTCATGAATGATCTTATATTGAAGAGATTTTAATAATAATTCAGTTTTAAAACAAATTGTCTTCATATAAAAGAGGGAATTACTACAGCATTATGGAGCTCTCCCATTCCATTTGGTATATGAAATTACTGTTCTAAAAGATTATTAAAAAAATACAGGGATGATATTTTGACTCATAAGTTTCATTTTATGAGCTACATATTAAGTGAACTTTACCTGTAGTTCACCTATTGAAAGACAGACGTCCATCTTATAAAGGATTCTGTATTGTAAGATAACTTTCAAGTAAGAGCTTAACCTAAGATTTGAGGAAAAAATGAAAACATACAGTTTTTGTAGCTTCTTTACTCTTTCCTGTGTGTGCTGCAGTATTTTTCAGAACGGATATAACAGAAAACATGCTTTACAGTGTGTTTTCTTTGAACATGAATTACTGAAAAGTATTTTATGTATTCCATCAGTTTGAAAGTTGTGATATTGACTAAATCCATCATTATTATTTCTCAAAATGCTATCCAGAAGATATTTTAGAAACATGGGAGAATATTAGTTTTGCATAGCTTTACTGACAGATTAAATAATGTGTGCAATTTAAACACTGTGTTACTAAGGGTGTATAGCTAGTAGAAGTAAATAAACCAGTCAAAATAAATATCAACTTATGTCAGGGAATGTGAGATTCGTCTAATTTCTGTATTACTGAAATTTTGCATTATAAATTGTTATGAGTTTTATGATACAGAAATACATAATGTCCCCATCAGCCAGATTATAAAGAGTGAAGTTTTTTTTTTTTTTGTAATACAAGATGGAAGAAGAGAAAAAAAGAAAGCATGGAGCAGTGAGTTCAGCGGTTTCTCTAAATCTTTATACACATAGCTAGCCTCTTCTCTTCTTTTGGTTAGGTACTACATTATCATGACAAAAGCTGATGTCGTAACTTGTTACATATTCATCACTGATGAAACTATAACATGAGATGCTACTAAATGTTTACTAAAGTACACTGTGACTGTAGCAGATGTAACTTAGTATTCAGGGGTGAATATGTAAGTCTGCTTTGGGTGTTTTGTGTCAGAAAAGGACAGCAAAATGCTCCATGTTTGATTCCTGTTTGCATTAAGGTTGACATGATATCTCTCTGAGAAGTTTGTCCACAGAGGAGTCTTTCCATGCCAACAGGATGGAAAGTGGTTTTGGTTAAAAATGAAAATCTGTGTCCTAAAACTAGTCAGATACCCTGCTTGGTTAAGACATGAGAGAAAGGAGGACTGAGCACATTTGTAGCTTAAATATACCATGTTTTTGTTTTTGTTTCCTACAGGAACACAAACTCCAGACCTGACAGAGATCACCAGCTCCCACTTGGTACAAAATCATAAATTCATTACAGTGCTGAGAATATTCCCATCATGGAATTTCAGTGGCTGCTTGGAGTCACATTGTATTTCTAATACTGGAAATTTTCTTCATGTTTAAATGTATGGTCTTACATTCTGCCATATTGGATATAAAATACAACTATAATAAATTTTAGGGAAAGGTACAAAATTGGTATTTCTATTAAAATACCTTAAAAATTCACTTAAGTGTGATGCTGTGATAGTAATGGCATCAGTAATGGAGTGCTGGGTTTGCGAATCACACCAAATGGGAGCCAGCAGATCCACAGCACGTCTGGACTATAGTTCAGATATTTTTAAAGTTACAAATGGGCTTAATTCCTCCTTCCACTTCACTTTGCTTCTTTGGAACATTCAGCACCTAATTTTTTGTTTCTCTTGGTGACATTTAAAGAATTCCTTTGCAATGTCTTTTAGAATTTTTCAAAATATGTAACCAGTATGTGTTAGAATTCCTTTATTTGCATGGTTACTTTTAGTTGTGATAGAGACCAGACATACTTGTTCTTAATAGACTTTTTTTTCCCATGGCGAGTATTCTGTTTGAATTTTTAACATTTGTGGTAAAATAGATGTGTAATACTGGTTGCTTTGGAAAACGAGCAGTTCTTCAGGGAAAAGCTGTGGTGATTCCACATTGTAGCTCAGCTATAATGATGAAGTATTTTATCCTGAAAGAATGAGACATTAAAATTCATATTTATCTGTAAGGGAAACTCTTTCTTTCCTTTTTGCAGAATGCAGTAGTTTCATTCAAAGAATTATGTGGCCTCTCTCCTGTAGCAAATCTTATGCAGTGCATTTTGGCAGTGTCTACGCGCTTGGTTGGGCCGGATAATACACCCTTGGTAGTACTGAATCTCAATGATCAGTATCCGACTATGGAGCTCCAAGGGATTGTTCCAGAGGTCTTGAAAAAGATTGTAACAGCATATGACATGGTGAGTAGTCCTTTGCGGTTATTTTATATGCTATCTGAAAGCCCTTCTTTTTGTAATATACAGTACCACGTCTGTTTTGAAAGGTCATTTTAACCTGTGACTTCCTACTTCATGCTTCATTACATAGGCTTGAAAGTCATTCCCATGAATGTACAGCAACTGGTAGTGTTTTCATATTGAGTAAAACACAGAGATTAATATACTGCATGCAAATATGTGTTTGTACACTTCAGAAGGCAAAGTGGTTGTAATGAAGAGGATTTAATGTGAAGAGGATGTATTAATATACCTATTTTGCAGTAACTTGAAGCTTTTTGCATATCAATAAACCTCTTATATTAATTTGCTACTTTACATTTTCCAGTTTGTGGACCTTGATTTCATTTGGCTTTGACTCAGCATAGAATAGAAAAATGTCAGGAACTGCTTTTAGGAATTTTAGGTTTATAAGCACCTTGAAGTGTTAAATTTTACACATGCTTTTTTGTTTTTCTTTGCTATATCTTTCTTATAGATCTTATTTGATTAGGCATTTTTACATCTGTAAGCAGTTGTAATGTTAACTTCAGCCCTTATATTTCAGTAAATATGTAAATTGTATCTTTAGAGAGTGGAAATTGAAACATCTTGCAAGAAGGCAGGAAGAACTAAAACACTAAGTAATACTGATTTACATCTGCCTTGCATTAAATTGAAGTATGGAAGAAAGATCCAGACGAGTATGATTTGAAGTATCCTCCTTACTTAAACTGCAGTAATCTGGCACAGAGTAATTGAGCCTTTATTTATTTATTTAATGATTTATTTAAGTTAATATATCATCTGATAATAAGTAAACATTTCTAGGAAAAATTTGCATTAATTTTGTGTGTTAAAATGAGAAATCTCACTTTGCAGGATCAAGTCACTGCTTTAAAAACAGTCCTTGCTATTTAAAGAAAGAAAATGAAGGAAAAGAAACCAGTAGCCCAGTTTCATATATATCTTCTAAACTGCTTGATAAAAAAGAAGTAGCTTTAGAACAATTCTAGACCAAAATCCAAAAAGTACTCATTGGTAATTAGTGATTTAGGTAGAGTTTATGTAGTTTGGTGATTATGTCAATACAACAGAATTTGATTGGAATGGTAGCACAGATACAAGAAGATAGTGCTATAGCCTCTTAGTGGTAGCTTGCAGGATATCACGATAATTAGGATGCAAACAAGCTCGATTGATGGGATTACACCTGTACCATGTATGTAATGAAGTTCTGTCTTGTTGACGGAGATGTCTTTGCCTGCAGTTTGTTCTGACGTGGTGATGCTGCTTATTAGTTATTAAGCTATTCCAGATACTTTAAATCCTTTTGGAAGTCTGGATTAAAATTTTTGTTTGAATGTCAGTTAGATAGAGGTGACTCATGACTCCAGAATCCTTTACAATCCAAGATTGGTTTGCTCTTTGTCTCTCACATGAGATTTTTTCTCCCATATCCTGTAGTCTAAACATGATTTGAATGTTTGT
This sequence comes from Patagioenas fasciata, assembly GCF_037038585.1. Lineage (NCBI taxonomy): Eukaryota > Metazoa > Chordata > Aves > Columbiformes > Columbidae > Patagioenas > Patagioenas fasciata. Next base: position 131,514,579 of record NC_092521.1, on the reverse strand, counting down.
TTACTTTTTTCGTATGTAAGAATAATAGAATATTTATTTAGTGACATGTTCAAAGCATTTTTACATTTCCTCTTCCCTAAAAGATAAAGAATTAATTTCAGAGACTAGTACTTCTAGCTCTAAATCGTATTGAAGATGAGTAAAAATTAATATTATTTTCATCAAATAAAACCTAGAATAATGAGGTGCATTTCAATTTGTGGAATTTGGTCTTGGTAATACTCTGTCCAGTTTGACAGAAGGTTTTAAGCAATTACAATTTGTAGGGTATATTGGAAAATGAAGTAAGCCATGGCAGTTGTAGTGGTAGCTCTTGTTTCTGAAAACATTGTGAACCAGTGACATCCTTCCCTCAAGGAGAGGAGAGAAGTTGTGAAGCTACTTAACTCTTATATTGATATTTACTATAGTGGCAGATGTTTGGAGTCTGATACTCTGACAGAATGTGTTCTTTTTGTGTGTTTTTGGTGTAAATTATTATAGTCAGCCCTCAATATGACACATTTAATCTCAATGGTTGGTTTTGGCTTAGCGATTTTTTTTATATGATTAATTAACAGGTAAGTGTAAAATTCAGCTTCATGATGAGAAGCCTTATGCGGAAGTAAGGAAGGGTAGATATACTGTCAGAGTGATTATTACTTCCTTGTCTTATTTTCTGCTGGTTTAGGCCTCAATACAGGTCAAAATTATATAGCTATGTTCTTCCATTGTGTCAAGTACTCTTTAAGTATGAAATCATGTTGAGAACTGAGACTGTGTTAAATATTTATTGAGTAAACCTTGGTTAGTACCATAAATGCATAGGCTGTTATTACCTTGTGTGCATGCTTAATGTGGGACACATAATGATATTCTCAAAGTACTGCTGTTTCAGGATCACCGTATTTTTAGCTAACAAAGGGATTCTTCTTTGTCAGAAATACTCTCCTTTTTATAAAATGATAGTAAACATAGAAAGAAATATTTAGCCAAGATTTTTAATAATTCAGAATTTGTTTACATTGGGAGTGCTTAAAGGGCTCCTTGTTGCTCTGTAAAGTGAGAAAGGATGTAAGATCTTTACGGTGGGATGGTTGATCCACGTTGAAATAATTACAAAAGAGTGCAATACTGTAGGGGCATGTGGAAAGGTGAGAAGTCTCTTCAGTATGGCACAGGTACATACATATATTTTTAAAGAACCAATGAGGCAAATGCTAATAAGTTAATTAGGATATCACTAGCTAATTTTTTTTTTTACATGTAAACTAGTAGCACATAATGCTTAGATTGTCATAATTCACTACTATGTTAATGAAGGAGCTGTAAGTGATAAAAGCTAGTTCTATTCATGGGTTAAAATATTGTATTTTTGAATTCAGTAAGTAATTTGTCACCAGCGTTATTGGAACCAGAACTTTACCCAGGAAATACAAGGATTTTCTACTTTCATCCATGTTACAGGAGCTGAGGTGTCTTTTCAGAATAATGAAAAACAAATATAGCTAGGAATTTTTTAGAAAGACAAGCTAAAGTTATGTATTTTGCTCTAGCTTCTCCAGGCTCCTGAGTATATTTCACCCTAACACCATTTAACAATGTTTTATTTTTCCCTCTCGTTCATGAACTTTAGCTTCCTTTATGTGATCCTTCAGCATGCACTCTGTTGGTGTCATCACACCCATCACTGATCAGTGCTGCAGACTGAAGCTTGGAGTTAAGGCAAGTGCCTCTTCCACACCATTGCATGTTTTTTTAAAATGTCTTATAACCTTTAAGATAAAAACAGTAAGTAAACTGTGAAAAGTTATGCTATGACAAGAGAAAAAAGCCCACAACTATCTTGTCCTAAGTCTGCAGCATTATTCAGTGATGAGTATAATAGCACTGCAAAGATATGCTAGAGGATCGTACAAATGAAGCAGATATTGTTGAGAACTTGGCTGTCTCTGTCTGCCCGTAGTGGAGGATGAAGTGTCCCTGCTGATGAAGATAAGGTTTTCTCAACTTTGCAAGCACATGTTTGCTTCTAAGAGAAAAGCTAAGACAGAAAAGTCAGAGAACTCTACCTGGGTGAAAGAAGATAAAGTAATGCTGCTACAATAATTAAGATTAAATATTATTAAGCCGTAATTAGATAATGCTGCTAGGTCTATTTTTTCACAGTTTCTGATGGTGTTTCTGTGTTGTTGTGTTTTTGGTTTGGTTTGCTTTTTTTAATGTTGAGGTTATGTAATTCAAGATGTCTGCAGACTACAGAATAGGAGGTCTGTATTTGATTCAAATGAAATCAAATAAGATTAATAGATTTTGTATACATACCCTAAGGATAGGCTTGAGAGCAGAGATGTGTTTATTGATCGTGGGGGTTGTGAGATGAAGAAAAAACCTAGTAAACTGGAAAACAACAGATGATTGGTGATTAGTAGCTCTATAGTAAGATAAATCCAGTTACCTTACTGTTGGCTCGTTTCAACTGCTGTCTCAAAACAGCAGATTGCATATGCAATCACACAAAAGTGAACTTCATTTTAGGGAGTTGCAAATTTGGCCGATGACATAAACTAGATATCATAGCCCATATTTTGAACTCAAATATGTCCACTCAGTTGAGAAGTAGATAGTTTTGATTCTATACCCTGAAGAGTTAAAGACTGGACTGGTACTAGCAGGGCTTATTAAAAGACTATCTGAAAAGGACTGCTTGTCAAGGTTTTGGTAAAAAGTTAGTAGTCCTGTCATACTTCAGCTATTGCTCAAGCCGCTAAATATTCTTTACCTTTAAAACTCATCTTGATATCCACAGATTAATTGGGTGGGGCACTTACGTATTGGGCATGGTGGATTGAAGTTCGTAATTCTGAAGGAGACAAAGAATATATCCATTGCCACTTTCAGAGGACCTGAAAAAGAATGATTAGCAGATCTCTTCTGAGTTATGCTTAGCTTTTAAAATCTGTATTAGTTACCTTGTTATTGATGTAGGTCCATGGTCATGGTTGCTTTGCAACATGGTGACAGGGATTTCAGTCATTCTGCTGTGGTTATAGAATTGTATCTTGAGAGAACAAGTAGATGAAGACTTTACTACTTCATCTCAGCTTACTAATGTGCCACAGATGCTCAACTGAGAAGCCTTTATTCCTCAAGTTGCTGTTTGAGATTGCAAACCACTGGGGTAACAAAAAATATAGTACTAGATACAGTGCTGGTAATTACCAGTTTATCATCTCCAAAAATTGAGTGAATGAATAGGTTCCTTTAACTCTTGAGTAACTTTGTTTTTATCTGAATGCTTAATTTCTGATTGTGGCAGAGAATGCTGAGTTCAAGACGGTCACCAATCTGCTGTAATCAAACTAAGTCTTTGGATCTTGTGATTTCAAATCACGTGATAGCTTCTGATCACTGTCTGCTTTGTGCACCCACAGACAATACAGATTTTTCTATCTGGTATATTTTCTGAGGAGTACGTGACTGGCATAGGCTGTGACAGCTATGTTCTGATTCCTCGTTGGTTCAGAATGTTGTCCTTGAGCCCATGTCTTCTGGAGTCCAGCTCCGTGGGTGTTCCATCCTACAGTTTAACTCTTAGCATCATCTGACTTACAAAGTAAAGAACTTAGCCTTTGCACAAAAGATGAAAAAGCTGTTAATTCCTTGCTTTTATACTTAAGAGCATAACTACATTATGATGAGGAACTGTTAAAACAAAAAGATAAGAGAAGTAGGCAAAAGAACAGACATTGTAGACACTCTGAAGATACTTCACAGGGGGTTTGAAGTAAATATATACCACCTACCAAAAAGCACTTGAAGAGGACAGAAATGGGAGGAGAGCTTCCAGAAAGCTGAAGGCACATGCAAATAAAGAAGAGAGGTTAGATATTTAGCCCTGGCATGGTTAAATAAAAATTAGAAGAAAGCCAACAGTGAAGAATTTCAGGATCAACCTGCAGAGACTTAAAAATAACAGTAACTCTTTTCTGAAAATACTGGAAACAGGAAGCCTGTCAAAGAGTATGTATGACCACTAGTTGATCCAAGTACAAAAGAAAGCTCCAGGAAAATAAATAATGCCACAACACTAAATTAATTTATTCATACAGTTACCTGTGGAGATTAGGGTTTCACATGAAACACTTTTTTATGAAGGACTTGTAGAAGTCATTGCTAACTGAAATGCCAGTAAAAGATATTACACAGGAAAAGCAAAATGACTGAGAAAAAAATCAGGAGAAAGAGGTGATATTCATTCAAGAGTTCTGAAAGATCTCAAGATACATCCAAACTGCTAATTGTTGTGTGTATCCTCTCACTTAAAACTGACTATCAAAGTTGTTAGTGTGGTGCCAATGTTTTAAGAGGTTTCCAGGGAAGATCATGAAATTACAGATCAGACAGGCTGACATCTGTACTGTGAAAATGGGTAGAAGCTGTTTTGAAGAAGAAAATGAGAGGAAACATGGAGAAAAATGTAATGGTGGGCAAGAGTCACTACAGCTTTTATAAAGTGAAGGGCTCTTTAATCTCTTGGTGTTCTTTGAAGTCAAGAAGCACGGAGACATGGAAGATTAGTCTGGTTGGATTTTCCAAAAGCATTTGACAAAGTCCCTTTTCAAATGCTCAATATAGAAATAAAGTTTCTATTAAATTTTTAGCCTTTTAAAATTCTCAGCTCATTTCTGATAGCTGGAGTAAATGTTGAACTTAACTTGATGTTCCAACAGGAAAAGAACTGTTAAATACAGTTGCTTGTGTTGATTTTTGCATTAGAGTATATTTTTCCAGTAAGTGGATGGTAGGCATAACTCCAGCAGCTTTGACCTAGCTAAAATAGCCAAGTGCTCTTGAAGATGGAGGACTTAATGATGCCCCCAGATTTGCAAAGATCATCAAGGTGTGAGGTATGTGGATGCTTAAACAATTTTCTCAGTCTTAGTGGTAGATTGTTCTAATGTCTGTTAAAACAGTAAGTTTCAGAGTTGGCAATATAAATGCAATATTTAAATACTGATAACACACACTGTCTCACTAGTTTCATTATTGCCTCTGGCTTTGTACAGTATGTTTACTGTCATTATCAAGTCTCTGCAGAGTTAGAACTGTCTTTATTTAGGTAATAAATGGATGTAGTTCAGTGGTGAAGAGATCTAAGGGAAAAAATACATCATTCATTGCAATTTAATATTGCAAATAGCCCAGGTAATGTTTTTTTTCCCACCTTTAATAAATTATAATAATTGTAGATCCTGGGTTTTGAGATTAATTTAATAGTTACTGATGGTGTAGTTGTTAGTCTGTCACAAAAACTGATGGAAAACAAACTATTGATGGAAAATATAGTTAATAGCTTGGGCAGTTTCTTCAAAAAGGTTTATGTTGCTTATTATCAGTTTTTATTTTCCTGTTTTATAGCAGGACAGTCATTCTAAGCTGAAGGTGGCAATTATGCTTACAAAAGCAGAGCTGCAGATGATAACCTCAGTTAATGTTGGGCTTTCCAGTCCACAAGGGCAGAAACAAACATCTAATTTTAGATATTCAGACTCCAGTGCCAAACGTTGTAAAGTATGAGCTGTTTTACATAGATTGAAAAGCTCTGATAATGACAACTCGATGTTTCTGGGAAGTCAAGATTTCTTCATTTTTTTTGTTAAGAACGTGAAGGGGGAAGCTTTTTGTATCCTCTCGCTGATCCCATTACGGCTAATGGCTGAGTCACCGTATTCATTAGAGCATAAAATAATATGACTACTTAGGAAGACGAGTTCATCTAGCTTGCTGTCCTGTTTCAAATGTAGTCCAATGGAATGTTTATGGAAGAGCATAAAAATAGGTCAGATGCATAACAACTTCTCTTAAATGTACTCCGTATCTCCAATAGTAGTTCTTTCTTTCTTTCTTTCTCAATGAATTCCTAATTTTCTCTTTGTCATTTTGACACTTTCTGGATGAAAAAATTGTGGTTATTGCTACTGTTACTGACAGATTTAGTTTCAAAAATAACACTGCGTATTATTTTTTTCACAAGGATGATAAATTTATACTCTTTACAGATACAGGATATTTTCCTTTCAAATGTATGTGATTCCATATTGTTTTTCCATTCTATCTGCTTTAATTTAAAAATGTTAAAAATAATTTTGCTGTAACAGCCAGAGTGTCATGAAAGCAAGGAGAAATGACTGCTAGATTTAAAATAGTTTGATGTCATTGTGTGCACAGAGAGCTGGTGATTGTTTTATTTACTCTGTCTTCAACCTAGTCTTTCTCAAATACTTTACTCATGAGAAATTAAGAAAGAAAGAAGACTTTTTAATGGAGAACTTGTGGTCTGTTTGTTCCTTCGGTAAATTTTCTTGAATTGTGGGAAATCTAATTCATTTTGGGATACTGCAGAATTAAGAACAGATGATGTCCTATTTTTTCTTGGGCCTACAAGAATTAGTTTTGGTAAGTGGATTTCATCTCTTATGCTCCTGCACTGCATTATGGCATAATCTCAGTTTGCTTTTTTCTGAAGACAAAAAAATCCCTGTTCCATGTGTGTGTTTCCTATAATATAAAACATCTCTAGAAGAAGTGAGAGAGGAAAGGAAAGCTGAAAAAGTGAAGGCATGAGCCTGTTCCTATGTTTTTCCTGCTTATGAGGTATACTGCCACTGTCATTAGACACAGCATTATGTTTATATCATAATATGCCAGTGAGTTGAGGAAGCATAATGGAAATTTCCTCTGCCTTGTCTCAGAAAAGGACAGTGTTTTGAAGTCTAAAGTGAAACATAGTACTTAGTGATATCATAACATATATGTTATGGTTAAGAGTGGTGATCCTTCCCATCTGTTCAGCACTGATGAGGCCACACCTGGGGTACTATGTCCAGTTCTGGGCTGTCCAGTACAAGAAAGACGTGGACATATTGAAGAGAGTCCAACCAAGGGCCATGAAGGTGGTGAAGGGACTGGAGCATCTCTCCTGTGAGGAAAGGCTGAGAGAGCTGTGACTGTTCAGCCTGGAGAAGAGAAGGTTTGGTGGGCCCCTCGTCAATGTGTGTAAATGCCTGAAAGGAAGCTGCAAAGAAGACAGAGCCAAGCTCTTCAGTGGTGCCTGGTGACAGGAGAAGAGACAGGAAATGAAACACAGGAGGCTCTAAAGATCATTAAACACTTCTTTACTGTGAGGGTGACAGAGCAGGGGAACAGGTTGCACAGAGAGGTTGTGAAGTCTCCATCCTAGCAGATATTCAGAAGCCATCTGGGCAGCCTGCTCTAGGTGACCCTGTTGAGCAGGTGAGTTGAACCAGATGATCTCCAGAGGCCCCTTTCAACCTCAGTGACTCTGTGTTTCTGTGCTACATTTATTTTCTTGCATAGCTAGAGGGATAATTTCTAATTTAGACGATATGTTTGCTAAAAAAAATGCTTGGAAGCAAACTTTAGTTTGATGTGAGGAGTCCTCTGTGTGTGCAGAAGTAGCAGATGGCATTTTCTTACCTTGAAACTTTGGACTATACCTGGATACTAGAAAGATCAGTTTTTCATTATAGGGCAGCTTTGGACTGTGGGCAAAACCACACCTGATTTTTATGTATAATGAAGTTATTATTGATGGTTGTCTTAGGTCAGAAAGCTCAGTTCTAAAAACTTCTTTTGATCGGAGATGTCGACTTTCCTAAAATTCTTATTTACACAGAATCACTGAGGTTGGAAGGCACCTCTGGAGATGGTCTTGTCCCACTACCTTGCTCAAAGCAGGAGTAGATAGAGCAGGCTGCCCAGGACCGTGTGCAGTTGAGTGTTGACTGTTCGCAAGAATGGGGACTCTGCAACATTTCTGAACAACCTCTTCCAGTGTTTGACCACACAAGATCCCCACTGAACCTTCCCTGCTCCAGGATGAACAGTCTCTGCTCTCTCACTCTCTCCCCACCTGACAAATGCTCTAGTCCATTCATGAATCACCTGTCTGGCTCTTGCTGGGCACTCACCGATATGACTGGGTCTCTCTTGTACTGAGAAGTCCAGGCCTGTAGGCAGCACTGTGGATGGGACCTCAGCAATGCTGAGCAGAGGGGAAGGATGACCTCTCTTGGTCTTCTGGCGATGCACTGCCTGAGCCGTGTTCAACTTCTTGCCCTCCAGGACACCCAGGTCCTTGTCCAGCCAGTCGGCCTCCAGCCCGCACTGCTGAGTGCGTGGGGTCATTGCTCTGCAGGTGCGTGACTCGGCGTTTCCCTTGGCTGAACCCTTTTCATGGACTTCCCAGCAGCCCCCTTCTCCAGCCTGTCAAAGTCCCTCTGAGGAGCAGCACAACTACCTGCTCTATGCACCCTCCTCCCAGTTTTGTCTCTTCTGTCAGCTTGCTGAGGATGCACTTTGTCCCATCATCCAGGTGATAAATGACAATGCTTAAACAGTCGTAGCTCCAGTATCAGCCCCTAGGGCCCACCAGTAGTGACTGTCCTGCAGGTGGACTTGGTCCTGCTGATCCCAACGCACTGAGCCTGGCTGGCCAGCTGGTTTTCAGTCCACCTCAGTGCCCACTTACCTGACCTCTACTTACTTCCTGAGTTTGGGTGTGAGGATGTTACAAGAGACAGTGTTGAAATCCTCAGTAAAGTCAAAATAGAAACCATACACTGCTCCTCCTTCCTCCACCAAGCCAGTCACCTCATTGTAGAAGTCTGTCATGTTGTCCCCTTTGTAAATCCATGGTGACTTTCCCCCATCTTGTCCTTCCTGTGTTTGGAAACAGTTTCCATGAGGATTCACTCCACCACCTTTCCAGGGATTGAAGTGAGGCTGACTGACCTATAGTTCGTTGGTCCTCCTTCTTACTCTTCTTGTAGATAGGAGTGAAATTTTCTTTCTTCGTGTTCTCAGGAATGTCCTCTGATTGCTATGCCCTTTCAAAGATAACCATCACGTCAGTCTGCCCCCTCAGGACTCATGGTTACATCCCACACCTATGTCTCTGTGTTTGATGAAATTGCCGTTAAACCAGACTCTGTTGCCAATCAATACTTGATTTACTTAACAGGAATTAGTCAACTCATGGACTGGCTGTGATCTTTTTGTGTTAATTTCTGAAATTTCTCTGCGATTTGAAGAAAAACTTTAAAATAAAAACAATAATGTGTTCTGCTGGGGCCTTTGCAGGTTTTTCTCATCACTCATCAGTGGTAGTCATCAGAAAGTTGTAATCTCTGAACACTGTTCAACTATCTTTTTTCAGTTATTTTTTTCCATGCAACTTAGCAAGGTGTTCTTCAGATACTTTAAAGCTGTGCTCAAAGGTCTCCTGGAAGACTGCAACTGGAACTTGAGACAGAGAAAAGTATGTTGTCCCTTCTGTTAAGATGCTGCTTCGTAATCACTGCAACATTTTTCTTTGCTGTATATCACTCTGTTTGAACTCGAGGACCTTGTGCTCTTTGAAAACTGAGTAGCACTGAACTTGTGGTGATTGCAGTCTCAAGGGTGGTAGGTGTAAGGTTTTTATCACTGCTTATTGAGTTTTGAACTTGGCTCAGTAGTGTGAACATGAAACTCCTGATTGTTAGAATTCCACTTCTGTTTACGGTGATGCTGGTTAAAAGTTAGACATTTCAGAATACTTTCAGTGTTTTATCCGCACTGTTGCAACAATTCAAGTTGTGAGGTTTAATATGAGTTTGCAATCTGATTTTCCATTCGTGTTCTTCCTTCTTGCTATAACACCAGTCTTCTGCAGTCGAAATCAAAGGCAGCAGATGTAGTTTGAAACAGTTCTTTATGGAGCTTCAGAGCAAGCTAACCATGGCAATTGTCACTGAAAGGACTAAGAACAATACTTTTACTTGTTCCAGTATCCCAATAAAAATGCCTTCTGGTGCATTGACATTGAACACTGGACTGCTTGGATACAGTTTATCCATATATTTAATGTGAACTGAACTTATTTTGTTCTGGTTGCTGGTACATGTAACGGTCCTTGAGAATTCCAGTGTTTCTGTGCTGTCTCTACCAGCATTCCTTCCCTTGCCGTTATTGCTTGGGGCAGTGGTAGCAACGTCTGACCCTCTCTGGTCACACACATTTTTTGAAATGGTGCAGATACTATGAGCAGTTTATGTTTTGTAGTAGCTTGGGATGCCCTGTGTTTGGTTTCCTTTTTATTGTGAAGGGCTATTTGCTATTGGTGCTATTTGTACTGTTCTGTACTTAAAATGTAATCTGCGTTTTCCAGACATTTTATTATTACTACTATTAAGAGCATCAGTTTGACCACTGAATACTAAACTGTTTGCAGAAATGGTGTAGTTTGTGGTTTCAGAAGTACATCTAATATGCTGAGATTTGAGACAAAAGAATAATGCGAACATCATATTGTGGAGAGTGCCAATTTAATAAAGGTTTGGTTTATACCTACTGTAAGTATGGTTTCAATTTTACTATTGAAATGTAGGTCTAGCAGTATTGGCAACACATATTCACAGATTTCGAAATGTAAATGTGTAATGTGCTTTACTTGCTAAAAATAAAGTTCTTCTTCAGTGTTGCAGCTCTGTCAGTGAAGGTGTTTTCTCTCACCGAGTTTCATCAGCCAGATACAGCTGATTATGGGCTGTTTTTTCCATTTTAAAGTGCAGCTAATGTCTCCCTTGGTGTGCTACCAACCAGTTCCACATGCAGAGGAATTAATAAACCCTGTTTTTTTTGTTTGTGGTTTGTTTTTTTTTTTTTAAGATTTCTTTTTCAGGGTCTGTATTCTTTGTTAAATGTGATGTTTAAAGTATTTAGGGTTGAGTTCAATCTATATCCCTAAGTTGGGGGCCTAAAGAGGATGTTCTGTCTTCTACCAGAAGAGCTGTCTTGTGAACCTTTTAGAAATACATCTTCACTTGTTCAGATTCAACTGCAACTGAATTAATGGTCTCAAATAGATGCAAGTGTACATACATGGAAGCACTTAAATACATGCATAGACATACGTAGCATTAGTTCATAGCATTTATCTCTGTTAAGTCTGGTTTATTTTAGGAAAAAAAGCTTTGCAACATAAAAATTAAGCCTAAAGGGTAGCCTAGACATATAATTTTTTCTTAAATTTTCTGTAACTGTCTCTCTTACTGAGAGAATTCTATTTTGTTGAGGAAGAGAACAGATATATTTTTTATGTATGTGACTTTTTCATGTGATTTGTGAAGACACAGTCACATAAGTGGTAAATGGTGCTGTTTGCAACACAGCTCCATCAGTTTGAAGCAAGAATCACTTTGATTTCTAACCATTGTCATAATGCTTTTTAAGGCAGGGGCAATAATAATACAGATTTCTAATCCTTGTTGAGAACTCTGGACTAATCATTTAGTGTTTAATTCTAAGACCTCTCAAAATAATTTAAATATTTTTTACATCTTCCTTGACATTTGTCCTTTTGCTAGAATTACCGACAGTTTTCTTGATAACTGGGTAAAACGGTTGCGTGATTTAACAAATAGAGTTTGACGAATAGATCAAACTGTCAGCCTGGCCTCTGCAAAAATGGGATGACGTCAAGGCTCATAAAGCATACCATTCTGCATTTCCCATTTTCCATTAACAAAATAAAAAAAACCCAAACCAACTAAAAAGCCCACAAACAAAAAGAAGATAGAAGATAGTCCAGTATGTAATGAGTAACAGAGCAGCTCACTGTTAATACTGAGTTTATGGTGGGATGGGGAGGCAGAAATCAAAGTGAGAGATGAAGCAATTCCAGCAAGTGTTATGTATTCTATATTTAAAATATATTTGTTGGATATTTTGAATCTTTACTCCCAGAACAGAGCAACATAGGTTAGAGATGGAAAATAATATTTTAAAAGACTTGCTAGAAAGTATAGCTACTAAGCTTCATGTAATGTCTGTTCTTTTCTTGGAATAGGCATGGGTAATTTGCAATACATTTTTAATGATTGGCTGGTGGCTCGTTGTTCCCTATTAAGTTTATTTGAATTTCTCTTTCCAGTTTTGTCACTGATAATATTCTTAAAGTTGGCTGTCATTAGCAAATACCTGCTTATTGATTGTCTTGTTCAGTATAGGCTAGTCAAATATATGCTAGACTCTACTTGGTCTTTTTCCTCAATTTCCACAACTGATTTACCTAATTTTTCTCATTCTGCTGCAGACATACTGTTTTTCACACTGAAGCTCCTGCTTACTCATTGTTTCCTACTTCACTTTTATACTGAGCACGTACAAGTATCACTTGGATCAGGCTAATTTTTTGTTTAAATATAACCATTTATACTCAGTTGTTCCATATGCTGTGTCTACCAGAAGTCCTTCAGTCTCTGTTAATATCTACATTGATGTTTTCGTGATGTTATAATTTTGGCTTGAACACCAAAAGGAATTTATATGTTCAAACACTCCATAAGAGTCATGTAACAAATAGCTGAATATGTACTAAAAGCTCCCTGCATGATAAACAGCAGTATCAGAATAAAATTATGATGAACTAATACTATTACTTTATTAATCAAACACAACTGCAAGGTGACACCTAGAAATGCGCACGTAATACTGCTCTGTTATTTCCGTAGTGAAGGACATGAACAAAATTAGGGTGTAGCGTAATATTGATTGAACGGTAGTGGCAATCAACCCCTTAATTATTGCTGACTCAGCCAGTTTTGCTTAGTGGTGCTGTTAATCTTAAATCCACCGTTGTATGTATTTTAGAGACCAAAGATAAAGAAAGTAGTTGTTACTGGCCTTGGTAATACAAAAATTGTTATTAGAATAATTTCTGTCACGTGGAGCCCACTGCTATTTTTCTTCCAAAGTTGGAAAGAAGATGTTGCTTTTGATCTGAGAGTATTTAGGCACAGCAACTTTCCATACCAAAACTGTGTCTGCACGTTATAATAAATTATTCTTCAGTGTTAGCTTTGCTAACATGAAAGAGCACTAATAAAGCAATTAGTTTTGTTTCCTTTCATCTGCAGAACTAGCACAGCTTTCTTGCTTGTCATTAGAGAAAGTAAACAAAGAAGTAGTGATGTAAGCATTTTTATTCATTTTTGAATTCTCTTGTTTCTGAAAATCATTGCAAGGTCTCAAAGTAAGTTTTCTAAACTGCTGAGACTTGTTCTCTCTGATTTATAAATTATGAAATGTACATGTAGAATGTATTGTATGAAGGAGACAGCAGATAGAGGTGTTCTGTGTCTGGAATAGGACCTAACTGAGATGACTTAGAAATGATCACATACATGGGGTCAGGAACACAGAATAGACTAACACAGGGCAGTTGCAGTATTTCTTATGGTTCTTCCAGAACAAATACCTTGAATGGGCAGCACAACTGGTCTCTCTCTGCTGTGAAATCCAGTCAAATGGGTTCTCAGGTGAAAGGATTCTTAGTAACAGAGAATCCCACTATAGTCCTCATTGTGTGTTAGCATCCTGACAAAACAAGAGCCATACATGCTCAACATTTTTCAAGGTGATTTTCAATGCAGCAAAAGCTCAGTGGAGGATGCTTTACAGTATCATTTCAGCTAGTTAGCAAAATAACATCAGTTATTGGAAGTATTATTTATTTGTAATTGAAGCAAATTGTGTTTTGGTTCTCCTCATTTAAGTGTATTACAGAAGCAAATGTGTTCTGTGACATACATATTGAAACAGGTAAAATCCTTGCCTTTCAAGCAAGTTTATAGTGGCTTTATTTCCATTTCTGAATACTGTTTTAAAGACCAAATAATAATGAAACATAGTGAATTGCAGCTTTTTCCTTGGCGCATCAGGAATAGTCAGTTTGCAGTGCTCCCTAGGGAAGCCTATCTGGGTGAAATGTAGTATTCTGATATTTAAGTATGCTTCTCTTTTTAAAATAGTTCTGTTTATTACACCTAATCATTAATTGGCATAATTCTATCTATAGACAGTTTTTGCTTGAATGAATATTGATATTTATACTAAAACAATCCAGTTTAAAATGGTAAGCTAAAATATTTCACTTGCAGCTTAGCAACCTGATCAAGTTATTATTTTTTCCTAATTTATTATAATTTACCTTTAAGAAAAATGATTTGATATAAACCAGGGTAAATAGATACTTTGAAATTAAATACAAGTTAATCAGGATGTGGAGATTAAATTAAACTCTCTAGTACAACGACCTCCACATACTCTAAAGTTGCTTGTTCGTATGTGGTTTTTACGTAGCATAAACATAGAATTGTGGGGTTTGCATAATTTTCTTTATTCTCTCATTTTATATTGTGATTGTAGGAACAGAATTGTTTTTAAATGCCTTGTAACTTACCTAAACCAGATCTTTGTGTATCTGGAAACAATAGAAGTATCTGGAAATAATAGAAGTCTGCAGAGCAGTTTACATCTGTGCAGGTATTCCTTCTTCTTGCTTGCACACTTGCCATCATCAAAAATCTGAGACTTACTTGCTTTTCCAAATTAATTTATGCCTTAGAGCAATGTTAAGAAAAACAGCCTCAATGTCCCTCCGCTGGAGAACGCTTCTTCTATTACACGTGAGGAAGGACTGCTGTAGTCATGCCTCCTGAAGCGTCATGTCTCTGAGGAAGTCTTAGAGAAGGTTGTGGTTATTTTTTTTTTCTTTAACATGGAACATTTCTGCTCATAACAGCAATTGTGGTCTCCAAAGGAAAAGCAAGTTCTATATGAACACCCACAAAAGTAACATGTCAAACTTTAGTTATTGTTTTAGTGATGAGAAATCCGTCTGCTTGAGCAGATAGCAGAGATGTCAGTGGTAAGGTGTGAAGCAAAGTCGTTACTTCTCAGTACATACCCTAGGCTGAAAAATCTGTGCAGTTCCATCTTAATCCGTGTGCTTTCAGCTGAGCTTCCATAAAAGGCTTTTTGTTTAGAAAGATCAAATAAAGGAGGTGTTTCTTATTTTCTTATCCTCCAGTACTAGCTTGCAGTGATCTGTTTTCCTCTGTAGAGTGTTGTCTCATACATATGTACAGGTCAAGCCACAGAAAGGGAAAATGTAGAGGAACAGATCTGGAAAAGCAGTGAGATGATCCCTAGGAGAAAGGAAGCACTGGGTGGTGAGTGGTCATCATCCCAGATGTCAGAGTGAGGAAGAAGAAACCTGCTGCATCCAGGTTGTCTCACCCAAGCCACCGAAAGTGAATTACCTGGTAAATAACGGTATAATTTCCACTTGCTTTGATAGGCAGTGAATTATGGAGTAGACATTTTACTTCAGGGTTCACAGACCCCAGCCAAAAGACATTATATTTTTTTGTGTCCTTAGGCTGCATTTAGGATACTTCTCTGTCTGGTCCTGACCAGGAAAATGAATATATTCATTATGTTAACAACAAATATTAGATTATTGATTTTACTTCAGATTTTAACTTTTTTTACAGATTAAAATTTTTCAGTAAAAATTGAATTTTACTGATATTTCTGTTTATTTTAATTTATTTTCTCTACAGATGATACAGACCATCAGGACTCTAGTTGAAAGTACAGATAGTTTATATGAGAAGATAGTACAGTGTCAGAAAGCAGGTAAGTACAAGCTCTTTTTAAAAATGTTATAAAGAACTTATTGCTTTTTTCTTTATTTCACAGAACTATTAATTGAATTTATTTATTCAACCATAGGAAAAACAACCAACACCTGCCCCTCCCAGTACAAACGAAAAATCTAGTTTGGGCACATACAATAATAGGGAAAAGGACACATCAAATCATAGAAATAAAAGATCCATAGAATTACAGCTTGACTTTGGAAATTGTCAACATCTTATATATGGACAGTAGCTTGTCAGTATAGTATTTCCACAAATGTAAACATAGGTTTACAGGAGAGAAAGTGAATTATCTTCCTTCACAATGAAATCTTTTAACCATTTACTCAGATCTCTTCTTTTGCTGTGTGATAACTTTTCCGCTTTTGTCATGGTAGGCTTAATGTCTTCAAGAGCCTCGGTAAAGTGTCTTGCCTTCCGATAATTACCTGACAATAGTTCAGATAATTTGTCCCTGCATTTCCCTAGATCTGCTGGGTGGACACCCTCTGGTTCTGCTGATTCGTTACTATTTTATCTATTCAGAGTAAAACTGGTTTTACTCTGACAATTTTACCCAGACAATTACATGTATCTTCTGTGGCAGGCTTTTCAAACCACATGGATGCAGAAAGTCTATTTTTTTAAACTTTGTTATGACCCATTGGTCTGACAGATTCTCTGTAGTTTTTCCTGTTTCTGATATATATTTGAAACAGATTGTACAGTTAGTTCTTAAACCCTTCACAAACTGCCTGTTTTTCACCTGATATATTGCAGTGGTTTTGTCATTTGAACACAACTTTGAATTTTGAAGGTTTCTTTCTTACTATGGATAGCATCCCTGACCTTACTGTTTATTCATGTTTCTTTTCTTTTGGTCTTTTTAAAGTATTTTTAAACGATGTTATAGATTTACTCAGGGTAGTGATGCATCACATTTGCATCAGAAACAGGTAGTCTGCCCGAGAGTCAAAGTGTCTACAAACATCTCTTGTGTGACTCAATTGATTCAAAAGATTTTATATACAAAACATTTTCATCTATCTGATATTCAGCATCCTGCAGCTCCCATCATTTTCCATTATTTTCTTCCATTCTTTGATCCACTTCTCTGCTGTCCTATAAATTTTGGTCCCTTTTCTTTATTCTATTTTCCTGAAAGGGAAAAAAGAATGCTCTTCCACCCTCACCCTCCCTTTACAGATTCTATTCTGTTAGCAGTGTCTTCCAACTCAGATCAGCAGCAAGAAGGCTCACCCACTCTGAATTTCTAGATCTCCCTTTTATTCACAGCACACATTCCTCAGACTCCGTGAATTTTAGTCAAACCATAGAACTGTCAAAATACTTAAAAAATTTAATTTGTCCTATTCAAGCTGTCAAACATAAATAATCATAAATGCCATGAGTGACAAAATATTATTTCATGTGTCTTGTTAGTAGATGCAGAGATTCATCTAAAATACCAAACTCAAAATACATCCTGCTGTCTTAAGGACATTGTCTTGTAGACTTACTTCTCGAATTGTCTTCCATTGTTGTGGTGATGGTGTGCCATATTTTTTTAGCTTAATCAGTGTCTCAAGCTGTTTAGAGCCTTGGTTAGAGGTAAGGCAAAAGCTAATTCCCTGGTTTACTTAATAGTTTAGAATTGTTTCCCTTCAGAAAAGATTGCTTTCTACTAGCTCATACAGATTCAACTAAACTTCCATTTTCTTGGGTCTTACAGCCTTGTTTTACATGAAGTACAGCTGGGTCCAAGAATCCTTTATTTAAGAATGCTAAAGACTTAAAGCCTATGCTAAATAGTGGAGATTTTGATCTCATTTAAATGAGAAAACTCCAGCATGGTGACATAAGCCCAAGTATGGATTATGTAATAGATCCTGCTATTTAGGGCAGCTTTAGCCCTGCGGGGTCAAGGTACTTTTTAAGATGAATGAGCTGAATTGAATAGCCTTTTAATATCAATGGTTTTCGAAGATTTTCTTGTAATTAATCTCATGATCTAAGTACATGCTACTCTATTTAATTCTGAGTAAAACATTATACGTTTTTCTGTGTAGTTTCTTGATATGGAAAAAGCAAAATTATGCCCTTGTCTGGTTTTTTTTTTTTTTTTTGTTCTGTGGCTCAAAGATTGAAAAAGCTGCTAAAATAAGAAGAAATACTCAAACTGCCAATAAGCAGTAAATTTTTGTTGTCATGAACAGGCTCGTAAGAGAATTCTCTTAAATAAGCAAAGTGGACTCATTCTATTAAACCATTTTCTAACTGAAGCTTAATAATAAGACTTTTGGCTTCCTTTAAAATTCAGAACTAATTTTAAAATACAGGCACTGTTACTTCTTTGTTAGGTTGATGACCTATTGAATAAGCAAAGATACAATTCTTGAGGTGGCTTTTTTTCAGGATTCAGGTTCTATAGTATTAATATTCTCTAAGAACCTTTAACTATAAACTTCTCTCATTTTGATTCTTTAAAATTAAACTATATAAAAAACTTATCTTCATATCAGTATATTAATTTTAGCTCAGCACATTATGTTCTTAATTAAATAGCTATTGAAAGCATTTTAGATACATTAATTAATGAAAATATATGATAACATAATATTGCTTTGGTTCCCACTGTACTTCTCATACTTCAACAGAATTAAGAAAAAAATCTGCATAACTTCAGAATGATTGCAATGTCATTTATTTTGTTGATATAAAGACAGCTAAAGATCCTGCAAGAAAACAGAATGTAGGTGCTGAAGGGAATTCAAAGATAATTCAGTGCACCCCCTTAATCTGTTAAAGACCTAAAATGCTCCTGCATCTTCTCTAAAGAATTTGAATGTCCAGGTCTCCTTAACCATCCCTAGTTGCCTTTGTACCCAACTCATATAATTCTTGTCCTTTGAATCTTCCTTTGCATTCTTTTGCTTTATAATTTAAATACTGCCTGAGCTGATCACTGGTTAAGAGAGGGAAACACAGCTTAGAAATTAATTTTGGTGTTCAGCAGTGGGAGCTCAAAAGGACTTGTGATATTCCAAGTATTCATTACATGATCGGGGAGCAAATAATGAGCAAACAGTTTGCTGGTGACAAAGAATTATCAAATGTAATCAGATGTAGATACAACCATGAAAAAATAGAGGAGGATCTTGTGACACTGAGAATTATAAAACAATGTGTGAAATTAAGTTAATGTGTGGGGGGGAAAAGGTAGTCTTGACAATACCTACAAGCAGTGATCTCTAAGGTTTCTGTTTTAATTCAGGAAATGAAACTATTATATACAGGTCTAACAATGTCAATTCGCTGATAATATGCATTCCTGCGTGCTGATAATTCAGATTGCGTTTTTCTGTATGGTTTTAGAGGTGAACCTTCTCTAGTCAGCTGTGCATCCAGAACTCTCATCCAGGTTCTTCTGAGATCTCAGCTACACGATCCTTTCTCTGAGTTTCACCATTATAGCGTTGCTTTATGTACATCATTTCCCTGGCTGTCATTTTGATGATGTCTGTCCCTATATTCATTTCTGTCTTTTTTCCTCATTGTACGTCAGGACTGAGCTGCTTTCACTTTTCTTATGTTTGCTTATTTGGTAGCAAGAGTTTCCAGTGCCTGGTAGATTGACAGCGATCGTCATACGTTCTATCATGTTGTCCCACAGGCTCACTGCAAACATCCACTGGGCTACTTCCTTTGAATTGATTTTCAAAATTCTCCCACAAAGATAGCTAGATTGACACATGTCCTCCTACCACCTTCACCAAAATAGTTTTCAATGCTTCCTTGTCCTCCCCACTCTTTCTTTATCCATCTGTTCCCTTTTTTTCCTCATACTTTGATTTTAAGTTTTTGGAGCAGGGATTGTCTTATTTATTCCATCTGTACAGTGACTAAAAAAGCAAGAACTTAATTTATTAAATAATGCAAGTAGTAAAATACATTAACTGAGTATATTTTCTAACGTGTACTCTGAAGCAGTCCTTCGGCAGTGGCAGAAACAGGATACAGTTTCAAGAAAGGGAATATCCAACCATTCTGGATGCCATCGAAGATAAACACAGTGCACAATAGGATGCATTTTTTCTACATTTTTTCTTCCTATTTGTCTTTCTTCCCGAAACAGTTCCACTAAGAATCTCCAGGTGCAGCTCTACAAGCAGCTTACGTTATCCTGGCGTTGCATATACTCCCTGGCTCTGTAATCCTTTTCCCCTCCTGTGCCTTGAATATTTTCGAAGCCACATTCTGCCATGGCAGAGAAAAAGGGGAAGAATTGCACTTAAAACACCTTACATAGTGTTGGTGAATTGCTCCTTTTACATAGCTCACTGTAATACCTTGGATGTAGTAGTTAATTTGGGTTTTTTTTAATCTGATATGTCATACACAGAGGTGGATGATTCCTAAGATACATCTCGCATGCTTTTAGATGTTCTGAATGGTCTAATTTGCTGCTCCCAGTGCAAAGACTTAAACTAACATAGACTTTTGTATTGTTTTCCTGAGTTTGCCCCTTCACAGTAAGCCTTTACTTCTCTACTGTTAATGCAATTCTATCCCAGGAAAATATTGGATCATATTAATTATGACTATCTAGAGCTGCATGTTCCACTTTCAGCAAAAATGACTGGAAAATTTGGTTATGTACTGGAAATCACAATAGCATTGTAAGAGGCTAAAATAGAATTCTTGACTTTAAATAACCTTTCCCAGTAAAGAAGTATTTACAAAATCAATCAGTTGTTATATATTAGCTTGTAGTTCATATTTTTAGCAGTTGCCTTGTACCTGCAAAAATAATTGAAGAGAGAGGATTAATTGTATCTCTAAAGAAATAGGCAAATATATTAGAGTGCACAAATACAGTGGGCATTTTATGTACTAAGATCTGCTCAAAGGTCACGCAGTTATCCGAACTACAGTCTCATCCAAAATGGTAGGAAAGGACGAAGAGTTAATTTATCCCCCTGGGGGCTTTCTATATGTACATGTGACAACGTAAGTAATACAACAGCCAATGACTGAAACTAACCAGCAGTTCAAACCTGTCCAGGGTTTAGCAAAGGCAGAGGTAGTAAAATGTTATAATCAGTATGGTTGAAAGACAAATTTTGGAACATGCTTTATTAGCTGAAGTGCTGAGAAGCTGAACAGGTTTTCAGATATACATTCCCCTTCTTGGTATTTTAAACAATTACAACTGTTAAATACAGGTTGGGGAAATGGCTCTGAGTTTAAATTAATTGTCTTAATCAGCCAATTTGAAAGAAAAAGGTACCAAGCTTCTCTGGTGCAGAAGATGTTATTAAAGAAAGGAGAAGTTACATTTCCGTGAAAGTGAAAGCGATAGTCATTACTATTACCAGTGAAACAACGTGAGTTCAGAAGGATCTGAATATATGGGATAGTTATAATGTGCCATGAATCA
Organism: Patagioenas fasciata; assembly: GCF_037038585.1. Classification (NCBI taxonomy): domain Eukaryota; kingdom Metazoa; phylum Chordata; class Aves; order Columbiformes; family Columbidae; genus Patagioenas; species Patagioenas fasciata. The sequence goes on along the minus strand of NC_092521.1, from coordinate 131,493,609 downwards.
ATGTCCTTACTAACTCTGCTTTCTAGCATTCAATAAAATCAGGATTTTTTCCTTATGCTTTCATTGGTGTCTCTTGAGGTCCAAGGCTGGTAAATAAAAGAGGGAAACAGCACTCTGTTGAAAAAAATCCTCTCCTTTGTAGCTCTTTGTTTTTGCATTTTATTGACAGCACTAGTTCATTCTCATACATAGTAGCGACTTAACTTCACCCACATTCATAAATGTAGCTTGTCTTCACGGAGAACTGTCCTCGTGGATGAAAATCTTCTGTACATTGGGGGTGGGATACCTTGAGTTTTCAGAGCAAAAGTTTTAATAAATGAAGACCTGGTTTTCTGTGTGTTTTGTAGGTTTTCTGTTTTGGAGGTGCAGAAAAAGTGTTGGTGTGGGGGGGTTTATGTCTTGTGTAGCTTGATACGGTTTTTGTTGACTTTGATGTCTAGAAAGTTAATGTTACACAGGAGCATTCTTTAAAGTGTTTGAGAAAGGTAGAGCTGGTTACTTAACTCTTGAAAGAAACTGAGTTTTAATTAAATCAAGGCCAGATATCACAGATGTCCTCTTTGTAACATCATAACAGTGTAAGCTTGGAGCTGCAGCTGCTTGGAAGATCTTCTGACAATGGTTCAGAAATCGGTGACCATCTTATGTCAGAGTGGTTCCCCAGCATTAGAGAAAGTGTCTTATGTTGAAAATGGAATTATTGTGATTGGGCATGGAACTGGATGAGTCCCGATTGGAAGACTAACTACTAATTTTGTTCTTGCAGAGGGAATGGCTTTTGGCAATCTGTGATGCCATTACCGTTTGGGATGTTGGGATAAGAAGGTTATCTCAGGCATAGAATTTGTGTTTGCTACTGTTAAAGAATATAAAGGGGCAGCAGGCACCACAATGTATTTTTAACCTTCTAAGTTCAGGCAGTACATGACTGACTGACTGGGAAACATTTCCACTTACTATAGAGATACTGCACGTTGCCAAAGAAGTTGAAATAATGAAATACTGAAAAACTAATTTAATCAATGCGTTATTTCATCAAGTATTAATCTGAATATTTTCAGGGCAAATAATTGATACCTAGAGCTTCTTGAAGCTGAAGCACAGCACACTCAGAATCTGCAAAGAAATTCTGATTCTCTAGTTATGATGTCAAATGTTTTGAGCGACTTCAGTGGGAAGTAGGTCCTTGGAAGTATTTGAGAATCTGTAATACTGCTTGTGCCTGTTAAGACTTAGTTTTTGCAGTTAGATAATACAGAGATGCTCTAAGTACTGATTTATTACGGTTAATTTTAAATATTTGTGTGAGAGGTAATCTATAAACAAGATGTGTGAGAATTTACAGGTATAGTGATTTCTGTTGTTTCCTTAACCTGATTTATTGTTGATATGATCTGGTAGCCAGATCACTTTTGTGATAAATTTTGTTTGATGGAAATTGTTTGTCAGGTTGAACTACCTGAGTGTTTAAGGAATGTAATCTGAAAGAAAAATGTTGAGAAACTTATTTAATTCTATAAAAAATTAAAGCCCTGGCTTTTAAAGATGTGGTCAAGTGTAGCGGTTGTATGTGCAGATGAAATATTTATGTGTGGAAATGGGCACTTACAGCTTAAATTCTTTCCTAGAATTCTTTCCTTTATTAGCATTTAACCTACGCAGTTTAGGAAGAAATATTTTAATGTATGAAGTGCTTTATTGGCTTTTTTCCTTGTCAAGAACAAATCTCTGTATGCAAATTATTCATAGAAACTTCGTAAGAATTTGAGAATAGTGTACATAGTAATTGAGTTGTAATAGGTATTAACCTAATCAATAGCTGTATGATATTATCCTTGCATTTTAAGAATATATAATGTTTGCTTCATTTTTATTATTTATTACTCTTTTGCAAAGTATTTAATTTGCCTTTAGATCAAAGTTCTCTATGAAGAATGAATAAGATACATTTGGCTTGTGTGAAGTTAAGTGCTTACCTGCAGTATTATCTGTGTCATTTAATATAAATATGGACAAATATTTGCTACCCATTTCTTATTAGACCTACTCAGTATAAATATTTATTGACAAAATTTTACCATCCTTAAATTTCATTGATGAAGATCTTTGTTAAGACAAAAAAACAATATCAAGAGGAGCCCACCTGCTGTATAATCATGTCTCAACCAGGTTGTAAATCATGTTCTTGGCAAGAAAGCTTTCATCAAGGAAAAGAAAGGAGTATGTCAAGTAGGTGTTTGGCTTTAGAAATACAGTATAGCAAGCGTGGTGCTCGCTGTTCTGCTAAAGATTCCTTGAAAGATGAGTAGCTCAGCTCTCAGTTAAAGATGTGAATTGTTTTCCTATAAAATGACATGGTGTACCAGGGCTTTGTGATAGTAACTCTTACAAAAGCAAACAAATTACAGAGTTCCAAACAGTCTGAACTCCTGCCTTACACACACGCGCAACACACACACAAAAAAACACATGCTCCAATTCTCCTTGTTACAGTCTCACATCATGATTTTAATAAAAATTATCATCACAGTTTTCCAGCGAAGATATATGTATTGTACCATCAAAAGGCAAAAATATAAACACATGCAGCTCAGTGACTTAACGCTACTTGTGTAATATATGCAATATATATGCATCAAATAGTTTAGAAATAGCAGAATCACTTCTGCTGCCTTACTTGTCACATTTTAATCAATATCCCAAGTATACTACCTTGGTACTATAGTGAAACTGCAGTAGTGGGAGGAATTGCTAACCAAATTTCAAGACGTGTCATTTCTGATGAGTACTTAAGGACAGTGAATTTCATAGGAGGTTATCTCATTTTGAAGAAATTAAGAGACTATTTTTTCCAAGCTAAATACAGTTGGAGATGAGTAACTTGTAATAGTATGTACGATGTTGTTGGTGAAATATATCCCCAAATAAAACCTCTTCCTGGAGATACGATATTGGCTCTCCAAAGCCAACATATCCAATATGCAGGGCAGCAACAGAAATACATCTTCCTTGTTCCAGCATTTCAATCATCAGCAAAACAATAACATGCATATTTTAAACTCACATGTTTGTAAGTCATGAAATGTTTCGTATCTTCTGAACATATTCATGACAATTAAAATATTTATTATAAAGGACTATAAGCTAAGATTCTAATCTGGAAGTTATTCTGACAAGTGATGGGTCAGGTTTCTTATCAGCCCAGCAGGACTGTTGTACTGCTTTGCATGCTTTATTTAGGAAAGAGATTTTTGTTAATTGAAGTATGTCATAGGGATCAGACACCCCAGTGTCTATACTGTCATATCAGTTCTTGATTAGTTTATAGACATGAACATTCCATCAAAATATGCTGAGCATAAATTAATGCAGGTTTGAGGTCTGCCATGTAGTATTATTTAAAGGATTCATCCTGCAGCTGGTTGAGGAAACACAGGACTGAAAAGTCCTGAAGTTCTGCTCTCAGGTGCAATTTTTGGAAACTGATCATGTTGAGCTCTATTTTAAAATCAATATGAGTTGTTAAGTAATTTTGTCCCTTTCCAGGCAGCTTACAGAAGCACATCTACAATGGTTATAAATTTTACATAAATTCCAATTTTACTGATGCACATTCACCTCAAATATTGTCCTTTAGCTGAAATAATTTTGATGCCCAAGGCCTTACCTGCCTGATGTGTATCTAGAGAGCAGTTACTCCCCTTTTGGTTTTCTTTTCGCTAGACTAACCAAGCAAATTTTTATTAGTCTCCTCACATGCTGTAGGGTTCCTATTGAATTGATCAGCTTAGAGAACTTCTCGTTTCCTCATGCTGTTTGAAGTTATTGCAAACAGGAAAAAATAATTGTGCATAAAATTTCAGAAGAGCATCTTAAATAATAAGGTATTCTGGGAGGGATGAAGAAATATTAAAGCCATCTAATGCATTCCAGGGTTGGGGAGGGAGGGTGCAAGAGAGGGGAAAGCTGAGACAATCATGAAGTTCAAGTTAAACTAATCAGCATTCGCTGAGGAACCAGAAAGTGATTCAGCACTGAAGGCGAAAGTAATTATTTGGAAATACTGAAGGATTGCTTATGAGAATGCTTTTAAAAAAAAAGTAAACTGCAGTGGAGAAGGATATGCTGTGAAATCTTTTATGATGATTGGGAAAATTTGTTGGCAATATTTTGTTCAGTTTAAAAACCTGCTGTTGAATCCTGTTCTTGCTATTTTGTTACATATATCAAAATGTATTTACATGACTTAGAGTAGTTGGGGTGAATATTTCACTGCAAAACTGGCCTTTAAGATGGAAGACTTGAATCATTATGAAGGTTGGAAGTTGTTTTGCAAGCACATAGGAAGTGGTATAGCTTCTGTCAGCTAACCCTTAAACACGGTGGTGTAGGAGTGACCAAACTTCTAAATTCTGCTTATACAAACTAAGTGCCCTAGTATTCCACAAGCAGAAGCTCAGAATGGAATCAAGCAATGACCTTTGAAACCTCATCACGCTGTCAGAAGAAGTAGTTAGCACAGTTCAACAAGTTCAAGAAGGGTAAAAAGTAGGACCATGCCAGTCAGCCTCACTTCAGTCCCTGGAAAGGTGGTGGAGTGAAGCCTCATGGAAACTGTTTCCAAACACAGGAAGGACAAGAAGGTGATGGGGGAAAGTCACCATGGATTTACAAAGGGGACAACATGACAGACTTCTACAATGAGGTGACTGGCTTGGTGGAGGAAGGAGGAGCAGTGTATGGTTTCTATTTTGACTTTACTGAGGATTTCAACACTGTCTCTTGTAACATCCTCACACCCAAACTCAGGAAGTAAGTAGAGGTCAGGTAAGTGGGCATTGAGGTGGACTGAAAACCAGCTGGCCAGCCAGGCTCAGTGCGTTGGGATCAGCAGGACCAAGTCCACCTGCAGGACAGTCACTACTTGTGGGCCCCAGCGGCTGATACTGGAGCTACGGCTGTTTAAGCATCGTCATTTATCACCTGGATGTGGGATAAAGTGCATCCTCAGCAAGCTGACAGAAGAGAAAACACTGGGAGGAGGGTGGATAGAGCAGATGGTTGTGCTGCTCCTCAGAGGGACTTTGACAGGCTGGAGGAGGGGGCTGCTGGGAAGTCCATGAAAAGGGTTCAGCCAAGGGAAACGCCGAGTCCCGCACCTGCAGAGCAATGACCCCACGCACTCAGCAGTGCGGGCTGGAGGCCGACTGGCTGGGCAAGGACCTGAGTGTCCTGGAGGGCAAGAAGTTGAACACGGCTCAGGCAGTGCATCGCCAGAAGACCAAGAGAGGTCATCCTTCCCCTCTGCTCAGCATTGCTGAGGTCCCATCCACAGTGCTGCCTACAGGCCTGGACTTCTCAGTACAAGAGAGACCCAGTCATATTGGTGAGTGCCCAGCAAGAGCCAGAAAGGTGATTCATGAATGGACTGGAGCATTTTTCATATAAGGAGAGAGTGAGAGAGCAGAGACTGTTCATCCTGGAGCAGGGAAGGTTCAGTGGGGATCTTGTGTGGTCAAACACTGGAAGAGGTTGTACAGAAATGTTGTAGAGTCCCCATTCTTGGGAACAGTCAACACCCAACTGCACACGGTCCTGGGCAGCCTGCTCTATCTACTGCTTTGAGCAAGGTAGTGGGACAAGACCATCTCCAGAGGTGCCTTCCAGCCTCAATGATCCTATGTAAATAAGGATTTGGTAAAGTTGACACCTCCGATCAAAAGAAGTTTTTAGAACTTATGTTTCTGGCCCAGGACAAGAGTCAATAATAACTTCATTATGTATAAAAAATATTGTGCAATGGGCCCAAATTATAACTCAGGAGCTCCATCTGAACCCATGAAGAATACACATGCTATATAATATTTGTGATCAGTCAGGAAGACGAGGATAATATCCTTTTTAACATCTGCCAGTATAAATGGAAAACATGAAACATGAAACTTGTGCCTTTTGGATTAAACAGGTGGTATATACAAAAATAGATTAAGACTGATAAATCAGGTTAGTATTGCATCTGTTATTATCTTAAGAGCTCTCAGGCAGTTCAAAATTAGTAATGGACTAATAATTCTAGAAGTAATTAAGCCTTGTAGAAACAGTTTGCTTATTATATCTTAAGGAGAGTGAGAACTTAATTTTTACTTGCAAGGAGATAGAAAATTCTGTGTATTTAATTTATTTTTTTCCTTTTTTTTTTTTGGTTATTTTCTAAGAAAGTTTCATTTTGGTATTTAACACTTTAGTTATTACTTTGCCACTGGCAATACATGAAGTAGTTCCAAAGTAAAATGCAAGAAAACCAAGCAGGGGCATAAAAGGGAAATACTAAGAGAGATGTAGTTAAAAGTGAAATGCAGTGCTGCATTCATACTCTACATCGATCATGCAGGCCCTCACCATTATTCTTAATATCTCTCTGAGTGGCTTCAGTTCAAGGTTGTTATCGATCACCACTTCCCATGGATTTGAAGGGCAATATTTATAACACTGGAAATGAGGTACAGAAGTCCAAAAGTTTAGCAGTATAGTCTCAGAATTCATGGTACAAATGAGAAAATTTGTATTTTTGTGGTAGCTCTAGAAATGTAGTGTTATAAATATGGACATGTGCATAATCTTTCCATGATCATATTGGGAGTTTATTTTTTTTGGATGATGTGAAGAGGAAATGGATATTTGGAAACAGTGATGGATGAATGAACATTTATTTCTCACCTGGTTAGAAATCTGTTTTGGGGAAACAGAATATGAATGGTTTTACTTGAGTCTGTACTCTAGAGGCAGTCAGAGTTGTGGAGAAGTGTTTAATATAAAAATGATACAGCAATTTAATTCAGGGTTTCCTTGTAGTAAAATTTAAAATAGAAAAACTAAAAAGAACGATCTTGTTTTTCAAATGAATTTATGAAGTAATTATTAAAAGAGATGTGTGCATATATATATGGGAGTAAGGTAAGGGAATGTACAATGAGAACAGTCAGTTATATCTCATAATGGGACTTGAGTGTGGGGTAGACAGTTTATGAAGAACAGATACTATAATGTCCTTGAAAGTCAGTCTACTCTAGGATTGACAGCCAACGCAAGTTTGTCTGGTTATTCCATTATAATTAATTACATGTAATTTTTGAAGCACATATACTCACTGAGCAAATAGAAGATCACAATCGATATAATTAAAATGATTTGTTGTTAAGCTATAACTCAATTTTACGTTCATAGGTGTATGTCACAACCACTTGCCAGCTTTTGCCCTCAAAATACCTTTTATGTTATAACTGACCATGATCTTCAGAGCACAACTTAATGTATGATTTCCATAGGAGAATTTGTGTAATCCATGTTGGATTGATGTGTGTACTCGTGGAAGGACATTTTACTTCCCCTGTAGGAAGGAAAATTTCAAATTTATTTTTATATGACTTGTAACAGCACAATGGAAAGCAAATTATTTTTCTTAGATCTGTGCAGTGTGCTGGGTTAAAACTAAATCTCTGGTTACTAAATGTTTAGGTCAAACTAATCTGAATTTTGCCAAAAATTTTTGTTTGGAGTTTGTCAGGTACAGGTTTTGTGGACATAGTAGTTTACATGGTTGTGGTTAAATGTCCTTGGCGGTTCACTTGGCGCTCTTCCTGCACAGCAATGCCTTTTTTCTCTTCAGGGTACAGTGAGAAAGTTATTCTCTGGACTGGCCCCAGCATGTAAGCTGTTATCTGGACAACTGTGATATAAATGTAGTGCATAAAAGAGCAGGGCACAAAATAAATTTGTTGGGATAGAGTATTTTGTTAAGTTACTGTTTCCATTCTATAGCAACTCACAAAGAGGTTTTTACATGTAGAGCGACAAATTTGGCTGTGCTTAAAGAATATTTTTGTATAGTAAATATTTGCTTGGCTCCGTCTGCATATAGCAGTGACCCAGCAGGTACTTCAGTGTGGATTTTGGCTTAGAGGTCTGTATATATTGGCATGTTGTATATCATTGCACATTACTGGGTCAGATACATTCCTGCTTGAAGAACAAAATTTCTGAAGCTTTATCACTGTCCTTTTGCCTTACAAGTTTCAAATCTCTCTATGATCACAAAAATGCATTATAGTAGTTACTATATTCTTCCCTCTTTTATTCTCCACAGCAATGGAGTTTCATGAAAACCTGCACAATATAGGAGCAAGAGAAGGTTTAAAAGAAAGAAAACTGCAAAAATCAGTAGAAAGTTTTACGTGGAACATTACAATTTTAAAGGTAATGTGTCTTCCTTTGGTTAGTTACTATCTTTTTCCATTCACAACTGATATTCTAATATTGTTACTGGTCATTATTCTGTGTCACCGTTCAATTTGATTTATTCACTTATATCATCATATTCAGTTTAGTTTACATAACTTGAAAACACAACGGACTCTCAATGAAGATTTTTCTTCTTTTATATTGTCGCAGAGGGTTGTTTCGTTTAGTTTGTCTGACATTTTCTTCTTACAACTTTTTAGCGTCAACAGGATCCACTGCAATCTGGAATACATGGGTGAAACAATGAGTATTGATTTCTATGTAGTGACTGGGGCTGGGAGGAAATGATGCTGCTGCTTAGATCCTGCTTTGTGATTTGAAAGGGAGCAAGAGTGTTAAGGTTAATGCTGTTACTAAAAAAAAAAAAAATAAAAGGGAACCTGTTGCTACTTCAGTCAGTGGGGAATGATGATTAATGATACATAAAAATTGTATTAGTAATTCACACTGGAGTAAGTTGAGTGTATATGGACTGGGAGATTCTGTTTGCATTTTGTTGAGTGCATTTGCTTACCTTTTGACACAACAGTAAGTTCTAAAGTATAAAAAAGCTTTCAGGCAGAAACCCTCAAGAAACTAGAATGTGGAACAGTTCAGATTTCTTATAGCTGGTCTTTCATCTCAGCAAAGTATATAAAATGTTACAGAGCCAGCAAAACTGCCTTCCTTAATTTATTCCCTTGACACTATCCTTCTAGCCCAAATTACTCAAGTTTTGTGTTTACATCCACTAATGAGTTCTTCTCTCCCACTCAATCAAATATTTCATCACAACATTGAACTATAAAGTCTGTTTTAATTATAGAGAAAATTATTTTCTCACACATATTTTTTTTTATTTTTAGTTCTTATTGAAAGTAGAATTCCCTATCCTCTCTTTTGACAGTGAACTACTACAGAAAAGCAGTAATACACATGTATTTCTCCAGCTTTCCATCTTGGTTTCAAGTGTTAAACTTTCCACAGTGTTGCTTGGTACTCTGGTCCCCCCTTGTGTTACGCCACACAATTCCAATGCAGAAGATAATAAAAAAGAGGAGAAATTTGCATATGTAGTTAATATATTCTACAAATATGCATGTGGGTTCTGTTTATAGGTAAAAGGACCAGACTATCACTTTTCCTTTACTAGAGAGGAGTTCCCTGAAGACCGTGTATGGGATGTGTCAAATACTGTTCCTGTGTGACCTGGGGAATAGAGAGGAGGGGAGTCAGTTCAGTAGGTTTGGAAATGTCAAAGAAACAAATTGTTATCCCTTCTTTACTTTTCTGTCAAAGGTATCAGATATCAGCCTGGATAGACATAGCTATTGTAATGCTGTCTGAAACAACCGTCCCTCTGCTTCATCTCTGATTGGCACCTAGAACACAAGGGTTGTGGGAGGGGGGAGGTTTGCAGCTGATGAGCAACTGGAATGTGAAGTTCTGATTTCTGTGTAGGTAGGAACTGGAGAACCCGCACGGCAGATCTGGCTCTTCAAACACTGAAGGGCTTCTATGCATATCCTTGGGATTAACATAATTATGAAGTAAGAAGGCCTTCCTTTTGAAGAGATTATTGAGAAAATCTCTTCAACATTGACTTGGGTTTTTTCCTACTCGCTGATTAAGGTTCTTTCTGTAGGAGGGTACAATTAGTCCCGTACTTGATACTTTATCCAAAAAAAATGATGAGATGTCTAATCAGCCTGTTGCTTAAACTTTAACAAGAGAAAATTAGAGAAAATTCTTACATGTTGGTAGATCTTAAAAGTGATTTACAAATATTACTGTTCAAATAGACATCTTTTAGGTATTGTTATTCACATTTAGATGTACTGAAGTTAGAGGTTGTGAATTGTTTGAAATAAAACATTGCATTTTTTCCACTGCAGACTCTTCTCTATAGGCTGTAACCATAACTTGTCTTGCCTTACATAATAAAATAGAAAAAGTTTATCAGGTTCTAAGACATTACTCTTCCTGTCTGTAGAAAAAGACCTACAGTCATAATTTCAATCTAATGTAATGTTTTTCCATTTCCTGTTCTCTAAAAAGTATGTGAGGACAGGGATGGAAGGTAAAAGCCCACATTTTTTAGAGTAAAAATTTATCAGGAAAGTGACAATCTGACCCGCTTTAAGAATTTGTTTTTTCTATTGAATTCCCTGCCTATGTCAAATTAACTTCCCTCTTAAATACCACAAAAATAAACCCCTGCCTATTCAGTGGCCCAAATTTTACTGTTCAACAACCAACACACTAAAGGCAGTGCCGTGCTTAGATATGTTTAACTTTTTATGCTTCCTGTAATTAGGAACAGTATTTTACACGGTCTCTTGTCTACGACTTAGGAATTGCTGTGTGGCTCCGAACAGCATTACTAAATAATTCTGCACAGGCAACATCCTCAGCTCCCTCACAGAGGAATCACCGAATGCTCACAGTGTGGCTAATATTTTTTCCAAACCGATTAAGCGGCATTTTACCCTCAAGGTGCATATTGATCGTTTTTTTTTTTTCAGTTGGGACATTTTGACTACAGTTGATGCAATGGAAAGTTTGATAAAATAACAAAATTGACAGCTTAATTGTAGGGGAACTCTTTGTTTAGTACATCTGACGTAGCTATTAAATATCTATATGTGTGTGTGTGCGCGCATGTGCATGTTACAGTTACTATTTTCAATGATTTTCTTTTTCCTGATTTGAAGGCATGTGGCCAAATTTATTATTGGTATAGTATGTTTGAATTCATCTTAAGTATCTCTGTTCAATTTGTGAGTGTGTATATGCACACATTCCCATTCTTATGCACCCCATATATCCACACAGAGATATTTGTTTAACTTTAGGACGTCACTTAGAATAAATTTAGTCTGTTTTAGTAAACTTTGTTGCCTGAGAGATTTAGAGATTGTAGAGTGTTAGAATATTGCTCTGTTTCAAATAGGCAGTGTGCAAGATCATTTGCGAGTAATTTATTTATTATTACTCAGACTGATGGCACTCTCATTTTCTAAACATAGATAATCACATTTCCTGCCAGGAGTACACAGTTGAAGAAATAAAATCAGTGTAAATGCTGTTGCAGCAGACTCCTACAAGCAAAACTTTGAAAAAAACTTACATAGGCTCAGAATTTGAGATAGATACCTATAGGAAGCGCATAACAGCATCTTTAAATGAGTCTCTGCAACAAAGACCTGTTCTAAACACTTACAAAGAATTCAGTTAAGTCCTCAGAATGAAGGTGGGACTCCTAACTCCAGCATTTGTTAGATACTTCTTGTTGGCTCTGAGTTTTTAGATGTCATGCTAGACAACACCAGTTAATTTGGCTTGAAAGAAATCCCAAGGCATGCGGTTCGTGGCATCTGTTATCTCTGTAATGACATGGGTTCTGCACCTAGATTATTTTTTATAAATGCATTTATAAATGGAACACTATAGGCACTTATAGGGGTGCAGCTTCTTAAATATATATATTAGATAGTCTGAATTTTGTGGGATAAATCTACAAGTGGATTCAGGCAGCACTGTTGTCACGGTGGGGCATTTGTTAAGCCTCTCATAGCTGCTGCCTATTCCTGTAGGCACTCAGGAAACCTCCGCATTCCAGTTCCATTTCACTGTCTAAAACTACTGGTCTCTTGATGTTGCTGATTTGATGGGACTTTGACTCCTAATTAAACCCATGTTTAGAAGTTAAGTCCTTTATGTTCTGATTCTGTAAATGCAATCAGAGCACATCAGGTGGGCATGGAACACTGCAGTATGTCCCGTTGTACTTACCAACCACCACTCAGAGAAACACTTTGAGAAAAGGATGCTGGCTTCTTACTTTTCCTGATAAAAGCTTTGGGTTCCAGAACCCAAACTAAAGCCCAGTCATTACTGATAGAGTTTCTTGGGATTTTTTGGGGGAAACACTGCTCATGCAGTTATTTCAAATGTCATCTCTACCGTTTTACTTTCATGTTCACACACTCACTGAAGAACCTGTTAACCAAAAATCATGAGTGAATACATATCAAATTATAAAGGCAGCTGTGTTGAGACATTCTAGTTGACCCTGAAATGATATGTCATTTTGTATGTACGAGAACTGGTAGGAACCATTTTGGTTTTGCTTTTAATTACCTTTCAGGAGCTATCTTTCAGTGGAAACACTGCCTTTTAGCCACAAGTATCAAAACAAACAGAAGATTGTTAATGTTGATTAAAAAAACCCTACCACCCCTCCCTCCCCAAACAAACAAACAAACCCAGAGTAGTTCGCACAGGCATATTGGGTCAGAGAGGTATGAAGGATATTGAATTTGGCTTCCACATTAATTCAAATCTTTCATTGTTGTTGTTTATTGAAAGCTTATGAATGAATTTCAGTTTTGTTCTTTGTTGTTTTTAAGGTCTTTTTCATGTCTGCCTACAAAGCAGCTTGATGCTTGATTAATTTTCTGAAGCTTGTCAACATCATTATGTGAGATAAGTATTAAAGTTCCATAGTGCTCAGTTCTGTTAGTGGATTTTAACCTCAGTGGAGGGAGCAGGGGTTGCCGTCTGCTGCCATGGGGACAGTGCTCTCCCAGTGCTCTGCAAGGCCTGTACTGGTCCTGTTCCTAGATGGGAATTATCACAAAATGCCTTTTAGCCGCAGTCCTGGGAGTAAATTTGACTTTTGTGGTGTGTTTGCCAGACAACACTAAAGTACTGAATTCATTCCCAGTTACCTGCGGTGAAAGGCTGACAGAGCCAGCCCTGCCATATAGTGAGAAACATCATGTGGGTTTGGTTCCGCAGCTGTTCCAGATTCTAGCATTGAATTGTCTCTGTGGACCAGCTTTGTATCTTTGAGTGTAAATTTTTCTTTACTTCCTTATGCTAATTCTGCTTGACTAGGGTCTGAGCCATTTATAGTTATAGGTTTCTTGTATTTGCTTTACAATATGCATTTTAAGAGCATGTAGTGTATAGCCCTTTGGGGCTGGTAAGAAAGTGAAAGGCCTCCCAGTACCCCATAGATGGAAGAGATTCTTGTGTTTCAGCTTGTAGTCAACTGGCTGTACTATTAATTTTACTTACTAAATCAAAGGCACAGGATGTTATGTAGCTACAGAATGCATAGAATATGAAGAATTGCAACTGAATCTTGAGAGCCCTTGGACAAGAGACATTTGATATATAACTAGAAGGAAGGAATTTGAGTTCTTTTAACTGAGTGTGTGGGGACAATTTTTTCAGATTTGGATGACTTTTTTACTTTTCTGCGTTTCAGATGCTTTGTGTTCCTATTGAACAGAATTCACTGTGACTAAAACTTGAATTTTTAAGATGCATACTGCTTTTTTTCCCCACCATATGGCGTCAGGATGGTCCATCAACAGAGCGAGGCTCTTTACATCAGTTGCACAGACCTCTCTCACTTGAGCTTGTGCCATATCTAGTAGCAGTGGTTGGCTCTTTTTTCCTTTGTAAACATGACATGCCAGCAGATAATGACAACACAGTTGATTTCACAAACACTTCTCTGCGTTCAGTGGCATTCAGAAATCAATTGTTTCATTCTAAGTGTTGGAGAAGCATCTAATGTACACAGATTAATTTTTCTGTTTCATGCTGGTCTAAACTTGGTCCCACTTGGCCAAATGTGTTTAGTCTGAACTCCTGTTGTCTGCAGTAAGCCAGCCCCCTATCTAAGAACCTCTCTTGTCTACAAAGTTAATCTTCCCTGATCAGTTCCCTGCTGAAAATCCAGCCATTCCAGCTAAGCCCTCCTTACCCTTACCCTCCATCCAGTATTCTGTTCCTCCTTGCTACCTAATTTTCTCTTCTGTTAGTTTTGTCCCATTGCTTTGCAGTTCATATTGCCCCCTCTTTGCCTCTTCTAGTGATCCTTCCTGATGAGTCTTAATTTTAGCTTTCTCATCACCTTACCTGATTTCATTGTAGTCTGCAGTCTTCTCCCTGCTTTGCATTTTTGCTTGTTTTTCTCTCTCAACAGCTTTTAGTCTCGTCACCAAGCTCTCTCACTCTTTTTGAGTTGTTAGTCCTTCTACTTGTCTGTCATTTTCAGGCTTCTTTCAACATGGTGGTTTTTGTCGATCTGTTTTCCTTCTGTATTCAAATCCCAAATGCTGCCTCAGTCTTTCCCTTTCTCTGCTCACTTACCTGATGCAAATTCATCGTTACACTGTGTTCCTTTTCCATCATTTCAATGTCCTCTTTCAGTGACAGCTAGTCTCTACTTCATTTAGTACAGTCCAGCTTCCATTTCTGCAGTTGCGGACTTCTTGCCAGGTCAGTCCCAGAGATCACTCTTGCCCCCTCCTTCTCTCCATCTGCCTGCTCACCAGAGTCCCTGTCCCAGGCTCTTCCTTCCCCTCCTTCAGTCTGACTTAGGACTGCCTGTGTTGGCAACTAAATTGCGGTGGTAAGACAGCTTGGAGGAGCCATACAGGAAAAACCCAACTTTTTCTTCTAACACATATTCATTATTGCATGGGAATGGAAAATGCATTGTCTTGCCACATGCTGAAGCTGTCAAGAAGTGAAGAATGATTGAGAATTAAATCCTGAGTGATTTCACTAACCACGTTCAAAATCTGATTTTTGTTTATTAAAAACTCATAACTTGGATCCACTGCTCTGAGGCCCTGAAGTCATTTGAATTACAAGTCCCTACCCCAAGTGGGAGTGGGGAGGGAAGAGTGGAAGATTGTTAAAAAAAATCTTACAGCATTTTCCTGTCTTTATTTTCAGAACTGAATGAACCATATGGATGAGGTTAAATAATAATATTAAACAGTAATAATAATAAAATCTGCCAAAGGCAAAAATCCTGCATAGAAAGTATCAGCTTGAGTAGTTAAGGTTTGGCAAGCATATAAGCAACTAATAGCAGGGGGGAGGAGTGGGTAAATGAGAAGTTTTGGGCAACCTTATTAATAGACTGTTGCTAGCAGCTCTGCCTATAATAAACAACTTGATTAAAGTTCCAGGACTATATTCTACTAATCCATGTAAAATGGAACTTGGTCTAGAAACAGATGCACTCCAGATATGACTCATTTAGTCTGCTGTAGTGTTTTAAATTAGCTTTTAGTTGTTTGTCAGTTTGAAAAAAATATGTGATTAAAAAAAAAGTGTACTCCTGGTTTTCTTTGGAAGAAAATATTACTGAAACTTGTGCTGTGATCAGTGAACTTCTGGATTTTTTCCTCTCTGGTCACATGGACTGTTATAGTCTAGGATAAGGGGAGGGGGCATTATTTCTTTGAAGAAAGCAATATTTGCTTTTGTTTTGTGTGCCTCAAATGCATAATTCTACTTACTTCATAGGCTACTATTTATGTTCTGAGTTGTTGGAGAAAGTAGCATGCTGTGAGTGCACACGCTTTTGTCTGACTACCATTCTACCTCTCGTCCTTTCTTTTTTAAATCAAAAAGTAAAGTTGGATTTCAGTCTTATTTGGAGAGGAGGGGCAACATGGCTGTTATGTCTCTAGAAGAGACATCAGCATCTCTTCAAGAGAAGTGTCTGTCAGGAACCAGAATTTACACAGGCCAGACATGAATACCCCAGTTACAGGAAAGGGTGCAGTCAGTGCTCATACCTTATTAGACATTATAGGAACTGACAGTCTCAAGGCACTTCAGTACCTGGGGTTGGTTGGTTGGTCTGTGTGTGTGTCTGTGCTTTCCCCTCCCCTCCATTGGAAATGACGCGGTGTAAGATCTGCTATTTCTGAAGCTTTTGCTTTTCTGTAAGCTGAGGGGCAGTTCTCCCTCGGGAGCGCAGGCACAGCGTGGCCCCTCTGGCTCTTGCAGACTTTCTGCATGTTTGTGAACTTTTCTGGGTGAACCAGAAAGACACACGTGCTCACCACGTGCTGCAGCTTTGCTCACTGCCTGCACATGGGCAGGGCAGGTAACGTCTGCAGGAAAGGCAGCCCAGAGTCTGCTAATGAGAGGCCTTTAATCAATACAAACAGATGGAGTAGCTAATACTGCAGGACAGAGCCAAGTCACTGAAGTCTGGTACAGCTTCTCTTACAGCTTTACGAAGAATAAGTGCAAGTAAAGAGGGACAGTGACAGCGCTGAACTGCAAACAATCCTGTGAAGTTTTTGTCATCGCTGTCCTTTTTACATGTTGCTTGCCAACCTGTGTTTTCATATATCATTCTTTGACAGACTTTGATCCTTTACCATGCTGCTATTGAATGAAACAAGTTGCTAGGATTAAAAAAATCTCAAAGAACAAAAAACCTGGAAGAGTTTAATGGCTTCCTGAAGTATTAAAATCAGCCTTCACCATTTTGCCTATGCAGAAACACTTACAGTCCCCTTGGAATAAAAATACAGTACACATTACTTTCCTGAAAGCTCTTAGGTAGAAATTATCCCTTTCCCTTTGTTTATGCAACCAGTTGGCTCCAGAGAAAGCAAAGAGGTTGGTTCTTGCTAGCTTCAAATAATTCATTTTTTAGTTTTGTTGGCTGATTTTGGTTTGTTTTGGATTTTTTTGAGTTTCGTTTGTTTGCTAATTTTTTTCTTTTTTTGAGCAGGACAACTGTACCATTAATCTGAAAGAAACAGAAGGTGGAAAAGGATAGTCCTGTTATCTATCGTGTATACTGATTGCATTTTTTTCTTGCAGGGACAAGCTGATCTGCTCAAATATGCTAAAAATGAAGCACTGGAGAATCTGAAACAAATCCATTATGCCACTCTTACGTGTGGACTCAATAAGCCAGGCACTGAAAATGCAGAAATCTCAAAGCCCCGTCGAAGTCTGGAAGTGATACCTGAAAAAGCAGGTGATGAAAATGGAGAATGAGAGAACGCTCTTCTCATAATTATGGAGTTTATAACTCTGTGACCAATTGTAGCTGCATAGGACTTTTGCTTTGCACTTACTGTTGGAAAATATTTGGAATTTTTAAAGCACAACTGGAGAAGCTAATTGCAATCTGTTGAAACTGTGAATGTATGTAGCAACTCTGCTTGTGAAGGCAATGATATTGTGTAACATGGAAATTACATTATTGGCCAAAATATAGTATATATGTAAAAGATACTGTAATTCAGTAATAGCGTGCTGAAAAGTTCATTATAGTGCCATAGGGAAATGAACGTTAGTTGAATGAGCTGTAACTAGAGGGAAATCAGTTGACAGAATTTAACAAGATGCCTTGATTTTCAAACAAATTGGGTGCACAGGTTCTTTATTTCTTTGCACAATTTGTTAATTGTGCTGGTGAAGGGAATTATTCTTTTGAAAATCAGGTCCAAAAAAGTAGAATCCATGTGTTTCACACTGTATGTAATTCAGCCGCTCAGATATTTGGGTTTGAAGTGGTATTGATTTTATTGTTGAGCCATAAATTAAAATGAGAATGTAATTAGACAGTGATCACTGACTTCAGTGCACTATAGGAGAGCCATTATGTAAAAGGAACGTGCAATCAATCTGATAGCCTATGTCAGAAGAAGATACATACCTATTTTGCCTAAGATCTTCTGCAAATGTGTGTAGATAATGTGACCAAACTGCAAGCAAAATGTTGTAAATAGTTTTTCATTTTGTGAAGTGAAGTGCTCATATTAAAGAGTTTTATGAGATTGCTCCCAGACAGTAAAGCTTTTAACTAAATTTTAACTTTTTTATTTTTCAAGTATTTTCTTCCTTACAGAATAGATGATATCTCAATAAGCAGGTTTGTCAAAAAAAAAAATATTGCTGTTCTGGTTCTGTTTTGGTTTTCTGACAACATTAGGTAAAGGTATTGTAGCTGATATGCTCATTGTAAAATGACTATACCAACCTAGAGTGTTCTCTTACTGTTTCTGATTTAACAATAAAATGGACTATATCATTACAGAAGCTAATAAATTTGAAGAAAAACAAGCAAAGCCCTACAAACTGCAGTTTTTGTTCAGTTGTGGGGAAAAAGGGAAAGATGGCGATATCTGTTGAAAAACATTGTTTTAATCGGAGGTCTTCAAGACATGCGTTCTGCGTTTTTTTTCAACCAATTCAAGATGCTGTTTCTGCATTCAGATTGCCATGAACATTAACATATATATAACATCCTGTAAAAGTCAATGGAGCTCTGACCAAGAACAGTGATATACTTACACAGAATTTGAATTATTAGGAACTTAAATTTATTTTCTAGTCATTATAAAATTAAAAGGGACAGGGAAGATGAAAACAATTTGTATAGTAAATGTCACATCTAGAGACTGCACTTTTAAATGTCAAGCTGCATGGGTTAGGAGCAGTTTTAGAAGGTGCTAAGCAATTTCAGTGTCTGGTGACAGATTGTATGCCTCAATGTTATGATCCTACCAGGAGCGAGTTATATTCTGTGTTGTACAAAATGAAACATTTAACCTGTCGTAAACTCCTGCAAGCATTGGTTTTTAAATAGTCCTTCTCTGTGTTGTCAACTGGAAGTCTTCCAATTGTGCCTGAAGTTGATGGGAAGCAACATGAAATTCACCATTGCTAACTATGCTCCAAGACAGTATGAAGTTAGTCTTACAGCGCCAAATCTATCAGATCTAAATCTGATTTATCTATTGCAAAATAACTGTGTTAGATCAAGATTCAGCTGAGTCGTAAATATATAAGGTTAGTTTCACTTTATCAGAAAATCCAAAACCTAGACTGTTGGAATTTTACTCTTGACTTTTAGTCCTAATTGAAGGGTGTAGCCTGTGGGAAGATGTCAGTATGGTTAGCATGACACTTCAAAGAGGCCTAAAAGCTGGGAAAGCTCCATTAGTGGTCCTGGCCTTCCACTGTCTGCATGGCATTTACTGAATGATGTCATTTATATCACACATGAAGTGTTTCTATGGAGTCTCTCTAGCCAGGTTATCAGAATTGAGGTGGCTTGGGTATTCTTAGCATTTGTATATTTCTGTTTAGCACATTACAACCTGGAAGGAGATGGGGAAACATTGAAAGGATTAAACATAGTTTGGTGGGTTTTTTTCCTCATTTTAAGGAAAAAGGAAGAGTAAGTGAAGGATGAGTATCACATAAGCTAGAGCCATCAGATTTTGTATGTTCCTGTTTTGTATGATCCTGTTCTTTCTTGTTAGAAAGGAAGAGAATACTTTTTTGGAGTAATATCCTTGCATAGTATCTGCTTAAAAAATAAAAAAGTTAAAATACATGCATTTAGCTAAGTGACCATTTAAATATGTTTGGACACAAGTGTAGTGCTGATTCCTTAAAATGGAGGTCACTGTTGTGCATTATTCATACTCAACCCAGATCTGTATGTACCATAAAGCCTTAAAATGAACTCAGTCAAGCAGATATTTTGAAGGATGATGTGTAGCTAAAAATCCTTTAGGGAGTTTACATGTTGCATGTTAAAAGAATGCAGGATAAACACCTGCAAGCAAAGTATCAGGCTCTATTGTTAACCCAGTGATGATAATTTCAAAACCAACTTTGTTAGCGTATTTTTCTCAGTTGCACGTTCTTAAAGTGTTCTTTGCGTTCTAGTCCATTTTTTACAGTGTTTAGTTTGGATTAGATAGAAGAAGAAGCACCCAAGAGCTGGGAAGTATTCCAGATAAAATTAATCACAGGTTGACTTTACACTTTTTTTTTGCCTTTATTTTCTTAAATGTTCTGTAATACAGTGGAACTGTTTACATAGTTTTGAACTATGAAAGATGGAGCCAAAACACAAGTGACTATTTATCTGACTGCCTTTTTGGCTTTTGTTTGGCTTCAGTAATTAGTGAGTGAGTATGGGTGTGTATGGAGGTCTGAGTCAACATATTGCTAAATTTGAAAGAAAATACAAATTGGGAAAGGAAAAGTTCACACACAGATTAACCGTGAGGATGCTAATAGCGAATTCTCTTTTTGAATGCAAGAAAATGGCTGAACAGTGACTGTTAGAAAAAGGAGCATCTCTCTAAGCCTCATCTGCGTTCTTCCTGCCTAAACTCCCCTCCTTACCGGTTGTGCTTGGTGTGGTATGTAGCACCCATTGAATAGTTAATTACAGAGCCCAGGACCATGTCCTCCATCCTCTGGTCTCACCAGCCAGCTACAGAAGACAACTCTGTTCTCCAGGAGTTCCCGCAGCAGCACTTAGCGAGGGGCACTGCTGAGCCCGTTGATGCCACTGAAACAGCAAAAAGCCTTCAAAACAGAGCTGGGAGCGAAGCTCTACCGATGAAGTTCTGGTCCTTCTGCTGTTGGCGGTAGCCTTCTGCTCCAGTCAGTGGGACTAGGATTTACGTGCAGTGTTGCAAAATCTCCCTTTTTTCTCAGGTACCTTAAGATTCTCAGGTTACTGCAGCAAGGAGTACTAGGTTTCACAAGCATGCCCCTGCAGCACGGTGAAAGATGCTGTATGACTCAAGCCTTTTTTCTGCTACTTTGTACAGCACAGGAACATTTTATAAGACTCCATGGCTGGTTACTGTATTCGCTTTTTCCTGTTTTGAAGTTGAAGCAGCAGAGAGATGATTCAGAGTTGCCAGCATGAAAAATGGAAGTGAGTTCCAAGATGACTAAAGATTATAACTCTGGTCTACTAATCAAATGAACTAATCTGAAAGGACTGAATCCTCCACTCTTGCAGTGTATGATTTCCTAGTTTTCTACTGCATGAATGTTATTTTATTGCTAACACTGATTTCTTCTTGCTATGTGCGTTGCTTACTGCACAGATCAAGGAAACTCCTGAATGTCCTGTCTTCAGTATCATCATCTTTCATTAAGCCTTAGCCTACCCAGGTTTATGCTTGTGTGACCTGAAGGTTCAAAATGAGTGTTAAGAGTAATATTTGCAAAAAGGCCACCATGCAACCATATTTATGGTACAGTATGTACATGCAATGACATTTATTTCACTCTGAAATTATTTTATCCCCATACAGTTAACAGTTGGAGAGCTGCTGCCGGAGGATGACTAGCCCATGGGGTTTTAATACCGTGAGCAAAATTTTGAAACCAGTTTGCCACTTTTGACTGTAATGGGTGTAGAACTTCACCACTGTTTTTTTCTTTTTCTATTCACACCTACTCATTGTGACCAATTAAGCTTTCTAAATGAAATATTTAATAACTCAGTTTAAAAATTAATAGATCTGCATGTATTTTATAATGACCTCCAGTCTTTTGAACTTCTGTAAGCATTAAAAAAAAATCTCCATAGTTCTTACCACCCCCGATTCCTTCTGCTCTCAGTATTTCGAAAGCAGCTGTGGGACAGGCCAGTTTGATAATATTCAATACTAAATCATGTGATGCTCTTTGTTCATTACAACTTGTTTTCAGAAAAAGGCAGTAAAACTCCTGAGGTTTTCTGGTTATTTCTGTTTCTGGACACTATTAAACTTCCCTTTCTGACTCATCACTTCTGTTCTCTGGGAGGCTGTGGAAAGACAGGGTAACAGAAAGATTAGAAACAGGACTTTAGTACAAGAGAAACAACAAGCCCTCAAAGGGCTTAGGTGGAGCATCCATTGTAATCAACCAAGTTGGATTTTCAGTTAAAAACAGAGATTTGGCTGTCGTGAACATCTCCTGCTTCATGAAGGGCAACCAGTCTTGCTCAGCCACCTGCAGTCCGTACAAGAGTCTTCTGAGATGTTTTATGAGCTGTTTCCCATGGAGATAAACGTGGAGCAGCAGAGTATCTTCTCATTGGGTACAGCGCTGATCTGTGCGGTGGTGACTGTCTGGGAGAAGGAAAGTGGCAGAGCCAGGAAACAGCGCAGGAACTCAAAGGCCTGAGCTTTGTTCTTCAGCCCTCAACTTCCTGCATCGATAAATTGGAGGAAATTACACCTACCACTTTTTGAAATAGCAGAAGAAACATACTATGTCATCGCAGAAAAAAAATAACCCGCGCAGAAGGCAGCTAGGAGTGACATAAACTGACATAAATAGTAATCGTGAGAAGGCAGCACTTTTTGTGTTTAAATGCCACGTACTTTAAGTTTCACTAGCTTCTGTTTTCCAGTGTGCAGTGATCCCTACATAGTTTTTCAATGGGATGTACTTAGCAGACATACTTGAATGTGCTGACTGGTTTTGAAATACAAATCCTATCAGTTGATTATAAATAAGAATGCCTGTGTGGGGTCCCAATACCTGCGGAGTTCAATATTTTTTCTATCTGGTAAGAGCATGAAAAGATTTTGTTACATTCTTATAATATGGGCTTTATGCTGTGGCTCACACCACAAGTACTTTTTATTTCAGACATTGTTTTATTAATAAAAAACCTTCCCAGAAATCTCGGAAAAAGCCCTAGGGTTCAGCTCCAGATCTGCCTGTGTTCCGAATTTCAGAACTGTGATTTTGATACAGCCTTAACCAAATAATGATTACATTTCTCAAGTCTGATTATGTAACAATATCTTCAAATATCTTTTTGTATAATGTACTGGTGCTGCTACTTGTGCCAGGATTGCTGAAAAGAAGACATAATTTCTTTGGATGGAGAAATAAGGATCACCTGTTAAACCAGGAATCTGTAATTAGAGACAGACTTTTTAGCAGGGCCTATTGTGATAGAACAAGGGGTAATGGTTTTAAACTAAAGGAGGGGAGATTCAGGCCAGACATGAAGCAGAAATTTTTTGCAATGAGGGTGGTGAAACTCTGGCCCAGGTTGCCCAGAGAGGTGGTGGATGCCCCATCGCTGGAGACATTCAAGGCCAGGCTGGATGGGGCTCTGGGCAGCCTGATCTAGTTGAAGATGTCCCTGCTCAGTCCATGGGGTTGGACTAGATGACCTTTGAAGGCCCCTTCCAACCCAAACTATTGTATGATTCTGTGATTGTGGAAGTGGGTAGGGAGCTACCCAGGAGAGTAGTGGCTGTCCCTCCATTTCAGAGACCTTCATGCCTGTGACAGGGAGCAGTCAGCAAGCAGGACTGGAAAGATCATTTCCTGAACATCCTTCTCAAGGGTGCAGTATTTTGTACTTACATTTATTTGCATACAGTTTTACAGAACCATACTTTTTTTTTGAGCCTTGATTCGCAGTCATTGTTCAAAGTTTATTCCCTTGGAGAGTGTTACACTTATTTGCTAAGTGTGTATTTTTCCAGCATTCTTTCCAACATGATTTTAACAGCTAATAGTTTACAAACAGAAAGAGCCTGGGAGCATGAAGAGCACCAGTGGTGTCAGCACTGTGACAATACATCATTTTGGACTGAAAGTCTGGTCACCGTAATGTGAGCATAGCTTAACACTGGGGGAGGCTGCACTGGAGCCAGTATTAACTGGGGAGACCTCTTAGGAAGGGGAGGCAGCAGCAGTTACAAGGTTAAGCACAAAACTGGGTATGAGAGGGTATATTCGGTCCTGGAAGAGGAATCAGCTACTAAATCCAGCTCCTTCACCTCCCCCGTGTCACAGGCGAGACTTCTCAGATGTGGCAGTTTAAGATAAAAACTCAATTTTGTATTAGAGATAAGTTTCTGTAAGTGATGGTCCGTCACATGTGATGGAGCACTCCGACAGCATCTCCCTGGAAGAATTTTGGCAAAAGAAAAATGGCATTTTCTACCTACATAAAATCTTTGCCACAGCTCAAAGCCTAGAGGAAAACTGCAAGAACAATGATCAGATACAATCAGTGTGTTTCAAGCTAATCAGAAGCGCCATTTGTAGTTGCAGCTTTGTCTGCTGCAACTACATTACTGAAAGTAGTATGATCCTAGGAGTAGGAACCCTGAAAAGATAATACGCACCTGTACTGGTGGGAATGCACAAAAGATGTTGGATCACTATATGTTCTAGAATCAATCAATTCCACTATTTTCATAATCCAAACAGAAAAAGGCATCCCCAGTCCATTTTCCAAGCCATGCTATATTTTTTTGCATACTTACTTTCTTGTACAGATACAAACTACTAAAACGGTTAATAAATAACACTGTTATGAGCAACACTCCAAATGCAGCTTTTGCAAATTGCCTAAGTATATAAAATGCAAATGACGTTGATGCAATTCCCCCAAGTGCTGAATTTCTCTGAAAATCAGACCCTCACGTTTAAGATTCTGTTAATAGATTTTTCATCAGAAGAGCAAGATTAAAATAATCTTGTGATCTGCACTGCAAGTAATAATACCTATTATACTATAAGAGTGGCTATATTTGATATTCAAATATGACTGTTTCTAAGTTTTGCTGAACTGTTTCAAATACAGATGAGGCAGGTAAATCGTGAAACCCTTTAATAAGACAAAAGGCTGCAAAACACAGAAATCCATAAAGGCAAATGTTTTCTCTTTATAGTAGTGAGTAGTCACAGCCATAGGATTTCATTGAGGCTGAGTTATTCAGCAAGCTCAAGAAGGATACCTTGCAATTTATATAGAATGTCAAAGTAACAATGTGTTGCACTAAACAAGGGATGATGAAATGCCATACATCAGGACCTAAAATAATCTGTTTCGTAATGTTTGAGAGAACTTTGAGCTATCTACTGAAACAACTGGTCCAGGTCAATGGCCAACACAAGCTGCTACAGTAGATCATGCATTTAAAGCCACAAGATAATTCCTGTGTTTTTGAGTAAATTTTAAAAGATTTCTGTTATCTATTTAGAGCACATGGTTTACAATTACCATTATTGTACCACAAGAATATTAAAAGCAGGCCTCTTCCCTCCAGCATTACTGACACTATGAGGGACCAGACACAGATTCCAGAGCTATTCAGAACCACGTGGTCGCGTTGAGTCCCACAAGCCCCGACTATAAACCAGGATGCAGAAACCAGGTTATATATCTAAATGGATTTCCCAATGGTGTAGTGAAGTATCCATGAAATACCTGACACCAAGAGATGTCTTTAGCTTAGCAAAGCTACTGATGGCCACTACGTAAAGCTGGGGAGCCAATTTGAAAGGCAGAGGACAACAGTAGTGGAAGACACCCAGCTGGGGGCATCCAGGCTGGCTTTCAAAGTTCTCATTGTATTTGTCAGCTCATGTGATGATGCTCAGAAAAAAAAAAAAAGCAACTTAGTCGATTTTTCTTCCTTCGGCCTGTGATGATTCTTCTGTTTGCCACCAGCTATGTGTAACACAAAGGTGCTTACCCCTAGCACCAAGAAGGCAGCAAGTGTAGCTTTACTTGTGATGCTCTGACAGACTCCTCCCAGGGAGCCCAGAAATGTGGTTTTTCTCACACCCGTGTTTCACGGTGCTGGGAACTTCCAAACCTGCCACTTCCATCACAGTTACTGTCCTCTCCTCCCACCACTGCCGCTGACCTGCGGGTGGCTGCAGCAGGGCTCAGACCGCCCCGCAGAGCAATTTTGAGGCAAGGGTGAAAGAGTCGCAGAGATGAAGACCTACAGCTTTGATGAGCTGCTGATGGAACTGCAGGACCCAGCAGCCTCAGTGTTATCAACTGTAAGAAGGACTGTTCTGCAAGATGTGAGAATAAAAGGGGGCGGGGCTAGCGGTGAAAGCCCTTCCGAAACAGGAGTGAGGGAACCCTGCAGTGTGGGGAGCAAAGGGTCACAGAGAAAGGCACTTGAAAAACTGATGTCCTGCAGAGCCGTTGTTGTCACTGTCAGTGAGGACTCTCAGTTTCCAGTATGTCTCAAATGACTTGTCATATCTTTAATTAGTCTGGAAGGAAGAGTAATCATTTCTGAATAATCAGGGTAGAAGAGAAGCAAGTGATGTTTGGAATGCAAAGAACAGGATCAAAAAGATGGTGATTCTATAGGGATATAGTAAAAGAAGGCATGAGAGTTCTCCTGAACATCCATCTGCAGTGTGACATGGCACATTCATACCTTGGACTTAATTATGGTTTAGGGAAAGACAGGTCCTAAATGGAACTTTATCACATTCTAAGTCTTCCCAGCCAAAATCAACAGCTACATGCAGATAAGCACATATATTCTCCAAATTAGACAACATCTTTGGCCTGGGTCATTTCTGTTTTTTTTTTAGACTGAGTGCGGAGGAATAAAATGAATCCTTTTGCAGTGATTGGTTCTGCTACTGTACTTATCCCCAATTTTCTCAACTGTCAAGCCTCATTTCTTCTGTTATGTAGATTGACAGTGCTCTCAATAGTAATTCTCATTATGGTTTGAAGGACACCATGGCCTAGTTTTCTAGAGTAAGCACTGAACGAGGGAAATGTAGCCTGCTATTACTTTGTCCATGGTGTTCTGTAATGCTGATAATGATATTGGGTTCCTTCTCATGTGCTGGCAATTTGCTAGACAGGACGATTGACAGAGCTGTAATTCATCAGCCACGGGCCTGGGTGTAATAGACTGTGGCAACGTGGCAAGTGTCCCAGTGTAGATGATTAAAGATGAACAGAATGGGGAGATTTCAAAGGTCCAGCTGCTGTTTTCATGTATTTTGATGCAACCACATGGAATAATAAGTCACTCAGAATTACAAAGGGAGAGGATGGGTTGCAGAAGAGAGAGGAGGAACTTCCACTAAACTGTGCGGTTGAAGGCAGGGTTTTCCCTGTGCTAGTCAGTCCTCCTCTGAAATAATATCTTTCGTAGAATTCTATTAATTCATTGCCAATTTGATATGAAAAAGGTTATAGTTCCACCAAGACTTTTATCCTTTAATTAGATTTTTCTGTTACTGATGCTCTCATAATAAAGGTTATGTTTGAATGGAATTTATACACTTACAAGACATTTAGAACTGCACAGAAACACTGTGTGAAGTCATTGCATGCGAAAGAGCTATTAAGTGCGTGTCAGCATCCAATAAACTTTCTGCACTTTTAATCCTTTTCTAAGATTTTGAAGCTTATCTGATGTTGTGACATTTTACGGCATTTAAATGTCTCAGCAGTGGGACTTTGTTCTTCTTCTCGTTCACACAGCTCTTCTAAGACTGAAAGAGCTCTAACATTGCAGAAGCAGGGAAGATGACAAAATGCCAGCTATTTCTCAAGTAAATTGTTGTAGCCAGCTGAACTGCAAACACAAGCTGAAAGCTCAGACTTTTCCAGTGGTTTGTAGCATGCTGAGGGGATTTGGACTTGGAAGGACGCTTGTGCCATAAACAAAAACTCAAATTCAGCTGGAAGGTCTAAAGGGAAGAAGTACAAAGCACTGGTCTGGTATCATAAAGATGTATTACCACATACTGGATGATCCATTGTGAAACTGTTCTCAAAAGCTTCAAACTGCCAACTTGTTTCAGGCACAACACAAGGGGTTTGTAAAATGAAACCTGACACAAGTGAAAATAGTTTAAACGGCTGAGTAACAGTGTGCTTATTTCATTAACCGTTTCCCCTGCAGTGCTTCGAAACCTCGTGTCACAGCAGCGGGCAGGCAGCAAGCAGCCCAAAGCCACCCCTGATGCAGCAGCTGCCCCCATGTGTGACACAAAGTGAGGAAGAGGATGGCAGAGCAGGGCCGCAGTCAGATCTCTCCCTTTTGGTAATGCAGTAAGGAGATCAGGCACTTTGCAAGTTGTTATTCTCTCATGCACTCTGCATGAGGTGTGAACACACATCCCATCAATGCAACAGTTTTTGGCTTAATGTTGTCAGTGGCTGACACACACGTGTGGCCTGACTGTCTGTCACCAGGCCTTTTACACTCTCAAGTAAGTATGCGACCAACCACAACTGCATTCATCCTCTGCCGCAGACTGACCATGCAGACAGACAGACAGGACTCAGCAACTGATGAGCTGATAATAGAAAGTACAATAAATCAGAAAGAGCAGCAGCAATGGTTGTCTTTATTGCTTGTGTGCTTGCCTTGGGTTTGTCCTGCCAAGGGGGATGCTGACGCACAGCACTGACAAAGGAAGAGGATGTCAAGTCTTGCTGACATATTAGAGAGGGTTGCCCTCACAAAAGGAGCTTCTGATGTATAAATCTTTAAATCTATGCAAGGACACAACAGCCTCATACAGGTATGAGCAGACCTTGTCACACATATCAGGTGCATTTTGAGGTGAAATCCAGTATGAGCTCTTCCTAGTTTCAGCATCTAAGTCAACTCATAGCAGATCTGTCTGTCTCCAGAGACCTGTATCAAATGGTCGCACCAGAGGTGGCTTTACTGCTCATTCTTTTATGGAGACAGGAAAACTCTCTGAAATCAAGTGGCTTTGTCTTGCAAAGAGTGGCCAACACCCTTCTAAGAAACACAGTTTCATCTTCTTTCCAAGTAGCATAAGGCTTATGCTTGCCAAGTTTTAAGGGAGACAAATCCAACTTGTATATAGGGGATCTCTATCCTTCTGCCAGCCAGAAGATGTGCATACCTTCAGAAGAACTGAGCTCAGCCTCCAAATTGCTTCCCTGAGGAAGCAAACTGCAAATAGAGGAAAAGTTGTTTGGTTTCCTGCAATCCAGAACAGAAATGAGATCTCAAGGGTGTTTGGAGACTGAGTTGAGGTTGGCCTGGCCTGGCCTATTTTGAGAGAGAAATGTATTTTTGTAGACCTCAAACCCATACTGCATTCTTCAGCCCAGCTGAACATATGACTAAGTGTCTGTGGGACTGAGCATAGGTGTGCTGCTTTCCTGGGATCTGGCAGGAAGGCTCTGTATGGTTTATGTGTCACATGTTATTGGGGTACACCACAACCTATTTCTGGCTATCCCGTGGCAGAGCTATGGATTTCCTCTCTGAGGATATTTCAACAAAACTAAACTACTGCCAACCTCAGTGACAGACCTCATGCACTGTTTAGAAGGGACTCAGGTCCAGGTGAGCAAAAGTTGGGCCAGATGGATGTCACCACCCCTCCTGGGAATGGCAGACCCATTTTGCTAGACCACAATTCTCAAAATAGAGCTGCACCACTAAAAATCAAGATTTGTTTGGCTACACTTCTGGGACTCAGTCTTTGAAAATGTCACTCAGAATGCAAATAACCATCAGATGTCTTCCCTGGGGTACTTTAATCGTGTAAAACATCCTGCCTTTAGTCACTGACAGCTATTTATATTCCAATTCCTCCACACATTTTGTGTAAATACTAGTCTGTGGTCCAGGCTGAGGTTGTTTCCAACTTTATCTCAGTTGGTTTGCCTGCCCCTATTTATAACACTCTTGCCACCTTTCCTGAAAGTTGCCATGCAGCTACATTTATGATCTCACCAACCACTGTTAATTCTTTACCTCTGCAGAAAATGAAAGGAAATATCACTGCTCCATCTCCTTGGCATGAGGGATGCCACTGTGTGGGCTTAAGTTGGTCTCAGATGCACTTTACTGAAAAATTCTGGCAAATACTGTTTCAACACATGAGACAAAGAGGCATTCAGAGATTTAGGTGGAAACACTTCAGATAATTTAGTCTGCCTAACACCAGTTATAAACACTCATTCAGCAAGTGCCTCCTACCTAGATCTTTCACCTGCAGCAGGTCGTTATATCCACATCCCTTCCTTCCTAAGAGCCATAAAATTATGAAAATTAAAAATGAAACCATTTTCATAGGTGATATTTTTCAAAGGCTAATTTTTCTCATGGTAGAACGTACACTTTATTTCTAGTTTGATTTTTTCTGCCTTGAGCTTTCACTCATTCACCAGAAATCTTTCTTGTAGTCTAATCATGCTGAAACATGAACTATATTATGTATCAGTTTGAAGTATATTGCTGAAGTGCATTGTCAAGACCTCAAGTCATTCTTTTGCCTTCCTTGTTAATAATTTTTGACCTCTAAGCATCAATTCTGGCCTTTATGCTATGAAAACATATACAGCATTTCAGGAATGATGGAGAGGTGATCCCTGCTAGTGATACATCACATGGGGTCCCATTGCTAGTCACACATTTCTTCTTTTCTAAATGTGTTTAATGCTGTCACGTAGCTGAGTGATGTAAATCCATGTGTATAAATCACTTCACCTCCCTATTATTTATACTTCAGTCATATGTGTCCTCTGTAAATTGTATCTTTAATTTTTTCTTTTTTTTTTCAGACCAGGATAGAGAAATTGAAAGCAACGATCAGACACCACATGGCACTTCACTAGAAATGCTTCTTCAGGATGGTGTCTTCCCATTCAAAGTTCATTCCATGTGAATAGTATTAAGCTAATTTTAGGCATTTTTAATTATTTTTAATCTAAGATATCAGGCATGACAGAGTCTCAGTATGAAATTATGAAGTTACAATCTCACCAAATAAGAAGTTTAACTTACTTGACATTTTGCTTAGTAACATATTTTTTATTGAAATATTTTAAATCATCACCCTTTGATTTCTCTAACTCTCACTTCCATTTTTGACTAGTGTAAGTAATGTATTAAGCTTTCTTTTCCGAGACAGCAGAAATCATGCCACCTCTCTCTTTACTCCTTTAGAATAGTACCGGTCTTCTGGCTTTTCTGTCCTGGGAACTTTCTCAGTTTACCATGGTTAATTAGGAACAAAGGCAAAGGTTCAGAAAGTTTCTGATCAGTTCTTTTAATATTCCTGCATGACAAGGGGGATCCAAATCTATCCTTTTTACTTAAGGGTACCACTACTTCAGCTATAAAGACTTGGTTGAAGTAATGTTGTACAACTCTGAAACATCTGATGGACACAATAACAGCAGATGTCATCTTCAGTGTGAAACAGGGGTTTGTGCTCAGTAAACAAAGCACAGACCAGGGCTTGGGTTTCGTTACTGAATATCATGTGAGTGTCAACGCTCCCCAGCAGGAAATACAAAACATAACATTGACTCACATCGGTGTCTACTGCAAACCCACAAAACATCATTCGTTGAATCTCACAAGTCTCAGGTTTGGCAAAGATCATCCATTTCTGCACTTTTTCTTTCTTTTTCTTCCTTTTAAAGTATGATTTCCTCGGAAGAAATTGGTAATGCTTGTGCTTGCACAAGCTGAGAATCCTGACATAGCCACCTCATTGCCTTGGCTACCTCCCCTTACAGCACCTTTCTGCTCAGTTTAAGGATAGATTCATTGTACTGAAATCCTCCCCTTTGGGAGGACAGCAACAAACAATCCTAAGTTGTATTCATTGCAAGTATCCATCCCCCCAAAAAAAGTTGTTGAGCTCATTTTTTGGATTTTGGAACAGACATGAAAGCAAATTTTCAACAATCAAAACACAGCAGTTACCAGCTGTTATTTCAGGACTGGCAGGTCTCATTCAAGCTAACTCGCACTCTTTTTTTCCTTCTTTTTATTTTTTTCCCTCACCTTCCTTTCTGGCACTGAAATATAGAGCCAGACTCTTTATGATAACTCTGTTTTGCTAATTAATCTAATTAAGTGCTGTATGTAATTTTGCAGAGTAGAGCAAGCTATTCAAGATTATCATCATTAGGTTAAAGAGCTGACAATTGATGGAGATAATTTTGTCTTAACAGGCTGTAACCTTTCTGTGAGCAACCCCCTCCCCCGGGGGAGTTCTTCAATTAAATCAATAATGCTTCTGGGGAGAAAGAAGAACTTTGCTTTTTAAGAATCGTGTAAACAGATCTTCAGCAGCTTCTTCTTGCTTTGCTTGAGAGGAAAAGCAGCAGCTGGTTATTAATACCCGCTGGGCTCAGCTTCGACAAGCTTGCATTTAAGAATAGCGGCCACTGTCTAGCTACGGTGCAGATTGAGAAGTGAGGGTTTTGAAGGTGTCAAGTAGGGTCTGGAGAAACTTTGGCAAAATAATACAGTACCTGGATTGGGTAAGTGACAGACTTGAAGTGGCTCCTAGGCAGGGTGGGGAAATGAGGTTTGAACTGCTGGTAAATTTGTTATTGTTCGGATACAAGAAGACCTGACAGGAAGATAAATGTAACTGGAGGAAGAGGTGGGGAAATCTCATCGTGATGACTCTTGCCAGCCTTAGAGCTTTAATAAGCAGGACCTGGAAGGATATTTTGGGCTTTTTTAACAAATGCCAATGTTTTGCCTGCAGTGGGCTCTGAAGCCCGGGAGTGTACCTGTGTCCCTGTTGCAGGGAGCCACTGAGTCCTCAGTGGTGACCAGACACTGATATCCCCTGCCTAAGCAAGCTCTGGGTGAACTTAGCAGTGACTACATGCAGCCAGGGCTCTGCCCATGGAGCAGCCAAACTCCCGTGGGTCCTCCCCATGGCTCTGAGGACTCTCTAAATGGAGGCTTCTGCAGCAGGCAGTGGGAGATTTTCTAGCGCTTAATTTTGCTTCAGATGCCTGGTGAGCTCTGAAAGCAGGGCGTGTAGCGGCTGGCTGTGCCTGGGTCCCACCTCTCTCCCTTGGCTCGGCTCCTTCCCTCTGCCCGTTCACGGCGTCCTGAGGATGGGGCCTTACAGAGATGCCTCTGTCTCCCTTCCCACACAGCCTTAACTCACGGCTGAAAACATTGTCTTTGTTAGGTCCTGGTTTTGTGTGAAGAATCTCCTTGTTTGTAGCAGAGATGGCTGCTTTCTGCCTTTCTTTTATTTCTCAGCCCTGACCCTTTAACCATGGCAGTTTGGAGGAATGTCCACTGCAGAGCGTGTTCTCCTGGGGGGATGGGCGCCAGCTCTGTTGCACAAGGATCCGGCTGGTTTGGGGAAGCACATGGGAAACAAAACTTGCATGAGGTAATATATAACAATAAACCCAAGGCTTCAACGAGAAGCAAGCCTGGAATATCTCAGCAGCTTTTGTGTTTGGTGCATTTTAAGCTTTTGTATGATGTTACGGATCACTCTCAGTGTGGCTGAGGCAGTTAATCTACCTCCACTTAGACACTGTTGATTAAAAACTCCAACAATATGTGTGGTGCTTCTTCTCTACAAAATGTCTCCAAGCACAGGTCACCAGTACTGATAAAGGAAGGTTAAATAAAAAAAGTCCAGATCAGAACTAAACCGGTGGTCAGGGATCCCCTCAAGCAGGGACTATTTGGACAAAATAAATTTAGGGAATTTTCAATATGAATTGAGAGATTTTTTCCATTTGAGTCCTCCTGCCTGGATCCACTGAACTAATTTCTAGCAGGTACCTTGACTCAGAAGATGGTATTTTTTTTTGCTCTGACTTGAGCCTTTAACACTACAATGGGTAACATACAGCCACAAAAACATACTGTAGTTTCTTCTTCATTTCTTAAATGGGAATTTGCTACTGCTACGGACTCTAAATGTATTCCATTCCCTATATCACACAATTACAGCATTTGAGTTTCTGTCCTTGGCTCTTAGAGCCAGGAAGTTGCTTAGTGTAATGAAGGAAGAGAAGTACAGCTTTTATTAAAATGAGAAACCAGCTTTATAGGGGGGTTGGAGGTTTTATTAAAACCTTTACTTTCACCATCTTTGCAGTATTCAAAGTTCTCTCACAGGTGCACACAGCAGGATGCTCATATAGAGATATGTCCCAGCAAAGCTGATTGTGCCATCAAGAGAGGCAGATGCACAGGGCGACTTCTATGCTATGGCCACAACTGAGAGCTTTCTCTTTGTATCAAAAGCAATGTCTGCTCAGAAAAATTAGGGAGAGGGGGGGAAATATTGCTATTGTGTGTTCAGTGTAGTTTTAGTGGCACAAGAACTATTGACAGGACTCAGAAGTGATTTCACAAGAGGCTCTTCATGTAGCAAATGTAGTATCATTAGTTAAAAAAATAGACTGAAGCGTAAAGTCTTTGGGACTGAAAAATGGGAGTGCGAGTTGTGCACCGGACATTCTTTCTCCTGTGGGACATTTACACTAGTTATAACTGTAACTAGACTCAGCGTTACTTTTGAGGGATTGAATGATGTGCTGATCAGCACACAAGTGCTGCTGGGCTATTTATGAAGCTACCTGTCTGTAACCGATGCACCAAAGGAAAGGGGCTGCTTTGACCTGAGCCAGCGAGTGCAAAGTGGTGAACACACAAGACCTGAGCTCCCTTCCTGACATTGTCATTCAGCGTGTCAAGTTACGTGTGGCAAATCAGCTTTCTAAGCTCTGTACCTCAAAAATGAAACAGATGGGTTGTATCAGCGTCCTCCCACTGTTAAATGAGGATGAAGCACATATTGATGAAAATTCCCCGTGGCAGATTGCTCTGAGGTCTACAGGCTCCAAGGAACACAAGGGATTAACCTTTCTGAAGGGTGACTTTTTCCCATGTTCTGGTTTTAGAGAGAAGGAAAGTTTATTTTTAATATTTTTCCATTTGGATTTTGTCTTAGTTTAGTTTTTGAGGGTGGATCTAAGTTAACACAATGTTCATTATGCTCACTGCACAGATACAGGCACACAGACAATTTTGCCTTTAGGAGGGGGTAGCACAAAAATGGCAGCACCATTGGTGTTATAAAAGCAAAAAAAAAAAAAAAAAATCCATGCTTCTGCTGATCCTGCATGTGATTTAAAGGGAACTAGATGTACATTAATTTTAAAAACCCGGTTCTGTGTAACATACCATTTTTGTAAGAAAACAACATTTAACACACAGTCACCAACCAATTTAAGTCAAAATTAAACTAGAGATCATAGATCTGTGTTACAGTGTGATCGTCAAATGGACAAACCAGCAGTGTAGGTTTATACATTCATATATCTTGCTTAACACTGTTTACTTCCTCTAATGACTTCAATTCACTCAATCAATTTTCCTCAAGCACAGTTCATGGCTGGAGGGTATTTTGGACTTTCTCAGGCATCTCAGAATACTTTACAAATGAAACGGAGGCAACTGGCCATAAAGCATACGATATTACCAATGGCATTATTAACATTTTCTCAGCAGAAGTGATCGAGGAGAGAAAAACTCACTCCCTCTTCGGGGAATGAGAGCTACATCTCTGGGGGATCTAAGAAGGGAAATGAGCTTGGAAATAATCACTCTAGATCCTTACTACATTGATACTAGTTCACAGGACAGGAATATGTTTTGGGAAAATTACTGCGAGACTGATATGAGCCTTCTTTATATTCCCTGTGAAATCATGGTGGGATTAGATCTATGTTGTGTGGGATCACATTGAACAAAGGGTGCTGTGCTAAGAGTGACCTAAAGAAGCTTCTTGTGATGGGAACAGGAGTGATCCCTTCCTGTGCCGATGAATCTAGGACATGGGATGGCTGTATTCAGCATTGAACTGGCAAAACAAAATAAGGAAAACAAAAAAAGTCAAATGTAGCACATGAACGAAAGAGGGGACTTAAAGCAAGAACTAAGAGATTGCTGGAATCTTATCTGGTTTTAAAAATAAAATCTTAGTCAGAGTAAGGGGAAAGAGTATATTTAGAGCCAGCAAAACAACCTGGCTTTCCTGGCTCTATATATACACTGTTTTGCCAGGCTCCAGCTAAAACCACCCAGTTTTTTCCCTCAGAAACAAACAACCCTCTTTGCTCCCAAAACTCAAAGAAAGCTTAATTTGCTTTAAGCTGCTAAAAAAACTTCCTGCATCTTGTGTTAGCATTGTGTGCCAGGTTTCAGCATGCTGAGAAATGAAAAAGTGCTTTGTAATTGAAAAGCTGGTTCATTCCTTGCTACGTGGTGCCACAGTAATAAAAAAGAAAGTTGCAAACCTTTCCCTCTTAAAGAGGCCAGAATGAGCAGGGGATTAATTTAAAGAGTTCAGGCTCAAGATCACTGTGATGAAAACTATATTCTCCAGCCATTTCCAGCCTCGGAGAACAGTGGTTTCCTCGGATATTGGGTAATTCAGTGAAGTGCATGATAGAAAGAGAAAGCTGCGTAAAGCCACTCGGTGTTACAGAATGGGAGGTTAATGAAGTTCATTTAACAGACCAGTGGTGCAAACCTGTTATCAGATGGCCTGTGCAGATCCCAGATGGCTTAAGTAAAGCTGGGAACTTAAACAGGTACCTCACATTTTGTCATGGGATTAATAAAGCATGAAGATACTCACAGCTCTTCTGCAGCAGAGTTAATGACCTTCCATAACCATGTGCTTTAACTGAGAAGGAACACATTTTAGCACTGTGTACCTCTAAGTCACATTTGTTCTGTTAGCTAATTGAATTATTTTTGTCATATCAGAACAACATTGGAAAACTTCAGACGTTGTCCTCGGTTGCTGCACCACTTTGTGGATGAAGCAGCATCAGATTGAACATGAAGTGCTGCTCTTTCTCCTCCTCTGTCAGATGAGGAGCCACATCTGGCTGCTGCAAGGGGAGACCAAGTAGCCCCCCACTGCATCACCGGCTCTACACTGCCTTATCCTGTAGCACCAGCCTTTACACTTGAATACACCTAATGTATTTATATGTTTGTTTGTAAAATGATTACCACTAGTGCAGACTTTGTAGTACAGTTTATTCTGCTGTTGGCCAGTTGGTCACCCTGTGTAGATACACCAGCAGCCTTTCTTGACAATCTTGGATCCCCTCATCATAGTACATGTACAGTATATTACTGTTACCAGTTGCCATTTGCATATGGTTTTCATCATCCTTTTCTGCAGACCTGTAAGGAGTGTTTTTACAACACAGCTCTTCCCAGAGCCGGAAGACAGGACAGCAAAAGTTTTGCTGCCCTTCCAGGAACAAAATCCGAAGCAAGGTCTTGCAAGAGCAGGTTCAGTTCTAGTTCAGGCACGTAATTTCTGTGAGATTATAAAAAGCTTCCTGAGGTATACGCTGTGTGTGTAGATACATATACATAACTCCTCTTCATACCCCTGGGCTATGTTTACCGTAAACACCTACAAAGCCCTGTTGACTTCATATTTGTCACCTACCACCTAAATGCTTTGCTGTTCAGCACCCTGAATGACTACCTCTGATTGCTTGCACCTCCATTAAATGCATGGTTGTGGACGGCTGTGGGCAGGTGCCCCAAACAACACCTTCAGGAGGGACACCAACCTCCAGCTCCTTGGACCACCCAGCAAGAGCTTTCCTGCATGGACCCATGTCCTGCACTCACCTGGACACACAATGCGTGGTCCTCCCAGAGACTTGGGACAGCAGTGGCAGGGAGAAGACTGGGTTGGGAAGACAAGAGCCCTGTGACAGCAGGTTCCTGACATGTGCCTGCATCTATTTGCAAATTTTCTTGGTTAGCCGTTGGAGGACAGAATGGCAGTCACCAACCCCATGGGCTGTGTCCCTGTAGTTTAAATGCTTTGGAGGATGCCCTTCTTCCTCCACACTCATCCCAGCAGGCCATGGCCACATCTTCCCTCTGGTCAGAATAAGGCCCTGTTCATGCCTCTCCCTGGGGAGCCTGGAGCCAGTACACCCCCCCAGGGACAGATGTGCAGGCACTATGGTGAGAAGAGAGACACTGCTGGTGCCCTGGCCCTTCTTCAGGGCATCGAGCTGCAAGACCTGATCTCTGTGGATGTCAGGAAACATCGCCTCTGAGCCCAGCCCAAGGGCAAGGCACACACAGGGGCCTCAGCAGCACCCTGCCATGCCACAGGACCGGCAGCGTCTGGGTGCAAGAGCAGCCTTTGGCACAGATGGGGGGACAAAGGGGATGCTACAGGTACATAACAGTAGCATTACCTTTAATAATATGCTGTTTTCACTGCCCCAAACACAGCATTTTAGTTAAGACACTGCATTTCACTTACATCTGGTGTTTACACAAGCCAGTGATTCAGTGCCAGACAAATCCTGCATAATGTCTTTGGTAAAGTACTGTTAAAATAGCTGCCCACAGCATTTCTTCTCTGTCTTCTCGCTAGAGGCAATGGCTGGTTCTGCAGGCAATAAAAACCAATGACACTTTCAGCCTAATCAGTTCATTCAGGAGAAATGCCCAGAAAACAGCAACAATTTTATGTATCTCCAAAACTGGATGACTCAGTATAGTAATGTCTTCAAGGTGGCTCTCTAATCAGCTCTCTTTTATACGTATCAAGAATGACAGCATGTGGCATCTATGAAAGAAGAGATTTAAAGCTATGGAAGTTAGCTTTAATCTTATAGAAGAGTACAAAAGGATGTCTCAGCAAAGCTTTATGGAGGTCACTCAAAGGACTTCTGCCAATGTTGCTTAAATAAGAGTTAACTGAGTTATTAATTCCTTTTTTAGTCTCTGTTTTCTTGAAGTTCCCTGCCTAAAATACCTTGATCTTTTTCTTTACTCTGTGCCTCATGGCTTAACAAAATTAGTAGCTTGGGGTTTTGGAGAGGGGTGAGAGAGGCTGTGTTATGCAAGGAGCTTAAGTGTTGTTTGTTTTTTTTTGTTTTTTTTTTTTGTTTGTTTGTTTTGTTTTTGTTTTGTTTTGTTTTTTGTTGTTGTTGTTTGTTTTTTTTTTTTATCCTTTTCAGAAGAAGTCTATTCCACAAAGAGACAGCTAAGTTGACTTTGTGCATTCCTGCATTTATGGAAATAAAAATGTGGATATAGGAATGAAGGGAAGAAACAAAGAGCCACAATGAATTATCATACACTCATTCACAAACCCTCCTGGAAGTGAGGTCCTGCTTGAAGATAAAACTTTCATTTTTCTGTGCCAATGTATAAAAGTAAGTTAGCATCCTTTGCTGAGATACTTAGAGTTCACTCAGACTCTTATTTGGGTGCTGCTTTGGAGCAGAGAAAGATGGGATGGTGTGGACAAGATTGGTGAATTAAGGTTAGTCCAGCCAACCACATAAGAAGACTTAAGTGAAACCATTTTATGTATCCAAAGATAATTCATCAGTAGAACGCAAGTATTTTTCTGTACTACTCAACAGAAGCAGTACATTATGCCTATACAGCATGCCATGCTAGCCAGAGAGGGAAGCATTTGTCACTTGTTTCATATTTGCTTTCTCTTAGGTTGCAGGCACACTTGCTAAACTTCACTTTGGAAAGATTGGAGAGATAATTTGGGAATTAAAAGAATCTGTAAAATCCTGAATGGCTGTCACTGTCTACTAACAAAACCAGGACAACGGCACAGCCAAGGATATAATTTAAATTATCCCATGTTATTGCTTATCTGCATCGTTCTGGGAGTGTGAACATGACTGCTTGCTTGGCAAGGATACTATTATGAGAGAGGTGAAGCTGGTTCTGGTATTCTTCACTGTATTCTTCCTCCTCAGGGCAAAAATCGGTACCAGCCCCTTGACAGTGGACTGGGAAAGACAACCTTTGATGGGGAGAGGGGGAAGAAAAGGCTTACATTCGCCCATCCACTCCTGTTGGAGGGGGAAGCACCAGCCAGCTGGCAGGTTCTTGCTTCTCCATTCTAGCCATACCTGTTTGGAAAGCAGCTCCTAAATTTCTTGTGGGATTCAGCCCAGTTTCTCTTGAAGTGCAGAGGATGTGAATCACAGAGCACTAACTCCTGCTAGTAATAGCTCTATAACTTGCCATACACAAGGTTCCTGTGCCAAAATTAAATATCCTGAAGAAACACATCAGAGTTTTCTGCAAGAACAGTAGCAGCACTGTTCAGAAGCATCACTGTGCAGCAGATAAAAACCTTTCAAAGGGTCATAGTAAAACAACAGTAAAATATAAGAACAGGAAGAGAAAAAGCCTGCCTCCAGCTTCACATTAACCTGCCCCCGACTGCTTTCATCATGTTAATTTTACATGTTAGACATGTTGGATCAACAGGGAGCACAGGTGGCTGCGCTCACATGTGAGACTTCAGACACCCACTGGGGCATCAGCAGCACCTCTGTCACCTCCCTGTAATGTGGGGAGGGGGGCCCCTGCCAGCCCAGCAACAGGAGTAGGTCACTGAAGGTTAATAAAGGCAGTGAGCACATAATTATCACTCTCTCATTAGCCTCAGCCTCTCAGGAATAAATTAGAGGGATAAAGTACAGGGAAGCTGTGAGAAGATCAGAGTGGGGTGGCACCTCCTTGTGCTACAGGAGATGAGAGGCACCTTCCTGGAGGTCCCTGCTTCAATTGACCAGGGTATTTTAGAGCCAAATACATCTCTATGGGGCAAAGATTTAATATTTGAATATTTTAGCTAGCTACATTAATTTTCTTTAAGCATTTAGTATTGCTAAATATTAGTCCAGAGAAAGCATTTTTTCCTTCCTCCTTTATGCACTGGCTGTATGCACACCTGTCAGATGGATTGTTTTCATCCCCTCAGTTTCTTGATCAATCGCTGCTACTCTGGGCCTACAGTAAAAGAGGCGCTTTAAGATGATTAATAGTGCTCTTGAGACTACAGCTCCTGCATGCAGAAGTCTCATTTGCAACAAAGATGACAAGAGCTCAATTAGCCAGGTGTAAGCAATGAAGACAAGGCTTTCTCTGTATCAAGTTAAAGCAGCAGATTAATTCCCAAGGCAGAGGAGTTGCAAAGCAGGGTTGTTACATTTGCAATCAACTTACAGTTAATTGTTTCATCTCAATGCTGTCAAATAATGCATAAAATAGCTTGGGCTAATGCACAATCAGGAAACACTGGTCGCAGCCCTAAAAGGCTGTAAGTCACAATTCTGACTGACAGCAGAGCAGGATGAACTGAAGGAGCATAAGAAGTCCAGTTTTTAGGTAGGAGGCAGAGTGATGTTGCAAAATAGGAAGTGTAACACA
Organism: Patagioenas fasciata; assembly: GCF_037038585.1. Classification (NCBI taxonomy): domain Eukaryota; kingdom Metazoa; phylum Chordata; class Aves; order Columbiformes; family Columbidae; genus Patagioenas; species Patagioenas fasciata. The sequence goes on along the minus strand of NC_092521.1, from coordinate 131,452,888 downwards.
AAGGGCGATTCTGCTCATTGTGGGAAACTTAAAAGTCAGAAAAATAACACTCCTGGTGTCACTTCTGCACTTTCATTATTAAACGCTGCTCTCCAAGTAGTTGTTTCCCCATTCGCTGGTAACACATGCTAACTTCTGAACAGTAGCAGCAACCATAAAAAAAAACCCCAACATGTAACAAACCTTCTCCTGTGAAGGCTGCCATGGTGAGTGAATAGTTGTCTCTCTGTGGTGTAAGTAGTGGCAGAAGACCTATTGGCTGGGTTCCCCCGATAGCTATGCAGTCTGGAATATCTACTACTCCTTTACTTAAACCTTGGCAATCTTTGCTATGTATGGACCAGCCACGGGGACAGCTGCAGGGCAAATTTCCATGAGTGGCACTTAAAAACTTACTTGATCACGACTAGTACCAGACTAGTACTCAGAACTGGCATTTGCCCGTCCTCCTCCAAGCAGACATGTCCTCTGTCTCTGTGTGTTCAGCGATGGGACAACTAACACATGCCATTTGAGAAAGCTGGCCTCCATGGAGCAGAAGCATGCAGCTATGAAAGCCCACGTGCTGCTGTAGCTACTCAGTCTTCTCAAGGTAATGCACGGCTGGCCACTGAGACTGCCCAAGCATGTCTTGGGTTTATCAGGCACCTCCTCATTTTCTCAAAAATAGATTTGCTTTGATGCCAGCTGGTAGCACAGGTAGTGACGGTCCTTGACTGTTTATAGGTGTTGGTTTCTCCCCCCGCCCCTGCCCCACACTGAAACAAATCCGTAGACAGAAGCTGTTTATTGAATAAATAATTTAATTACGATCATGCCTTCCTACGTGGCCAGAAAATTTTATCAATAAAAAGAAAAAAGCAACATTGAAGGAGGGGGAAAGAAGTCACAGGATGAATTTGAGTGATGCAGTGTTAAGAAGATGATACTGTGGCTGCAGAATGCCTTCAGCCCCCAAAGACTGAATATGATGCCAGTGTCAACTGGTTTTACAGTGCAGTTCCTTGCAGCTGAATTTAGCTGCTCCAGGTGCTTAAACCCAAATGCCAATCATCTAAGTTAAACTTGCAATGAAGGCAACTCTATAAAGAAAGCTGGTGTGGGGTTCCTAACACCTGCATCTGCATGCACCAGATTGTAGGGCTTCTGCTGCTGCTTGGCTTCTGCCAGACCTGCTGCCTCACCTGCATGGCATACAGAGCACATTTTCCTCATGAAAAGTCCATGAGTTTAAATACAGGGTCCATTGAAGTAATATGCAGATTAAACAGTAATATATCAGAGGTCTGATGTACGTCCTATGTGTCTCTGCTCTCTAATAAGACAAAGATTTCTAAAGTATACTCAAAACAGCCAAAAGATCAAAAAAACTCAATTAGTAAAATCATACCAGACAGTAGCCTCTCAAGTAGGTAAGTTTTGAACCATGTCTACAGGTCACTCTTCTGGGACATTAGTATTCCACAAGTCACCAGATCCATTTTCTCAAGGCTCATGTGTTACTAGTAGTACGTCTGTATTTCCCTCCCCACATTCCTAGGTTTCTCTTCTCAGACAATTTTCCGGCAATTGAAAATGAGTAATTTCTGCTAAACAAACCCAAGTTTTGAATTATAGCAACTTGCCAACTGCAATAAGAAAATGATGGACACAAAAGTAAATAAGAAGGGAATGGGGTGAACAGATCCCTTTGTGGCTGCAAGTTCCCGAACTCAGATCCATAGACTGAACACAAAGGTAGGCACCTTGATTAAGCCAATACAATAAAATCTTTTCTGCCTTTGCATATAACCCTTTAAAATAATCTCTGAACCTCAGAGTGACACAGCAATATAATCTGTAAAGTCATTGCCAGAAACTTCATGGCTCTCCATCTTGCTATGGTGAGTACCAATTCCCGTGTTATGTTGTATTCTTAACACTGAATAGAAAATGCTTGAAAGCTGTGTGTTCAGGACTTTCTGTGAAAGTTGTTCCCTTATATTACAAGCAATCACTTGTCTACAGGCAGGTGCTGCTGAGTAAATCTGCCAGCCACTTCCATAAAACACCATTCTGGCCAAAGAGATTTTTCTTTTCCCATGAGAAAACCTTAAGAGAACATATTCTTCTGCACAGCACAACAACAATGAAAAACCTTGAGCAGGCTATTCCTGACTCTTTGCTTCTTTTCCACATTATCTGTACTGAGCTGGAGCGCAGCCTTGCAAAGCTGAGCACCAGTATCTCCCTCCCTGATCCACAAGGACCCCAGTTTTACCAGCTGAACAATGACTGGCTTTGGCAGTGTAGTTCTTGTACGAAGAGACTCTGATAAGATTTTACACCACATGGCCTCTGTCCTTTGCTATATCACTTTTGAAAGGTGATCCAAACTCCATCATGAGAATAAAAAGTCAAAGATTTTGTTGGAAAACAGCACCCCCCTGTACCACTGCTTTGTGGAGAGGTGGGATAATCTGGCTTGTGTTGCTTAGTCATTTAACAGGTTTTTGTTTGGGAAAGACTCCAGAAACAGCTATTTCCCCAAGGACTCCATAGAAGGCTATACTATAAACTAATTCATGGAAAAACAGCAGCTTCATGGTGTTCAAATGTGTTTTACCTGTGCATTGTCAAAAGAATTGAGACTTCAGAAAATCTACCTGAACACCTTTTTTTACCATTGCAAAAACACCCAGCCCTTTCTCGCTATCTGTTAAACAACCTAGAAATATCTAATTGAGTACAGTTGTACAGCAATGTGATGTTTTTACTGCCAGCTCCTTTCCTCTGATTACTCGTTCCTGTGGCTGCCCTGTTTCACAACAGCTTCCTGTGGCTCACACTCTGCACTGAGGCCTGGTTTGCATAAAAGATTGTATACGATAAGTACAGCAGGATCAATCCATCCCAGTGCTGCCTCCAGCCACTCCTGTTATCCTATTTTTGCCGAGATGTACAAAGCTGAAGTGAAATGCGCCCCTTTCTGTGTTGCGAGGATGCCTGCTGTGAAGATGCAGTGATGTTGGTGCTGAATAATTAAGTGACAGTGTAATAACTGTGGGTTTGTGCTCCATTAAGTGAGATCCTGCTGACTGCTTAATGAGCAAACAAAACCTCAAACCCCATTAATATTATTTCCGTTATATTAAACGTAAAAAAGAAAACTTGACTCCTTAGCAGTAACCACATGGGGGTCATCTTCTGAAAACACGGACCAAGAAGGAAATGAACTATCCCATTGATGCATTTCGAAAAGACTGAGAAGTTTATTTTCTTTTCAGAAGGGTGGAGAATTAGGTAACAATACTGAAGGGTTTGCTATTTCCTCTGTGCAACATCTGAATCCTTTGTTGCAAAAAGAGCATCGATAGGTCTCCTCTTCCTGTAACAACGCTGCAATGGCTGTATTGCAGAGGCTGTGAAACATGCAGTTCCTTGGCTTGTGTACGTCAGTAGTTTGAGGAGAGTCTAGAGAAAATATCCTTATTTATTCAATATAAAAGGATCTAAAGTATTCAGTGGTGTTGATACGGCTGCAATGTTTGGGAAGAAAAAAGTCCGGAGTCAAAGTTTCCTGCCTGTGTTTCTCCTGCCAGGGCTCTGAGTGAGTGTAGCATCTTTTTGTGAGGAGTTGGGTGAGATACGGCCACTGCGAGGGGACCCATAGACCCCAGCAGCCTCAGGCAGCCAGAACCTCAAGCTTTCAAATCAAAACTGCTGCTTTAAAAAAAAGAAAAGAAAAGAAAAGAAAAGAAAAGAAAAGAAAAGAAAAGAAAAGAAAAGAAAAGAAAAGAAAAGAAAAGAAAAGAAAAGAAAAGAAAAGAAAAGAGAAAAGGAAAGGAAAGAAAAGAGAAAAGAAAAGAAAAGAAAAGAAAAGAAAAGAAAAGAAAAGAAAAGAAAAGAAAAGAAAAGAAAAGAAAAGAAAAGAAAAGAAAAGAAAAGAAAAGAAAAGAAAAGAAAAGAAAAGAAAAGAAAAGAAGCCAGCATGGTTCAGAGATTAATATGAAGTTTAGTCTTCACACAAATGGTGACAGTCTCAACACAACAAAGCAAGTGATAGCATTTTAGCTTGCACCATTATCTTGCATATGATCTATGGAAAGACAGCAAAGCCTAGATTCTATTATCTTCCCCAGATGGTCTTAAGGAAAAAACATGATGTGAAGTTTACAGCTCAGTGCCCTAATTTCTGGAGGTCTGTTAGCTGAAATGGAGCTTCTAACAAAATATTTATATGCTCTTAGAAGCTTTCTTATGAAAAGGAATGAGAATTATTTGCATTTTCACTGTTTTTCTTTGAGAATCCTGGTCAATATAAATTATTCAATGTACAGAATTTATAATCAAAGCATTAAGATCTGTATTTGTTTAAGAAACCTTTCCTAGAGAAACATGCATCATTCCCAAGTACCACAAAGGTGTATAACACTAGTTTCAAGATTTAGTACTCTATTAAGGAACTGAAACTTTGTACACAAATAACATGAACTACCTGCTATTTCAACTCATAATAACCCGCAGCAAGAGTCTGGGTGTACCCTTGTTTACTCCAACCAAAATGCTGAGCCTCACAGGAAATACAGAGAGATAACATGCAAGAACGACATCTCTCCATTTCCTGAAGGACATACTTTTTAGTATTAATGTATCATCACCAAGGACACTCTCAGCAGGTGTTTTTTTTTCTCCCCCGAAAGTACCCTGATCTATGTTATTTAACACACTATCTGAAAGGCAAGGGCTTTGTATCCTTAGTAACGAAATTTGGTAGTTTGTAAGAAACATACTGATGACAACAAAATCAACAAAAGTAGAAAAGAACTGGGGGAAACAGCACGTTGTCATTCCATATTTATAGTTCTTAGCTCCAAACCAGATCTCCAGGGGTGAGGTGAGCTCCAGCTCTGATCTTTAGGGTATGCTTTCCAGTGAGCTCTTGGACACAGTTCTATTCTCTAGGAACAATTTTAACAATGTTGGTAAAATCCTTCTCCATCATAAAGAGAGTCCTGCCATTTCTGCCCTTCCCCCAAATAAACGAAAATCAGTTCCAGCAGAGTAATAGCTGTGCCCTTTTGAGTTCATCTGAAGATGGTTGAGATGGAGATTGGGAGGTCCATTAGGGATGTCTCTACCTAAGATATTCACATATGGAGGGATGGGAAGCTGTTTTTAACACAGCAATTGGTAGGTGAAGATCATCGTAAAAGATCAGTTTGGCAATGTCAACCATCTGGCAGTAACTTCTTGCATCTTACTGTATCAGAGGCACACTGAGGGATTGGCTTTTTAAAGGTAGCTAAGAGCTAAAGGAACAGTCCTCTCTGTGATTAGGATGACCGTCAAATACCATGATGCTAATATTTCATTTAAGGACAGATAAACATTGCAGGCTAGTTATTTGTTGTTTTAGCAAAGTTTTTCATTACATACAAAGGAAACAAGTTAAAACATAGCAACTGCCAAAATGTTTCAAACCAATTGGGAGCAGGTTAGTTTTTGAACTCAGAGAAGTCACCATGGTCCAAAACCCCTTCATCCTTGCATAAAGGCTTGCTTATATTCCCCAAAGATAGTAGGTCCTCTGTTAATGTTAGAGCTTTTCAGCCTAAGGAAGATTATTTAAAGTCACCCCATAAGTAAGAGTTCATTGGTATCCTTCCTCAGACTTTCTAAAAGGAGAAATCTTGTTTTCCAGATTAAAACACCAAAGCATACCGTATTTGTTCTGCACAGGTTTCTACAACTCAGGGTTGTGGTGGTGTTTGTTTTTTTTTTTTTTTTGTTTTTCTGCAGGAAACTTCCCCTCCCACAAAATAAATGAACTAATGAATTCAAATAAAGTTCAGCACTTCTATGTTAAAATAATAAATACCCCAAAATAACAAACCACACATATACAAAGATTTACTCCTTTTTTGCAGAATAGGTTGAATTGCAGAGATCTGGAGCTGTACTGTGTGAAAGACTCTCAGGAAAAGAACCTGCTCTAAATTATTTCGTTCTCTCATGCTGCAGAGAGATTGTACTACATGATATTGGCTAAATTGGCACGTAACAGTGCAGAGGCTGACGTACCCAACACCCTTTTTTCTCTGTGCTGGATTTACTCCTTAATGAAAGCATAAAGCTAGTCCAGCCTTTATTGTTAGAAACCACATGAATGTTAAAAACAAGCATGAATTACTTTTCCAGTCATTGGCAAAGAAAAGGCACTCTCTATATTCTCTGCTTTAGTGCATGTAGGCAAGTGATAATTCAGAAGAAGTCATGCATCTGTCAGTCAATATTTCCATGCCCAGAGAGTTATTGCAGTCACAGAATGATTTGTCAGGACAGCAACTTTATTTAGATATAGCAAACACAGTCTCATCTGATTACTTTTGTTGCATGTACCTATTTGATCCAGGCTGTTGATCAAACATGGCCTTAATCTTGAATTCTGTAGAAAATACAAGTGGAGAATAGCAGGTATGCTCTTAGCATACAAGCCATTGCAGCTTTATTTTGCAGAGTTTCTACAAATAAGTATGTGACATTAGCGATATATTGATAGTACCTTTAAACTTACCTCTGCAGCCAACTAATTTTCTTTAATTTCTAAGTTTATAGTCCTCAGAAATGCCATAATCAATAAACCCGCTCCAACTATCAATCCAAAGTAAAGCAGGGTCTCCATATGACCTTAGCAGCAGAGGATACATTTTTTCATACATTCATTATGCAATATTAGTGAAACGCTATAGTTATAATCTCCAGAGCTTGGGAAATGGCATATAGAAGAGCTAAGACAAGACTTTCAAAGCTGCCAGAAGTATTGTCAGAAGCAGCAAAACACATCAACTACCACATCCAGATATCCAGTTCAGTGGTGTTCAGGCACCTGACCCATTGAGATGTTAACTCCATCTGGTCCCAAATGAGCATCCCACCCACCAGCCCACTCTACCCTTGTGGAGCACATGGGGTCACAACCAAACCACAGAGCAACCAGCTCCTGCTCTTCCTCGGTGCAGCTCTGCCCACTGCTCTCTGTCAGGACTTTTAGCTTGCTGATAAGTTGTCGCATTGGTCTTCTCCTACATCAAAACAGAAGTATTTGAGTCCTTGATTCTCTGTATGACACTTGGGTAGCTGGTAGACCTTCACAGAGCACAGCATATTCCCCATTTCCCTAATGACTGTAGAGACTATAGCAGAGACTGCAGTGTTTGCCCTTGGAGGATCTCAGACTTCCTAATCACAGGTCACCTGAGGAAGACAAACAGCATGGGCAAGTGTCCAAAGTGGGGCAGAAAAGGAAGTGCTTTGCCTTGCATTGATTAAAGGATAAGTGCTTGGCAGTTTTCATTTGTTATGCCCCAGTTTCTCACACTGCTCTTACCAAGAGCTGGGTGAAAGTCCAAGCTCCGTGTAGGCTCTACTATTGGCTTTCATGTCCTCTGTTAATTTACTGCAGGTAAAGTAGCATCTGGCAAAGCACAGATACTACAGGGGAATGTCTAACCTTCTTTCTCCAATTGATTGTTAATCCTGAAGCAATGATGGTTATGCTATCCTCGTCTTGCTTCCTAAGCAGCCTATATAGTAGACAAAGTAAAACAAGAATGTACTATCAGATCCATCTTAGTAAATTACTCCTGAAGGGATAGTGCTGCAAAGCTGCTATTTCATAAACACTTAATTAAAGCCTAATGTGACTAATGCATTTGTTATTCATGTGTATTTAAATTTATTCGTTGAGCTGTTTGTAAATCTGTTTCGAGGCAACTAGAGTCAACAGTTTGCACATTGCTCTCTCATTCTCCCCTCATTACCTTGGTGCAGTTAGTTTCTTCTTCACTCCCACACCTTTACTTTGAAACACTCATCTTCAATTTTTAGCTGAGAAGGCAAGCCACAAAATCACAAGGAAACCTGCAAATTTTTTTAGAAAAATAGTATTTTTTATGACAAAGAAAATGTGTTCTAGTTAACAAACATTCCTAAAGATATCCTCCTAATCAATATTGCACAAGCATTTTCAGTGAAATCTCTTAACCACTTTCATTAAGTGATATGAAATGTAAAATAAGGAAATTCAGGACAACTGGATGCGACAGTAATTATGGTGCTAAAACATGGACTTGGGTTTAACAACAGTATAATCAGATATTAACATTTTGTTTACTGTTTAAAAAAAAATCTATTCAAATGCAAAAGTCAGCAGTGGCTATGAGCTCCTGCTCAGCCTTTCCCCTCTCCTCAGTCTTGTATCTTGAGATCTATTTTGAATGCTGATTCAGGTCAGCGCAGATTCGCTCGGCTGTTGGGCATTTTCAGGCCGCAGGGCAGCACTTGGCCCACACGCTGCTCTGCAGAGGACCTTTGGTAATGGGGTTCTTCATGCTCAGGTTACCAAGATCTTGGTACCACATGTCCTCACAGGAGCAGGTCTCTGGGGCGCACTGGTGACCCACGGCCACCACCCATGGTGAGAGGCCGTGTGCCCCTTGCCAGGAGGTGGGTCGCTGCACATTTAAAAGAAAGAAAAAAACCCAACACTTTCCTGGATTTGAAAGAGAGAAGAACACCAATTCTTCCTCCCACTCCCAAAAGGTGCAAAGGTCTTTCTGAGTTCAAGTCCCAAGAACAACTCTGTGAAGACTGTCAGCAAGAAGCTGATTACAAGCAAAACAGAAACCTTTCCCCCCAGATGTTGCCTAACTGGAGGACACATGGATGCATGAAAATTAAAATACATCAGCCTCTATGAGTTTCAGTGCTTGTTCACACTGAAAGCCTTTGCAAACTTTCCACTACCAGCACAGCAGCCCTGAAATAGTGATCCATAATGCTGAGGCTGGGGAGCAGAGAATGGGAAGGAGCCCTGGCAGGGAGCATGCTGCATACCATGGATCCCCTAAAATCAACGCAGCAGCTGCAAAGTGGCCAAGGGCCAGGTCTGTGCTGTTCATATGCTGCTAGTGGTCTCGGTGAGGCCACATGCTGGCAGGTGTCCTGTCCTCTCCCTCCCTGGCATGGAGACACCCAGTGGCTTGTGATTCCTCTGCTAGACTTTCCCTGAACTGAGGCGACGACTTCCAAGAAGTGGCTGCTGCCGCCGTCCTCGCTGGGTTTTGCTACGTGACTGAACACCATTAGCAGCTGTGGCAGGAGCCGATGGGGAGGATCTGTGGTAAACTGCTCACAGCAGAGGTGTAAAAACACCTCTAACACAGGTTTTACACACAACTGCCTGAACCTCCAAGTTGAAAGTGTGGGCCGTGCCCAGTGTTTTTGAAGACCAAGGAGTGCTTGGGGGCTGTGCCTGCAGGGAGCATTTCCAGCGACCCTGGGTGGGACAAGGACCCACGTATTTTCTTATGGGTGTCCTAAATCAGGAAGACACACCTGCCATCAGCAGAGATGAACAAGTGCTAGCACAGAGCTATTTCAATCGAGCAGGAGGGGAGAGGAAGGCCCTCCCCAGCATCCAAGTTACCTAAGTCACCAGTGCAGCAATAGAGCTGGTATGCAAAATACTCTTAATGAACTTAATCTCTGTCAATTTTTTTAAAGCTCGCAAATTTTAACAGATCCTTTTATCAAAAAGTCAATTAAAAATTCCCCTGGGTGGCTGCTGTGAGGAATTGTTTCTTGAGAGTGTTTGCATTACCTTGACTTGCTGGCTTGCACTGCCACCCCAAGCCTGGCAATGAACCATTGATGCACATGGTTATCCAGGCCAGCAGACACCGGATGCAAGAGAAATGTACCTTGATCTCAATAAGCTTCTGTGATGGCTGTGGTCAGAAGTGTGATGGTTTGGACCCAGGACAGATCTGATCCAAACGGGCTGGGTCTGTGTTGAGCACTCAGGTCTGTGCTGTAGGCTGTGACAATGAGGATTTACCTCCCCAATAGTGGCTCTGCGTGTGTGATAAGGTTTGAGAGTGCCCAGCACAATGCTAAAAACCTTGGTTAAACTAATGTTCTTTCATCCAAAATATGGTGAATGCCAATCACACAGCTAATGGTTTTGATATTAGTGCAGCATCCTCTACAATACAGACAGACGACTGAGCACGTATAAAGGACAATGAACAGACACCTCTGTTTGCATCAGTGTATGAGCAATCCCTGACCATACTGCTCACTGGCTCTCCTACAGGAGTGAGGTTTTTTAGGACAGAAACCTTCCACATCCAGCAGCCAGCACCCTAAAACACCCATCCTGGCTGTGAGGGTGCAAGCTGCAAATCCCAATCTAAATTTTACGTTTCAATATTAAACTTGCCTGGCTCGGTTCCTAAGGAGCATCCTGCAGCACAGGCTCACCCTCCTGGTGTAGATTTTAAGGTCCCCATCATTCAAAAATCAGTGATTTGAAAAAGGAATTTTAAAATGTCATGAAATGAAAGACATTGATGAATTTGAAATGTTTTGTATGTATTTAACTTTTTTTTACTTCCTGTAAAAGATTATGTAAAATTTCAAAATGGAATTATTTTGAACCAGAAGGTCACTTTCTCTTCAAGAATATAAAAATTGTATATTTGGAACTTTTAAGTTTCTTTCTGAAGGAAGGGGGTGGTATTTCACAGTTTGTTGAACTCACCTGTTTCCTACCTGATGTTTCTATTTGGTCTCATCAGCGTTATGCAGTAGAAATTGGAGTTTGTATTTTTTATCACCAGCCCCCAGCATCTGTATATATCTTGATCATTTCAGCATCCACAAAGCCAGACCCTTAACAGCCCGTGACTCTCGTTCTCCTTGTGGCTTTGTAAGGTCAGAGAACTGATGAATTTCATTTTCTGGCAAGGTGTGACTTGCCATTTTGTGTTGGGCTGCGATTTGTGTCGTACCTTCACATCCCTTGTTGTGGCTTTCCCAGAATGATTTGCAACTGGACCGCTCATAAATCCTGACCTGGGAAAGGCAGCATTGGGGGGGTCAGATGGTTCCGCAGGATGTGCACATGCCAGGGTACAGACAGAGGATGACACTAAGGGAAAAGAAACTTTGCTGTACTTTAGAGAAACATCACAAAAAAGTATTTACAGAAAACCAGATTTCACAATAAAACAGGAATTTTTACAAGCAAAAGCATGTAGTGATTTTATTTAAAAAAAAAGTTATGCAGAAGCCATATTCATCATAGCATTCTCTGGTAAAGCCAGATGTACCTTGATAAGCACTGGCAGAAAATGGTTCTCTGCTCACAGAGTTGGGGAATTGTAGACATTTTGCCTCTCTCCAATGTGTCTTCATAGACACTGTTTTCCTACTCCATGCAATCTACCATACTCATCCCATCATGTAAAAAAACCCCAACACTTAGTTTCCAAGAATTTTAAAGCTGCTATTTCTCTTTTATTTCATTTACTTCAAAACAACGAATACATTGGAGATAAAGAAGTTGTAACAGTCTCTCTGTGGTCTTACACTCATAACAACATTTCTTTAAAAAAAATGCACACGCAGCAAAAATGCCAAAATGGGAAAAAGAAGACTTTTTTCTTTCTTCTTTATAAGATGCTGTACAATATAAAATTTGCATCCTGTAGGAAGAAAACACTGAGGAAAGCACATTGCACTGACTGCAATGCCAGCACAGTTAATGATGCTTGACAATTGCAAGCATTTTTATTGATGATGAAGGTTAAAGGTCCACAGAGGCAGCAAACACTAATTTCTATCTTTTGATCCTCCACCTTTCTAGCAACACTGCAGCCCCCAGCCCTTGCACAAGGATGAGCCCTCGGGGGTCCCGTGTTTCCTCCAAGTGCAGCCATGCGCCACCTTGCCCCGTACCCAGGGGCACCTTGCCCCAAATACAGCCATGGCCCCTCCTGATGAACATGGGCAAGTTCTGGTACCACACAACATCGGCCTCCTTGGCCAGAGGCTGTTACCCCTCTTTGCAGTCTCACCAGAGGGGATAGTGAAATTTTATTTTTTTTTTAAATAAAATGGCACAGCTCTGTTAAGTATATTATTTTCCCAGTTGTGGTCCAGTGTGTTTACCAAAATGTGGTTTTTTTTAGAAACTGAAAATATACGCTCTTTCCATTTATAGTTTTGTAAAGCTGATGCTTAACTCAATCTCCATTTACTCAGTATGGGAAAAGTTTTGGAAAAATCGAAGTTTTGTTTCAGCATTTTTAAGACAAAACATATGAGAACTCTACCTCATAACCAGTTTACATGCACATAGGCTGTTCTAAAAGTAAAAGAACCTAAAATCTCCAGCAAAGATACTTTACCAGGAGAGGTAGGAGGGAGGAAAGGAAAAGCAAACCATTTTCGAGCTAAGCCAATATTTTTCTTCTAATTTTTCCCTGATTGTAAGAATTACAAAGAAAGTGTGGATAGAGAAAATATTAGGCAATAAAACTTACAATAAAGCTTACCACAGGGAAGTTATGAGGGCTGAATATGGATACCACCTGCTGTATAAGTATTGTGAGATTTTTCGTAAGATTTCAGATTTTACATGAGAACAAGGAGCACACTGGCTGGGCTGGTGGCCAGGCTGCAGGCAGAGGGTACTGGAGTCCTCCGATGATGAACAGCTAACTTTGATCACAGCGACTGAGAATTCATTTATTCAAGAAGATTAAACAGCTGAAGTCTTTATGGGTTATGGCTGGTATCACAAAACTGCCAGATGGGCTTGACTGTGGGAAACGAGAACAAAAGGAGTTTGGAACGAGGGTTTGCTGGGGAGATCACCCATCACAGCTTCTTCACAACTTAGTAAACATGTGCAATTCATTGCTCATATACTGGGATTAATTGTCTCCAGATTTTGAAAGTTATTGGTCTGAAGCATCATTCCAAAATACAAGAAGTTCATTGTGGTCCTGAACTCCAGCTTTTAGGTGCTTTTTGAAGTTGTGCCATGGTATCACCTGGAGGCCAGAGTTTCATCGCTGCACGTGCAATGCACGAGTGATGCTGAAAGACTTGCAGGCCTTAAAATTGAAGATCAGAAAGGAAAGACACTTGTGGATAAAGCACAGGTAGGGCCTGTGGGGCAGTAGTAAGTAAGGAAGCCAAAAACTGGAGAAAGTAACATTCAGAGTGCTCAAAATAAAAGCTGTTCTAAGAGAGTTGAACCCCTTGGTTGCTGGCGGAGTAGATATTACAGTGACTGTGGGTGCGAATACTGCAGCAATACAGACACCAGTGTCAGGGGTAAATGCAAAGGCGGTGGAACAAGCAATACATAAGGTAACAGATTTTAATAAGAAATTGTAACACTTTTCTAAGCTGGGTGAAACTTCATTGAGACCTCATTATCTTTGCAAGCCTAAATAAGCTTTCTGTGTATTTATTTATTTATTTATTAATTAAACATTTTGATGTATTTCAAATGTTTTTAAGAATGGGCTCACATGCATGCACATTTTTTGCCATGTGTTCTGGGCTGCTGTAAGTCTCCCTGTTTATAGATGAAAATGTTGTTCATCCCTGAGTATTGCACAGAGGTATGTAATGTGCAGAAAGCTATATGCCACCTCTGAAAATTTGCCTTTTAATATCTACTTGATTGATATTTTGTCTTATTTTGAAGGGGAATTTAATGCTGATCTGAAAATGCTACTATATTCCCCATCCCCTGAATTCAATTAACATAGCAGGTGGAAAATCAAGATACCATAACAGCTACTTCTATTCTTCCACCCCAAAACCATGTAGCAATTTTTACTCCAAGAGGTCTCAAATACTGACAGGATGAATTAGAGCATCATTGAATGCTTCTTTGTTCCTGTTAAAAATTCAGATAACACCTAACCTTGCCACAGTCCCTGAAGCTCACAGCGAAAGGCAAAGCTGCAGAAACTTTCCCAGCTCAAAGCTCTGCAACTGTACATGACGACTTCAGCAGCAGAGGTCCCGTCAGGTCTCTGGAAATGTTTACAGGGTTTTTCATGTTGTCAGCATGGAAGAGAGCGAAAGTGTTAAATCAGCGGAATTTGAAGGATCAAATTCTTACTGTTCATAGAAAGTGGAACCGCAGCAGCTTCCCTCTGCAGCTGCTATATTTTAATGCTTCCTGCATCTCAGCGTCAGCGACGATTTTGCAAGTTAAGAACAAAGACAGGTTTGCACAAACTTACCTGGTGTAGTCAAAGGAAGTAGACAAGTTCTACATAAATCACATTTTAGAAAATACTTCCTATACTTTACATATGTCTGGAGATAAACATTACTTTTTGTCTTCTGCAACACTGTTGCCCTGTTTCTGGTGTGGTTTTGTTTTTTAACTTATTTATTTAAAGTACTGCTTGCTCTTCAACTGAACTTATTTCAGCAGTGTGAGGCTGAACTCCTCTGATACAGCAGTGCTGCTATCAGCAGTTATTAAGATTGATTACGGCTAGCTCACTGTTTGAAAGAGCAAAACCTGGTGAAATAGTTAGTACATTATTACTATTATACTAATTTTGACCGCATCTGTGATTTGGCAAACTATGTTAGAAGCTCTGTACAAACTCAGAGAAAAAGATGGTTCCTGCCCTAAAGAATCTGTAGTTTAAGAGTCTGCATCCCTTCTGGCTCATCGCCTGTTTCTAGGGTTAAGCACTTAGTCTCTTGCAGGATCCTCCCCCGTATCTAAAACCTCCCTCACCATTTTAGTGGTTAAATATATTGCGAGCAGCAGGCGAACAGGTTGCCTATGAGCACGGTTCAAGTTGCTGTTTCTCTGATGACCTTCTTTCATGCTCTTTCATCTCTAAATTTAGCTAGCTACTAAAGTGGGAGTCTAGCAGATTCGGTAACACAGGAAACACTAATACAGAGACTGCATATAATCACTCTTTAAAAGAACAGCACAGATTATGAGACAGTGTAGTTACTATTCTGTAGCCAAATGAAGTTTATTTTATGAAATTGCACCTTTTCATATCTAATAAACCATTACAGACATTCACTCAAGACCAGCACATGCAGCACAAAAATCAAAAGTCTTATTTAAGGGCTGACACCCAGAACTTGGAAATCTGTTCATGTTAGGATTGCTGTGTCCATATTTGAACAGATGACATTGTAACTGTCAGGCACAAATTCACCTTAAATCTGAAATTTAATCTTTTAAATAGATGCCTCAGTGCCATCTAATGAGAACATACTGGAGAATCACAGGAAACATCTAAGAATGTGAAATAAAGCACTGAGATTCAGAAAAGTTCTGTACAGATCCTGTGACTGAGACACAATGATGTAACTATACCAAGTTTCATGAAATTGCAGAGAAGTCATACATAGCACGCTAAATTCTGGTTTGTTATTTTCAGACACCATAAATATGGTAAACTAGGAAATGTTCTATGTTGTTTGGGTGAGATAAGTGACAACCAGTTTTATTCCCTGGATCATATCTACAAAATACGATTAAAATATTAATAATATTTGTGCTTATGTAATGATACAATTTTAAAGTTTTTAATCGTCCTTGTTCTCAGAAATCATAATTCCAGCATTCTAGTCAAAATGTTTTCCTTCCCTTTTGAGAAAACAGCACAAGCACAGCCCAGAAAATTTGTTAATTCTTTCTTTAATAAAGCGGGCTAGATGTTCTTCCAGAGTAAAGATACAAAGTTCCACGACTAAATGAATACCCAGTCAAAATATGATACTGCCTTTCTGCAGTACCTACAACTGACATGACATGCAAGAGACTTTAAACAGTCACAAATTACAGATGTGAGATACAGTACAACAGTCTCAGATAGATATCTTAATCTCATGTTAGTTTTCATCAGTAATTTGCAATATGTATAAAAATTCTGTCTGATTATTTTTATCCATGAATATTACAAGCAGGTCATCTTTGGAGAAAAAGAATGATCTTGTATTTTAAATGACAATTTCTTTCTTGGTATATTCTTAACATAACGCAAGACAAGGTGATGACATTTTGTCTAACTTACAAGTTTCTGACTTAATGAATATACAAAATTTTAACTATCTCTGCACTATGATCAAGTATAAGAAACAACATATTTGAGATGTGGAAGCACATGGTATAACCCAAGCAGATTCATTTACTGGGATTTGCTCTGATCTTATTTGTATAATCATCTCTCTGCTTCTGAAGATTTTTATCATATCGCACAGCGTGATAGGCATTCAGCTCATCGGTATTCACTGATTAGTGAAAACTTGTTAGAAACTCCCAAAATCTTTATATACTTCTAGCGCTGTTTTAAAATATGCAATCTTAAAGATACAACTAACTTACAAAAATAAAAGAACTGTACAAATCACACTCTTCCATTGGCAATGAGACCGTTCAAGAAAATAGCAACGTGATCCCTGAAACAACCAACCAGAACAGAAATCAAAAGACTGATGCTTAAAAAAATAATTGAAAAAAAGAAGTAAAAACATTTTCCCCTGCCAAAGTTCTGGAATCTTTGAAGGTTTATGTATCACAGAATATAAAACTTTGCCCCAGAATATTTCTTTCCTCTTTCCATAGGTACTTCTTGAACAGACTCCCCTTTGTTGGTGGTGTGGCACAAGCCTGGCTGAATGGGTTAAGGCTAGAAAAGCTTGCAAGACCTAAATAAATCAACAGCCACCTAATCCCCTGGCATTCAAGCAAACTCAGGGAAATAAAATAAACCTGAAGGCAGGCATGCATGCTGAATTCAAAAGTGATTTTCTACGAAGCTTAAAATGAAACCAAAATAAACACCTCTCTGAAATGTTATGCATTTAAGATCTTTCATCTAAACAGTCACCTGACTGTTCATACTGCTCTGTCACAGAGACGTACGATGCTATGCCTCCTCACAACATTCTAGCATTTTATCATTTTACAAGGCACAAATAATCTCAGAAGAACGACACGGTGGCTTTTGAGTGTGTAAGGATACGGCAGCTACCATGTAATTACATGACAATTATCTCTTCATTACAGTCACTGACACAGACCTTGTAAAATCTAAGACCAGCAAACTACATGTCATCTCATCTTTGGAATACGGTACTTAACTGCATTTACAATTACAGACTAAGAAGCAAATAACTACCACTTCTTAACTCCATACAAACAAGCTTTGCCATGCAATTATGAAGTTGTTGCATGGTATCATGTGCATGTATCTTAATAGTAAATAATGTAATTCTTTTGCTGTTGTTATAAACAGAGTAGCTTTCTAACGTTCCTTCCTCAAGCTAGCTCCATGTAGGTCCTGCAAGAGCAGGTGTTCACTCACCACCAGTTTCTTTTCATCAATTACAGCAGAGTTTAAAGGGGTCAGCAAGTACAAACCCCTTCCCTTATTTACTTGAAAAACTGTTATTAGATGTACTATGTACTTGATTGGAAAGAAATACACTTTTCCACTGAAGAACAAGTTGTAGAGTTAATTAGAAACTTTCCATCGGCTAATGCTGCTGCACCATTGTGTTTTTCTTGACTAGAAATGTGGAAATCATCTAGGTATATATGTAAACAGAGTCTATAGAAGATAATAGTAATGAGACATAAAGTGCTTTTAATTATGAACATTTCATTTCACTTTGCACCCTTCCCTGGAAAGTTATCATACTCAAGCTAGTTTTAGTTCAATTGGCTCAGGTCTACACTATGAAATACCATAATTTCCCTTGCACCTACTGTTTTAACCATGGTAGTCTCAGCAAAATAAAAAATAATTCATGCCATAGGGATTAAAAGTAGACAGATATAAAGAGGGGAAGAGGTAAACTGGGAACTCTCAGGGGCAAAGAAAAGTAGGCAAAGGGAAATAAGGCTCTGTTGTGTAGACCTCTGTTCTCAAGGAATTTGTCACACGTTTCCCGGTAAGACAGCACTGAGGAACAACTGCACAAACTGCTGCCTGGAACGCACCTCAGGCTACTGCCGGATGAAAATGAAGAAACTGGGATTCCTCAACTGAGAACAAGCTTACTGCCAGGATGATGCTTTTAATCTTTCTGATATACGTTCCCTACTTCTCTAATCACAGTCTCTGAAGAAACAGTACCCTTTCCTACTCAGAAAACCCAGATGAGCATATTTTGTAAAAGGATGATATTAAATCTAGCTTGTCTTTGCTGTTTCAGGTCTGATGCCAAGTATCTACATATTTCCTAATCCATTATGGTACGTAGCATGTACTATTCTATGTTTAGGGAAAGAAACAGTTCTATAGTAACAAAGCTCCTAAGATAACTCTACAACTAAGAATAACTGTATATTAGAACCGGGTTTTACTGGGTCTTCTTTTAAGGCAGTTATTAAAAGGTGTATATTGTTTTTGAAAGGTTGCAATTTGTGGGTTTTGGTGTTTTTGTATATATATATATATATATATATATATATACATATATATATATATATATATATATATATATATATGTATATATATATGTATTTTTAATTTAGGCTTTTGGCAGCTGAAATGGGTTACCTTTATCTATTTTCTGTCCTTCAAATCCAAAGAACTATCCAGCCCATGGAATCGTAGGAATTTGAACTGAGTTGTAATGATCAACCTCCTAAACTTTCCCAACCTGTTTCTTTAGATGTCCAGTGGGCTGACAATAGCAAAATCAGAATCTTTGCTGTTATTACTACTGTCGTCATCAGGGCTGGAGCTCAGGTTGCTGGAGGAGGCTGAAATGGAGCCCATCAGTGGGTCAGAGAATATCAAAGAAGAACGAGACGGAGCTTCTGGCTTCACCACTGCCTCCTTGTGTGCCTGATGGGACTGAGCTGGCTCCGTGACAGCCCTTCTGCTTCCTTCCTCTTCTTTGGAAACCATAATATAGTCATCAGCACTCTTGCTCTCACTAGTGCTGGAATCAGTCGTAGTCTGTCAGAGAACGGCACAGAAGGGACTTAAAGTTAGTACCAGTTTTACCACTTAATGAGGTTTACGATGCATGTCAGTGATATGGAAAAAGGGATAAAGGAATAATCGTTATTCAAAAAGCAGTAGTGCCCAAATCAAGAAGTAAAAAATAAAGTGGGTATTAAATCTGGATGAAATAATTTATTTGTTATTTACAAAAGCATAAAAGCTAACACTTTAAAAACACATTATTAGGTATAGCGGTCTTACATGTTTTATTGTCACAGGGCATGTGATGTAGTGATCACAGCTGCCAGGCACCTAACACATACATTACAGTCATGAAGATTTTCAGCAATTACATTCTCACCGCTGTTAGTTTTCTGTAGTAATTCATGAAGTAGTACTGAGGAATTTTTTTGCCAGTTTGCATGTACAATGGCATTTCGGAGCTTGTCAGAATGGTTAGATAGAAAATTTCCTGGTAAAACCCCAACTTGTGGAATCTGAGCTGTACATAGACCTGGTTTAGTGCTCACCAGTTCAGGTTTGGCAGATGAGGGCTCCCAGGGCTTCTAGGCTCAGTGTCATTTTTCCCTCTTCTGTCTCATTAGACCTCTGGAAATGTGTGCACCTGAGCACACCGATAGTGGATCAAGACTACTCATCAGTGCACCAGAAAACCTATGAACCGGCCATCTTCCACTCCAACTAGCCATATTCTGGAGAAATCCTGCTTTTCAGCAGTCAGAGCTACATGCAATTAGAAGGGAAGACTGCCATATACAGCAGAGCAGGATTTCTCACTTATTGAACAACCAGCAGCCTACTAGCTTGGGTGCAACCCAAACGGACACCACTTTGTTTTCTTTTGCAATGGATGCATTTGACTCCTATCTAGCACTGTGTTCTTCTAACAAGAATACAACTGCTTTCTTAGCTGCTCTCACACAATTTTTTTCAGTGTAATAATGCAATCTAGCAAGCAGCCTGTGGGGACAAGCATCCTGAAGTGGTGTGATATTGAATACAATGTATTTGATTACACTAATGCAAGACTGAGAAAAAGAAGTAAAGAGGCAGCTGTGGAAACGTGTATGTCGACCTGTGTGTCAACTACAAGCCCTTTAGCTGTGTCTCTTTCAATAAACAAAAAAATGCAAATTCACTTCAGGGTAAAAAAGAGATTGTAGGTATCAGAACAAAAAAACCAAGCAGTAACAAAAAAGAACAACAGGAAGAATCTGAATGAGATAAAGTCAGATGCTCAGTACAGTATGTAAAATTGGAGTATGGAGGTCATCACAAGTATCAGCAAACCACAACTTGGAGCCATGGCCTCCAGCAAAACTTATTTTGCCGAATTTATTATTACAGCTGAAAACAATTTTCCATTGCTCTGGTTACTGATTATAGAGCAGAACTCTCTTGAAAGGGAACTTTGGAGTAGTTCAGGGAGCAAAACCCACCAGAGATTGAGTGATTGTAATATGAAACGAGGGACCTGGAAGTCTTTGGTTGTTATTTACATAGTCATTCCAAATTGTTAAAAGCCAGAAACAAGACAAATATCAGCTGAATGTGAAAATATGTTCAAACACAGAATTGTGACCTGTTCCCTTCCAAAATTTATACGAAAAAGGAGTTAAATATCTCCCTTTGCATTAAATTTTTAAAACATCCTGTTTTTATAATCTATACAATTTTTTTTTGTGTTATCTAGATAGTGTCTAGCTATAATAATATTATACTATTCTCTAGGTATAATAATACATAGTATTCTGTTTTGTAATTAACCCATTTTAATACTTTTTAATTAAAACAGACATAAGATATCTAAGTCCAGAGTATCGGTTACAATTTTTAAAGGTCCCA
This sequence comes from Patagioenas fasciata, assembly GCF_037038585.1. Lineage (NCBI taxonomy): Eukaryota > Metazoa > Chordata > Aves > Columbiformes > Columbidae > Patagioenas > Patagioenas fasciata. The sequence continues at coordinate 131,432,225 of NC_092521.1, read as the reverse complement.
ATGTAAGACAGTTTGTCAAACTGATAGAAATTTACATCTGTTATTTTTTGATAATAACTCATTTTCCTCAGATGACTTAATAAAATTAATACCAAAACAAGCATATTGCTTTCAGAAATACCAACAACTATCTTGTGCTGAGAGCTATTAATATTGATCTCAAGCTTCTTGATCTCTGTAGAACCAGGGCAGTTCCAATATCAACAACTTCAAGCACTTTCCATGAAGTTAAAAACAAACAGATCTATCCTACAAGGAAGGATACTTCCACTATTTAAGCACTTCTGAGCTGAGACATCGTTTGTTACTAATTAGCTTTCTGCTTTCATCTGCTCTGGTTGAAACGCTATCTCCATGAGCTGTCAGTTGATGCGCTGCCATCCCCCGGGGGCCGAGGACACGGGTGGCACATCACTGCTGCTTTGCTCCACCAGCCTGCGAGAGCTGCCCGATTTCATACGCACCCAGTGCAGCCACAAGACAGGTCCAGGCTTTTTTGGGAGCTCTAAATGCCACGTTCGAAATTTCAGCACTTTGTTTGCATCCCCGCCGTTAGTTACGGCAGAAATATATGTTTCTTTAAACAACCACCGTTGCATAATTCACCTGGCTTCTTTCCACACTGCTATTTAAAAGCTCTCAGGGAATGCAGTACAGTCTCATTTCGCAAAATTATACAGTTTATTATTCCAAGCTATCAAGATCACGCTATTTCAGTCCTCGCAGCCCTCACATCCGAGATGGCTCCACCTTGCGTGGGGCAACACAGATGTCACCTAGTGACACACTTGCCCAGCGAGATTGGTAGTTTTCTTGCTGGCACCCGCAAGGATGCTAACGGGGTTTCTTCCTTTTGGCAGTGAGCTCCACCAAGGAACTTCTGTCCTAAACACTTCATGCTGGTGTCACAATTTCCTAAATTCTGCTTCCAAAAATGTGCTCTTGCGCAGTTAAAGAAAGCACCCTGCCCTTTAATAAAGGGAAAGGAAAGAAAACTACGCATCCCAATTTCTTTTAGTGTTGTTCTTTGCAACACCGCTTTCCACTCTGCCCACGCTTCTTGGTTCAGTTAAAGAGACCTATAGCTCACTGAAGTATCAAAAATCAGCAAAGCGTAGGTATTGCCTTCAAAATGCTACAAAAGGGTCTTCCATAAATGTTTGCCTATCCTTGGCATACATTGGTATTTTGGTACTGATATTTCCAGAGGTAAAATACCTCCTTCTTTCTTTCTCTGCCTGTTTCTGTTTCAGGAAACTCATGCTGACGTGAACCATGTTTTCTCCCATCTGCTGCCACTACTGAATAAATGAAAAATGACAGAATTATACTTCCAGTAGCTTTGAAAGTTAACAACCTTACACCCGTTGCCATATGGCTTCTCCAAACATTTTTTCCTGATGAATATCAGCCACTAGGACCAGGCTTATTTCAATTGCCTTCATGCTGTGAATGAGTTAAAACTAACTGTAAGGATACAATTCGGGAAAGCTTAGAAGAACAGCAACTCATTTTGCTTCCTTCTTTGAACAGACATAAAGGCAAGATAATGTGTTAATTATCATTCATTATTTAGCAACAGAAGCCTTCTGTTTGTCAACTGCACACTGCTACCAAAGCCAAACATTCCAAAAAATGCTCTATTTCTTTGAGCCTTTATCTTATTTCTTTTTTTTGCATTTTTAATTTTGCAGCTTTCCTTTCCAAAGAAGGGCTTTATCCTTATCCTCATTTTCCAGAAAGGGATTTTGAGGCCAAAGAAAAAAATGAAGACCACTTTTATAAAAAGTAAAGATGATAAATAATTCATACTTACATAACAACCAAGCACAAAAAACCAGATTTTAATCTCAATTACACAGTAGCTACACCTGTAACTTTTCCAGCTGTCCTAGAATATAACCCTATAATTCCACCAAAGAAAAATCTCTATATTGTAAGTACCATAAAACAGAATTAAATGCGTTACCGAAGTCACAGAAAATGTAAATAGAGTGAAATTTTATTTAATTAGCAAGAAATGGATTAAATGGTCTATAACTGGTCAGAATTTTTCATCTCCTTGCAGCTCTCAGTAAGTACCCCTGGCTTGACCCAGGGCACCAGTGCAGCCCCTTTTCTTCACCAGAGCCAAAAGCCTGGGCTGTGGCCCAGTTTGGGCCAACAACTGGCCCCACCAATTAACAGTCAAATGTCACAGCCCACTAAATTTAGCAGTTTTATTTCCTTGTGTTTTCTCAAAAGGGGCCCAAAGCTCTCCTCTTTTTGTTTGATTTTAGACTTGGTGGGTAAAGGTGATGGGCTCGGAGATGGCACAGACTGGCAGGACACTAATAGTCCTCCTGGACTGCCACTTCCAACCCTCATCTTTTTCTTTCTGTCATCCCTGACTACACATTGGGATAAGACCAGACCTCATTACACTTTGCCCCACAAGCTTCCATTGGAAAGAAACCTGCACAGATCAGGCTTTATCTGCTCCACTCTCAAAGGCCCAGTGCCTCGGCTCAGTGACATGCGGTTTAGACCAGCATCTGAGTCAGGGCCCCTCCAGCACACACTCACATAGCATGTTGTCATGTTATGTCGCATTCTACCTCCCCGTTTCTAGAATAAATCCAAGTGAAAATAATCAAAAAAGTACTATTTGCATTTTGGCAAGAAAGCAAAAGGTACTTTGTATAAAATGCCAGGAGACAAAGGGCAAAAATAGGGGGTCATTACATGAAAACTTTGTCAATTTAACCTCTGGCTTTATTATGGCAGAAAGTAGTGATTGTAATGACAACAGCTAAACAAGCAATAAAAGCTTTCTAGCAAAGCTTTCCTCTTTGAATCTGCCATTACTAAGTAAAAGAAAAAATAAGTCTTGGTATTGCTTCTAACAGTGAAATACAATTAAAATATGATTTTAACAGAAAGTGTTCTAACTCAGTGGGATTGTGTGTAATAAGTCGAAACAACCCTGTGTCATTATTTGAAAATGGGTAAGTATTTCCTGTAGTTCCTAAGTAAACTTGTCGAAAGTAAACTTATTGTAGAGTCAGACTCTGAGGTGACGGTACTGCCACTGATTTACAAGTGTGCAAATTGGTAGTGGGGTGGCAGACTTAACAGAACTCCAACACAGAAATGTGCATATACAAAAGTACTTATTTTTAATATCACACCTGAGTCAGACTGAGTCTTAGACAGAAAGGAACCTTTTCAAATGAAAGGAAAATACCTCTTTCTGTGTACGAACTTGTCCTGTGACTGTACGCTTTGCATGTGAAAACATTGTTTACTGATTCAAGGAGAAAGTCAATACAATGGAGTAGGAGGTAAAAGCAACCTCCTCGCTATTTCCTTTTTGGCACTGGCCATGGATACACTGCAATGCAGATAATCAGCTCTTACATAATGGGATTCAGGAGGACAAGGACAATGAGAATAATCATATGAGAACACTTTATATGGGAACACTTTTTACACCTTTTGGTAGGAAATTAATTTGTGATTCTGTGATTCAACAGTCTGAAAGAAGAACCCCCCTGCAAATACTGCATAACACTGAAAAACACTGAAATATCTGTGTGTGTAGCATAAGGCTACAATAAAAATAATTGGTGGGAGTTGGACAGTAGCTAGAGAGACACTGAACCACGGCTTCATATGCACCAGCAATGCTGGTGTGCTCCCATCTAGTGTCTGGACATGTTAAAAGAAGTCTCCATAAAGTATCAGAGTAATGCCATCAATGGTCTGTTTGAGATACTTTTATCTTACCTGTCGTCCTGAGATGAACTGTTGTTTTGTCATAACAGGTCCCTTTAGAACATCACCTGTCCCCTTGTTCTGACTGTTGGAACAGTAATGATCATCGGCTATTGTGATCTGTTCATTTTCTTCAGCTTCCAGCTGGCTCTGGTTGAAACGCAGGGAACCTTTCAGGATATCCTTGATCTGTTGTTGAACGGGAGGGGAAACAATGTAAGTTAGAAATTTGGAGGAATTCTAGATTTTCTGAAGCTCCAGGCAGCATACTTTCATATACCATTTCCCCAAAATATTAGCCTTGAAGAGACAGGAAACAAGTCAATGTTCCTATCTGTAGAGGTTAAAGATATAAGTATCAGTGAAATGTGGTTGTATCAGAGTCTGGAAAACAACTATCCAAGAAATCTAAAGAGAATGAAACTGTTAAGATCATTCCCTGCCTCGTTATAGGTTTAACATATGTCACATCCTTCCGCACAAATATATTTTAAGGGAGCAGAGGGCAGTATAATCAGTGCCACAGATGCTCAGCAATATTCTCATTTTATGTATGCAGTATTTTTTCCTTTAATTCAATGACATTCAAGCATTGTCACATTTAAAAAACGGGGACACAGGCATGATTATTGCCTAGCAGGTACATCTTGCATTAAGAAAAATGACACTGTGGCTTAAGACCAGAACTCAACGTTGCGCTGCCTCAGTTCTGGTTCAAGGTATCCAGAACTTTTCAGGGAGCAAATACTGTGCAAGTCATTTATAGTACTCTTTATAGCTGAGTTTTACCTTTTAAAATAAAAGTACGCTGCAGTGTTTGATGCATTAGTATTAGCAAAACAGCTGCAAGATCATACAACAGCAGTGTACAAAAAGAAGAAAAAAAATGATAAAGGACTTATAGCACTGATGGATACAAAGGAGGTTAATTAAGCAATAGTTATACCTGCTTCAAACCAGCCAAGGAAACCAGAATTTCATCTTCTTTTTCTAAGTGTTCTTGTAATATGACTTCCTGAATATTTCCTGCAACATCAAAAGAAAAAAAGGTAAACAGAGAAAATTCTTTAAATATTCTGTAACATGCTGCCACTTACCACTAACTTATGCTCTCAAACCAAAATCCTGTGGCCTGCAAACACAATTTCGCACACAGACCTAGAGACTGACAACCTCATTAGCTGTGGAGGTGAGGCCAGACCAAGCCTGGTGCTGCTGCCAGGAGATCTCCAGCAACGCTGTGCTGCTGCTGGACTCCTGCTGCCCCAGTGTGCCCAGGGAGTCAGGCTACTACTGGCTCTTAGAAGAAGACATTGACCTCTGTGGTTAATGGAGTTACATAAATCTTTGAGTCTGCAAATGCTTTGGAAACACTCAAGAACTATTGCAGGAATCTGCTGCATCTCACAGAAAGAGTTAAGGTAGGAACACAGCGATCTTCATCTCAATCTTGTGGCCACTGCAGATGCTCAAACACTCTTCTTTACAAAAACAACAAAAGTTTCATTCCCTTTCCAAACCCTTACCTTATAGGTAAAAGACCCAGGGCTGAGCAAAACTCATTTGACAGAAAGAGAGCTGCTGTGTCATCACTTTGGAAGACTCCAGCCTTCTTCTACACCTATAGCACTGTCCTCTGAGGATGTGTTTCAGTGCCCTGGCACAGAGTGTTTGCAGGAGTCAGGGCTGGAGGTTGGTTAACACACCAGAGCTGGAGCTGTGCTGGTCCTGCCTGTGCCAGGGAAACCCCAGGAGATGCTGAAGCCCAAACCAGTCCAGAGAAACTACTGCTCCAATAGCTCTGCTTACTCTTTAAACTATGCCAGGTCCTTCTCTGGCCTCCTAGCTCCTACTTGTCCTCTCTTTAAGCAAACAGCAATGATTCCTAGTGACAGATTTACAGAATGAGATGGCATCTGTCAAGTGAAAATGACAGGATACTCTTTTGTGCCATTTCTGTGTCACATACACAGAGCTGAGCCCAAACCCCTCACTGACACTCATTTGGGAACAAGGCTTTGCTGCTCATGAATATTTGTATCCCTAGGTGCTTCACAATTAGATCTTCATACCACTAATCCACACCTGCATTACATTTGTTTTTAAAAATATCCTACAACTTCAGGGCCAAAATTGGTGAAAAACCAAAACTGTTGTCACAGATTACGCTGACAAGGATGAATATGATGACACTGCCAACTTTGACACAACACGAAGTTTCAAGTAAAAGCATTGAGCAATTTGGCCTAAGTTTTGTGTTTACAGAATAAATAGCAAAAGAAAGAGATGTGGGAGACTGGACAAGGAGATTAAAAGTAGAGACGTGGATTTAAAACCCACGTATAAACACAGATGTTTGAAATTGTGTGAGGGCCTGAAATCAGTAATGGGTATAAATGGAAAGGGCAAAGAGGGGAAAGGATCCAAGCCTAAGCACTAAATGAACTGCTAAAGAAGTAATCTGAAAAGTAGAAGGAATAAAAGAGGTTGGAGCCATGAAAGACGATAGATGACAAGAGATGGTGAAAGGTGGTGTGCTCAAGGTCAAGAAAATGGTGGTTGGACAATTCAGCTTTGTGTAAACAGCCTATCTGAACAAGGAGACCCATGTTTACATTATTTAGAACACATTATTTAGCACATAACAGCAGCAGTGTCCTGCAGCAGTGAACTCAAATGCAGTACACTTGAACAACGCCTAGTGTAGATTTTATATCAGAAAGACAGTGCATTAGGAAGGCTAGGAATAAAATACAATTAAATCTTTCCACAAATATGTAGCGTAATGAATTGAGAGAAAGTATAACTAATTCAACATTTTACTTGCTCTTTTACATTTTACATCAAAACTGTCTAGTCTCTCAGCTTAGTAAATAAAATATATTAATGTTTACTTATAAAATAAAACTTTAGATCTTGATTGCCACTATTTAACAATCTGTGATTTCCTACTTTTAAAAGGTTCAGAACTTGAAACATCAGGAGTTCAAAGTCTTCACAGGCAAGAAAGCAATGCATAATAACAGCCTGAATCACTGAATTCAACTGTCTTTTTCCTTTTGCAGAATTAGAAAGAAAAGCATCTCTACAGTGTTTGATCCCCAGATAAATTAAAACCATGCATTAAAAACCTAAGATATGCATACTGACTAAGCAGATGGACCAAGACAGTAATTCAAAACAAATCTTAAACTTGCTGAAGACCAAATAAGGGCAATCTAAAAAATCGGGAAAGTAGAAGCGAGAGAACGAAAGCTGAAAGACATTCCACACAATGTGGATATAATCTACTATTATTTCTGTTCTTTAGAGATGTTTTAAGTCATTATTTCAAAAAATGGAAAAGAATCTGTCATTGCTACAAAAAACAGCTGTAACTATGTTTGAAGAGCCAGTACATTGAGAAATTTCTAAGAATTCATGAATGGAACTACGACAGCCAGCAGTAAAAATTAATAAAAATGTTCATATCATCACATATTTACTGTAGCAAAATGAATACCAGATTTTAATATTAGTTTCAGAGAAAAAAGATGAAGAGACAAAAGGCTGGAAATACAGGAAATTTTCTAACATTAAACTACTGACTTTCTAACATTTTTTCCTTCAGTCTGCAGTATGTTTTAAAGTACAGTGTGACATATGTCTTGGACATGTAAGGTCTATTATTTTGTGATAGTTAAAATCACAAAAATGCATTTTGGAAAAAGTTTCTCTTGGAGTTTGCTCTAAGACACAATTTTGGACCCACAGAGCACACTTCCACTTAACCCAGAAAGATGCCTCAAGATGCAAATCACTGTAATCAGCCACCTTCCCCCTGCCATTAAGTAACAGTTGTGACATAAGGTCATAAATCAGGCTGTCTTTCTCTAGGACAATGAAGCAGAATGAAGGTTTCCCTGTGGAACTGGCAATGGATCTTTCTTCTGCTAAGTCTACCCTTGAACTGCACATGGCTTCTCATCTACTACCCTCATCCGTTTTGAACACGGAGTTTATTACCTACCAAGTAAGTGATAAGTATGGAACCCAAACGATCAGCCCTTATTTTTCCCTGGCTAAAGAGTAGAGAGGAATTTAAAAAAAAAAAAAAAAAAATTCCTGTGCCAGGGCTCAGCAGACCCCACCTGAGGGACTTTCATCCAAGCTTCTTCCCACTGCTGGGGGGACCTCACAGGGCAGTCGGGTGCTGAGACGAACTGGGAAACTAAGTTCTCAAGTATAGACAAAAGCTTTTTACTTTACCCTTCTGTATCTCAAAAGATACCCTTGCAACTACAAACGCTTCTAAAAAGAGTGCTAGGAAGCATATTTGATAGGATATTGCTCAGCTGAGATGTATTTAATTATTCTTTTCATAGGAGATCTTACTGTATGTTGAGGGAAGTGCTTTACGTATATAAATGAATTAGACATATATAGACTGCTCTATATCAGTACCTTGCAGCTTTAATTATTTTTTTCATAAAATAATAACTACATTTTTAAAAACACCCTGCAGATGTCAATTAGGAACTGAAAACATCTTCCTACCTGTAAAACAAACATGGATACAACGAATAAAACAAAATGATTCCTAGATTATTCAAAACTGAGTCCAGTCTGATTCTATGCTATAAATACCTATCTTATTCTGGCAGCTGTTGTCACCCAAAAGTTAACAAAATCCTAAGGTAGGTAGAAAACTAAGGCTACGGTCAAATATTTCTGACTACCTTTTTTTTTGTTTTGTTTCTGTCATCAAGATTTCATTTAGCTGATGCCAAATGCTTTCTGCAGAAAAAGAAAATATTTCTGTTTCAGTGAAGTTCTTACCAGAGTAAAACCAAAGGTGAATTTTGCAACCTGTCACCTGGTGGTTGGAAGACTGCTGTGAGATGTAGGACATCTCAGACATCCATTACGATTCTGAATTTGTTTCAACATAGTACTAACAAACCTTTAAGTTTCACAAAACAAACTGTCATAGCCTAACTGTACTCTTGACTAAGCCTCAGAAATACCAGAGCTGTAAACCCAGTTGTTCCCTTCAGAAATCAATTATGGCTGCCCTCAAACAAGACTCACAACCCAAGAGATGCCTTTTATATAATCAATTAGAATTAATTTTGTCAAATGAGCAGGTTCATTTAAGTTTGATAGATACTAGATCACTAAATGAATAACTACTTCCTCAGCAAGACTATGATCAGCTGCCTTTAAAGCCAACTGTAACTACAGAGGAGTACCATGAAAGGGATTGCATTCTTGTTCTTATTTTCTGTAAAATATAGGAAAACAATGGATCAAGCAGTGATTTTGGGTAGCAACAGCTGAAACAGATAAAAATTAAGATGGAATCTATTTCTCATTCCAAATTGTAAAGGAGTTCACATGCAAACTAACTGTAGAAGTATTTTTTTTTGAAAAATCCAGGTTTCTAATTCCCCTCCTTAACTTAATTTCTAAAATTTAAACTGAAGACATGCTATCATCTTCTATACAGAGATCAAAGAGGAAATAATCTGCAGCAGCTCCTAGCAAGGAAAATTAGAGAAGGCTTATGCTCTTTGATGACTGAACTGCTACATATTGCATGATGGTGTGTGCAGCCACTGCTGAGCTCTCTACCCAGGGAAAGGGGCTGTTCAAAACTTTCCTCTCTGAACGTAGAAAAGCTGTTAGGCTCAGTTTAATTATTTTAGATGCTTATTAATTAAACTAACTTTCACTGAAAATTTTGCATGCATTCAATACAGATTCTGCAAGAAACCCACCCAGAGCTGTGTTGAAGGAGTGGGAAAACTAGTCTGCTATAGACGAGGTCCTCTCAGGCATCCCTTCATGCCTGTCCACCTGGAAGACAGACCTGCACCTCTTCCCTTCCACCAGAGAAGCAGGAGATCGTAGAATCACAGAATGTTTTGGGTTGGAAGGGACCTTTAAAGGTTATCTAGTCCAATCCCCCTGCAATGAGGTGAGGCATCTTTAACTAGATCAGGTTGCTCAGAGCCCTGTTCAGCCTGGTCTTGAATGTCTCCAGGGATGGGGCATCTACCACCTCTCTGGGCAACCTGGGCCAGTGTTCAACCACTCTCATTGTAAAATATGTCTTCCTCATGCCTAGCCTGAATCTCCCCTCCTTTAGTTCAAAACCATTACCCCTTGTCCTATCACAACAGGTGCTGCTAAAAAGTCTGTCCCCATCTTTCTTATAGGCCTCTTCTAAGGACTGAAAGGCCACATAAGGTCTCCCCAGAGCCTTCACTTGTCCAGGCTGAACAGGCCCAGTTCTCTCAGCCTGTTCTCACAGGAGAGGTGCCCTCTGATCATTTTTGTGGCCTTCTCTGGACCCTCTCCAACAGGTCCATCCATGTCTTTCCTGTAGTGAGAGCTACAGCTCTGTGGGATGGAGGCACAAAATAGACTTAACTTTATACTGACACAAAATCAGATGGAGGTGGAGAAAACTGAACCTGGGGATAACTTTAACATCCTTGTTCTCTTAGGTTGTTTCTCCTGTACCGCTGCCTTTTTCAGTGCATCTCCCTCCTAATGATTTCTATTTTAAGCCAGTCTCTGTGGGGCCTTTCCAGGAAGACGAGTCCTGCTGAGAGGAGCTAACTTGAAATAGCTGCAAGCTTTATTTTGGATGCTGCCTTTCTACTACTAGTTCCTGATCAACGACTTGTGAACAATTGACAGTGCCAGAATCATGTTAAATCGACTTTTTTTTCATCCTTGCTTTTCGCTACTGAGAAGGCAGCTCAAACCCAGAATGCAAAAGTACCTTCACATTGCCAAGGTAGGCAGCAGTAAGGGAAGAACTGAGTATATTACTTCACCTCCTTAGCAAAAAATTCCCAAGTTTCCCACAGATGTCAAGGGACAGACAACTTTTCGGACTCATATTCCAGTCCTTTTGTATGATCGCTTTTATGAAATCAGGGTTTACAGAAAATGCTTCCAACATTTCCTACACAATATATTAGTTGATAGCAAGACTTTTTCTTCACTAACATTAGAGGGCTGGAAGGATGGACTGGGAATTCAGCTTCTGATAACCTATTTTTCCTTCTTTTCATAACAAATATTTCTTCCCTACCTGAACTTCATCTGACTGTGAGCAGAAAAATGTGCCCTCTCCTTAAAATTGAACAGAAAATTTAGAACTTAATAGTGGTTTGTGTTCTTTCTAGAAAGACTATAGCCCATGACATAGTGATATTGCTGTTTAATAATGCAGCTCAGGGTGTTTCCAAATACTGCATTTTCCTTCCAGCATTAAAATTACAAATGAGAGGAGTTATATTTCCTTCTCAAACAAAAGAGTTTGTGATCTAAGTGTTGATGGAGGCAACACCACTAGTAGCCTAACTTTATTTTATCTATCTCATTGTGAATGTCAACTCTTATTGTAACAATTAAGCATTATATTACAAGCATCACTTAGCAACATTTAAGTGTTCAAGAATTTAAGGATCTTAAAAATCTGAAGTATTACATTCTTTCTGAAATATTGCATTCTTTAAAACATTTATTTTAATATAAATTACGTATTTATGCAGCATACACTTTTGATTCATGTGTCTTGCATGGATCACCAACACTTTATCAATATTTAATGTGTGGTAATGCTTTGTGACATCAGAGAAATATGTGCTAAAGAGTCACCAATCGTCAACTCATAGAAATGCACAGAATTGCAGATGTACAGAAAACAAGGTTGGTAGGGTCATGAAGTAATTTTCTCCAACCCTTGCTCAAAGGCAAGATCAACTCTTAACTATGAACTCTAATTTACACATCATAAGCAAATTATGCTTAACAAATACCTTGTGTCTGTATCAGAGCCAAGGTGCACCAGGACAGGAAGATATTCCCAGCCATCCTGTGCTTTCAAAGAGAACACAAAAGAGCAGGGGCACCATGCCTCCCATGGCAGGTGACAGAGCATGCTTTTCCTATCCAGAGCTCATTTTTCTGGAGAAATTTTGGTCCTGATGGTGATGATACCAAAGACTGTACCATCTCACACTCCTTAAATGAATGTACAGTGCTGATCACTGTTGAGACAAATGACGTCTGTATAGATGTGATGTGCTCCTATTCCTCCATCTCCATTCTGCTCACTAAAACTCTTTACTCACGACTGCAAACACCTGCTAGGGCCACCAGCCACTAAGCACCTCCAAGCAACATATTTTTCTTAAAGTTCAAAGCAAGTGTTTTTCTCTCTCTCCTTCTGCAGAATTGTTCTCTTCCTGTCACTGTTTCACTAGAAATAGAAAAATTACTCTGGTGAGAAGTTACAAGCAAATGAGAACTTGTTCTTCGTAAGTGACAAATGAAATAGCCATAGGAAATGGAAACTTTTCCTAAGGGGAAACAATACATTTTCACTTCTTTACAATCTGAGCAATTCCTTCATACTGCAATAGATTGTAGATATTACACCTTAGAATTGCTATGGGTGTGTAAAGGACAGTTACTGTAGATCATGTAGAGATTTTGAAAATGTAAGGTTTTCTACTTGCATGGCTGAACTCATTAAAACTGTTCCTGTTTTTCCAAGTAGAATGATTTACTCAAATACCACTGTGGTAAATGCTACAGAAAAACCTGGACAGATTGAGAGTTCTGAAAGCAAACATCCATAAATGCCTGAAATTCCATTTAAAGCATTCTTAAGGGATTTTCTGTCATGCATGTCATATACAGAATAAATGACAACAAACTGCAAAAGCCATTTTCAAAGCTTTCTATGAGATCATTTTCTCCAGTACAGAAGTATCATGTTATCTCAACCTGTGTTAATAAATACTTCTGATTATATTACCATGTATTTTTTTTAATTGATCATTGTTTAGTGTTTTCCTTATTGGTATGAAAAGCACTATTGCAGTTATTAATTTCTACTGTGCTGTCAACCTAAGTGCTTCTGGTGAGGGCTTATGGAAACAATTAAGCATACAAATTATTTCATTCCAGTCAGCCTTAGTGTTTGACCTGTGTAGATGAACTTGTGTGATGTTAAAGCATTAAGCATCTGGTTATTTCTGTGTGTAAGGTAAGTATACTGTGTTGCATTTTATGCTTTTTCCTATTGTAAAGATTTCATTATACAAGGCTACTGTTGCACACTTTATTCTTGAAAGACTGAGGGTCAAAGAACATACAATAGCTCCTCAGACAACTTTTAAATTATGGATCAGGTACACCAACATTATCTTGTTTAAATATTTACCCGGGTAATTGATATTTAATAACCATAACTGAATAACTTGCATTGATGGTGTGTATGATTTTAGTCAGTGCAACTTTTGCCTATGTAAACAGAAATACACTGGAGAATGATCAGTTAAATATTGCATGCAAAAGGTTAGTTTACATTTCTCAATTTAAAAACATCCACGCTTTTCTGTGCTATGAAGCTGGTGAAATTGTGCCGTCATTCAGAAAAAAGGATGTTGCAACTTATTTCAGATTAAAATCTACAGAGTACCCATGGTTTAAATCTTGGATAGTTTATGTTTCTTCTGGGGTGAACAGGAAACCGTTGATACCAACACAGGAGATAATATATACATCCAGTACATGTTACTAATGTAATTATTATGGCTGTTGCTCACTAAATAGTACATTTCCTGCAGCTACTCTAACCTGAAAGAAAAGCTAAAGCATGAAAATTAAGACTACTCTTTATTAGGAAGGAATACGCAGTTTGAAACAAGTGCATTCAGTTTTCAAGTAGTGTATACAAAGAAATTATGGATCCTGACTACAACTATAGGACTTTTCAGTTCTTTTTAAGGCCAGGGGTTGATATAGCAAAGATACTTATTTGAAGTGTCTCCAGAAGTCAGGGAAGAAGGAATAAGTGTGATTTATAAACCTCACTGTATCACTCAAACTATTTTGTGTTAATTACTTACATATTTTGTATAACTTTTTTTTTTTTGACTTTTTTTTTCCCCCCCAAATTATTTTTTGAGATTTTTTTGAGACTTTTATGATTACTCTGTGTTTATACCTTCACTTAAAAAATTTCGGTCTATTGACTATATTCTCTCTGTTTATTACAAACTTTTGTTTCTAACTGACGGCATTTCTGTAATAGAAGAACCTATTACTGTCAAACATGCCATAAGGAGGTGGGAGATCACTCCTAAAATTGATGTTATGCTATTAAAGATGCTTTAAGTATCCATGAAGTGTATTTCGGTTTTGTGTAAGATGACTGCAATTTCTGTTTTATTGCCTGAGAAGCTGGATGTCAGAAATGAATGAACTGGCTTGGCAGAAGAGATTGTAATTTACAGTAGCTTTGACTCAAAGTAGTAAAAAAAAGATATTGTGAGCCCTATGACATATTTGTACCACTCATTGAGAAGTCCTTAGGAGCAGACTGCTGACAGTAGTGCTGGATTTATGCCGAGATTATAACTGAAAAACAAGTCAATCCAGGCTGTGAAGTGTGGTTATGTTCATGTTAATAAAAATAATTAGAAACATGTGTTAAATGGAAGTTATTTTCCTCTGCACTTCTGAACATCTTCTCCAGCTTTTATGAATGTACTGATTTTCTGTTTGCTACCCCTGTACAGTTTTGAGTCATGCCGCTGCCCTGTTCTGAAGATGGGGACTTTTCCATGTCACCTGGCCCATCTACCTACTGCAGTCCTTTTCAGTGAGAACAGTTTGTCTGGGGTTATCCGAGTAACTCTGTGCCCTTCCTCCAATGACAACACGTGTTCTGAACATGGAAGGCTGAACAAAGCGTGAAGAGTGAAAGAAATGTATAATATATGCCCCCGCTCAGCTGGTTGGTTATAACACAGCTATGCGGATTTAAAATAAAGGTGGATCTTGGACAATATAATAATAAGCAAAACAGTAACTATGGCAAGGTTGAGCTGTAATAATACTGAAGATCTTTACGGAAATAATGGGGAAAATAAAAATTTGGTCATGCTGAAATTTAGCCTCTGCCAAGGTTTTATTCCTCTAAAGCTGACATCAGAAATCACTGCCTACGAGATGGTGGGAAGGGAAGGATGGTCTGTCAGTGACTGTCAGCAGCAGGGAGATGTTCACCATACAAATGGAAGGAAGCAAGAAGCTGATGGAAGTAAACACTGTAAAAGGAATTTGCTGAAACTTGCAGAGAAAGGTGTTAATTTAGGTAATGATGGGGTGTGTAAGCATTGTCTTTTTAATCTCCTTTTCATCCAGACTGAGAGGATGAAAGGGTTTGTATTAACAGGTGCCTAGCAGAGTTGGACTTTCAGGATTGGCACAATTGTTGTGAAAGAAAGTAGCTCTCTATCAGCTGAACTGTGTGGTTTTGACATCAAGAGTTACCCTCAAGGGACAAAAAGGTGGTTTAAAATCATGGGGCATGAAGAATTACACTTTTATTCTTCGTACATATATATAAAGCATGAGTAGAAGTGAGAGTCTGAAAGCCAAGCTACACAATAAATATTTGTTTCCTAGTAACCATTCCTATATCCAGTTTAATAAATTTGTTAATGTTCTTTACTTATAAGCTGTTTTGAAAGGTTATTTTACATCATTATTCTTAAGTAAAGGAGCATCCCCTTAGACTCACGGGGCTGTGTTTGATGTGGCCTTTTTTACTTAAAGCATTTCTAATCACATTGGGTTTATAAACTACGGGTTGTTTTGTCAAAAGCATAAGATAACACATTCAATGCTCTTACTACCTCAACAAATGATGAAGTATTTAATTTCAACCCAGGGCAGCAGAATAATTTCCATTTCATTTTATCCTTACAGAAATGTCATAGCCTTTCATCTCATCACGTGATACATAAAACAAGAATTCAGTACAGTCCTGCATATATTTAACAAGTTCTGCATTCGGATCTATATTGGGCAATATATCAGCCCCTATATAATGAGTAACTAAGTCAACTTTCTCGTCTCTCTCTCTCTCCCAACTGCAAATGATCTTTATAATGAAATGCATCCTTGTAACAATAGCATTGACTATTAAAGGAAGAATGGATGAAGCCAGTCTAATTAAGCCTTTAAAGGTGCTATTTATTTCATACAATAACTAAAATTATCCTAGCAACTATATCCTGTAAGGTTTTGTTCCTGTATTTTTATATTTTTCCTTCCTTGCTCATGGTGTTTGCAAGAATCACAGCGAACAGGTGGCTTTGAACTGTGTTTAATGAGTGTTCCAAATAATATTTGTCTGGGAGATGTCAGGCAGCGTAAGCATAAATGAATCTCACAACTGCCAGCGTTGCCGGATGGCTGTGACAGGGACACGTGCTGTGATCCCATCCAAAGAGCTCTCAAAAGACCAGCTCTCACTTTTTTGTTACTGTGATGCCATTTTGTTACTGTGATGGGCATTTTGTAAATACGTACAGTTACCTACAGGCTACCCATGAAAGCTGAGAGCTGGTGTGTCATTTTGGTGGCAGAATGCCAGTGGTGTTTACAGGAATGCGGGATGAAAACATGATCTTTCCACATCCCTCCCATGACCCAGGACAAGAAGTCACATTAGAAAACGCACCATAAGGACAACCCAACCAGTCGTGTATGGGTAGCTCAGGGAAGGATTTATTTGCTTTGGCTTAGACGAGCCAGCATGCTTAAGCATAAACTTACTAGATGTGGATCGAAGCTTAGAGGTTTTTGTGATGTTGCCTCCAATTCAAGAAGTGATTTAAAACCCTGGATACTGAGCAAGGTATTTCTGAGACCCACCTGCATGTCTCTCTAGCAGCTGGCTCAAGTTTAGCAGTACCTCTACAAAGATGAAGTTAATAAAACCAGGCAGACCTATATTTCTTTTGTATCACTGGGTACCTTTGCACATATTTCTAGGGTTTTATGCAGAACTCCATGAGCTAACTCTTTGCAGAGCTGGTATGAGTCTGCAGGGCTTATTAGCTGAGGCTCTATGCTGTGAGAAAGCAGGTAAAATTGCTTCTGAATCTCAGCTGGCTGGGGAAGCAACCTTCTGCATTTACATAGTGCTGCCCTTAAGCAAAAGCCAGTGTGGAATGACCTTAGTTTCTCTGCTTCTATAACCTGATAAATTGCCCAACAAAAAAAGAATAGTTTCTATATAAAGATCTCCATATCCAAGTTAATACCGAACCAATGTTCCTTCAAATTGCTTCTTGTGAAAATGACTTCCTGTACTATATGTGTAATTATTTTGTAAACTTGCACATACTTGGAAGTCTGAAACTATGTCTCTGTTGGAAGCAAATCATAGGTTCTTCTGTCTCAGAGAACAGTGATGGATTGGTTCCTGTCCCTTATAAACAGATGACATTTTAAAATTCAGTCCTTTCCTCTCTGGAATAAAACTGGCAAGCTCATAAACATCCTTCACAATCTCTCATATTAGTACTTGCCTATGGAGGATTGATACTTCTCTAGGGTTTTAATTTACTTTTTGTTAAAATCCTGGGACAGAGCCAACACACTCCAAACCCTAAACATACCAGAATAGCAGAAGGTGTCAGATGGCAGTGTCATTGACTGGTGTCACTTGAACTGCCATTGAACAGCACTGCCTTGGCTTGAGCCTGGGATGTAATGAAACTTTATCTTGGAGACATTCCAGATTGACTTAATGTTGAACCAACACCTCAAACTCCATTCCATGTCAAACGTGAAGGACAAGTGAGGAGCCTTGCAGCAGTGGGACCCTCTGAGTGGTGTTTGGGTGAGTGTCTCCTAAAGAAATTCATGATCTGGTCTAAGACATCAAATATATACATCTGTGAAAATCTTCTGAATGCACTTGCTTGCTTGATGCTTTTCTTTCCACATAGTGAAAGAAAAGAGGAAACAATCAAAATACTTCAAAAAGTAAATAACATTCTGACAGGTTATACTGTAATACTTAACTGGAATATTACAGCTTTCTGAATCACTGAGCCTTAAGGTATTTATGTGCACTAACAGCAAAGCACCTCACAAAAAGAAAAATGCTGAAGAACATTACCGTATTACTGAATGCACCAGGGACAATATTATTTCCAGAAAAAGGCCATTGTGTGTGAAAAAGTATCATCAAGAAGATGTATCTCTGATGATGCTGGAGCAGTAATACCTATGGCAACTATACTTTTTCACTACTACTCTGCATTCATGTTGCAAACAAATCTGCAGGACAGGCTTACAAGATTGGATATATCTTCATGTCATTAATGGAAAAAATGAACACAGGATTATTATTATTTTTCTTTAAAAGCTATGACAAGCTTGTGAAAAAGGGTGGGAAGAGAAGTAAAATTTGCTTTCCTGCCTGGCCATTTTACATATAAAAATTTCAACATTTGTCCTTGGAGGCATTAAAAGGCATTCCATCTTAGCAGTTCTTCGGTGGTTAAGGGAGAGGGGGAAGAAAAGTAAAGCTCTTTCTAATACATAGCCCTAAGAAGGAGACGAAGATCACAGAAATTACTTTCCTCCATTTTCATTGTCAAAAACCTATGTCTAATTTCTACACATAGTGCTAAGTAGTAATATTTTGAAACCATCATTCATTCCTACAGTAACATCCCCTGATATTACAAGCAGTTAATTATGTTGTTGCTGTGTGGCATAGTGTGGTTTATTTACGGAAGGAGATAAACATTTAATGAAATAATCTTTAAATATACGAACAAAATAAAAACTGCCGTTCTATCCCTCTGGTCTTTCCTCATGGTCTACGCAAAGAAAACGCAGTATTAGCAGATATCTGCTGAAAACTATAGAAATACAATGCTCTCGGTAATGTAATATTTTATGGCAAAGTCTGCCTGAGCTTTTAATTAATTTTTTTTTTTTTAAAGACACCATATAAAGATATACTTGGTATAATTTGATATAAACAATTATAAATTATTGGGATTCAAAACAGAGTAGATGACTTCATACTTACTTTGATCATTTCTGAACTACAACACATGACAACTCTGTCATGAAGTAACTGCCCCTGACTGTCATCAAGAACCCCCTTGTAAGGTTCTTGAGAAAAGATGGCCAAAAAGTTCTGAATTGTTTCACTGGAAACTGCAAAGTGAACATTCTATAATGGTTTGACATGCTAAGCAACCACCTTACTGAGCCCAGTGCTGGTACAGAATACCCTGATCTGATTAACCCACTTCAAAAGGCATATGAAAACCCTGAAGAACTCAAAGGAAGACCACAAAAATGATTTGGTCTAAAAAGCAGTCTTAATAAAATGAATTTGAAAGTGTCCTACCTAGCAAAGACAGTGTTGAGAGATTACTTAATCACTGCATATAGCCCAGCTACATGAGGATTTTGAGCTTTGCTATCAAGAATGCTACAAGACCCAAAAGCTGTGTGATGAAGTCAGAAAAATTCAGCCTCACAGGAAGAAGTATATCCTTGAAATTAAGCGTGCTGACAGATTAAAGGAGGAGTGATATAACTCACCATTATCTGCTCTGCGATCTCTGAAATGAAGCAGTTTTCATGGGTAAAAGGTACCTGGGGGACAATCAGGCCAGGTGGAACAGCAGCCCCCGCTAACTTTTCCCTTAACCCAGGAAGGACCAAATATGCTCTGAGCTTAATTTTCCTGCCATTACCCAAGCCTCGAGCAGCGTATGGACACTGGAGATAAACCTCAGGGTGTGTTCTGAGATGCCATGGAGAATCCATTTTATCGGACAGCCTGCTGGCATGTGCTGCTCAGATCACCAGGATGAATGTGACAGACAGATTTCAGCAAGAATCCTGGTGGGTTTTCTTCCTGCCTTCCCATGGATCATTTGGGGATATCTCACCTCCTCAGTTTGCTACAAGCACAGAAGCTGTGAAGTTTGGTGGTATCTCAGTCACTCTTGTGCTCTGTTTATTGCATGTAACTGTTAATCTGTACAGGATTTAAATGCACTAGTGTAACCCAAATTTACAAAGTTAATAGCCCACGATGTTGACAAGACATGCAGGAATATTGTGAAGAGAGTGGGACTTGGAAGAAACTAGGCTGGAAGGCTCTGAGAGAGTTGCAGGGGTGCAAGGATGAAGCTGGTGCACCCCCAGAGCCAAAGCTGTACAGGGGACGGCTTTCTCCTTCCTGCAAGGGTAACACACTGCCCCACAGTGCTCTCAGGATGCTACTGCCCATGAATGTTTTTGTTTCTAGTATATGTGGGAGAAAGGGTTTAACACCTGCATATTATCACAAATCCTTTGCTTTAATTTTGTGGATCCAGTGCCGAAAGGCAAACTGCTTCAGATATCTGTGTCTGGGTTTGTTCTGATCGCTAGTCCAAAGCCACTGCTGGTGAAAGGCTTATGCTTGTACTTGAACTGATACCCCTGCTAAACACTCCTTGTCTTCTTTCCTAAAGGAGAGAAACTTCAGCTTTTCTTCTTGACACAGTAATCTTTTCCCTATCATATCAGCAGCTAAGAAGTTATCCCTTTTAGTCTCATCATCGCTCATGTACCTTCACAGAAGCAATACAATACATCAGACTAAAGCTGCTGGGGTTAGAGGTTTACACTTGGCTTTTGAAGGCTGTGATTCCAAACTTTATACACAATATTTATAGCTTTTCCTAGGCTCATAACAGTGGCTACTAAAACACTCACAAAGAAGAAAATGAAAATACAAGTATAACACGGCTTTCACATGTGATCTTTTTCATCTGGCAAACTTAGGTATCATATACTTAGTTCTAACCACTGAAATATTCAACTTTCATTTATTTTGCTTAAATCTTGCAGGCTATAAATAAACCTTAAAATTATTGCAGTTGTGCTCTGATTTCTTAACAACAGTGCTTTCTCACATAACAAAATGTACTAACTTTTGGAGTTCAGTTCAGCATACCTGAAAAATGCTGCTTTTATCATAGCATAGCTAAGCATATTTACACCTGAACTGATTGAAACTTTTTCTTTACGTTCTCTGATTTGTCTTGGCAATACACAAGTCAAATTTTGAACTGGAGTCTTTGCTGATTCTGTTCCCAAAGCCTTGGCTTCCATCTTAACATATTTCTCCTGGTCTGAGAAAAATATTACAAACTAGCCAGCCTACAGAAACACTTTTTTTACATTCTGAAGGTGATCAGGATTGTGAAGATACAACATTTAGTGAAAGTCTATGAATTTTATACATCTATCATCACACGCATCAAGTATCATTCTGGGGCTGTTGAACTGCAAACTGGCTTAAAAGGTGTCAGCTCATATGCTGTGAGCTCCAGCATGTCTCTTGCAATACAAGAAGTCTTAAGAGCAGGCAAAGGGTATTTGTGTCCAAATGCACCTACATTTTTTTACCATCATCAGTGGCTATCATACTTCCAAATTTAAAAGTATGACAGTATAAAGATACATAGTTGGCAGCATCTGATAACTAGGTACATCTATACATCTATTCAATCTTCTTTGTGGCTTATAAAATAACATGCACTGTACTATATAACTATTATTTTAGTTCTAACACAAACATGGAAAGAGCCTTTGCAGAGATTTACAGGGTTAACACAGGGTAGTGCACTCACCAAGATGTGTATTCATCATCTTCGCGCAATATTTGCACATGGCTTCCAAGTCATTTAGTTGGCCTTGTAGAAATGAAATTTGGGCCTCTAGTTCCTCCTCCTGCAATTAAGAGGTCATGAGCATTAAAAAGCACCTTTAATGATACACAGTAAAATTGGTTAGCTAACCATTGACATGCTTAGACATCTTCTAGTTTTTCCTATTCCTTTGATCTTGAGAAAATTTTGGAAATGGAGAGAATCACCGCCCAGTTGATTTATTACAAGAATTCTAAATTCTTTTATCATTTCGTGGAAATAGGGTTTGGTTTTAATGTTTCAGTGTTTATTAATACTACCCTTTTTCCTTCTTCAGAGGTAAACAAAAATGTGCCTACATTGATCTAAGAAAAGTTAACAATTTGTGCTTCTTTTACAGATTAGCTACCTGGTTTTGCTTGTGCACACAAAGTACCACAGTAATAGCTGAAAAAATTCACCAAATGAGAAAAATTCTCATTTCAGGCAGAGCAATTTCCACAGCAATTCCTTTGAAATCTCAGCAAATTTTTTTTTTTTAAATGTCAAGGCATATATTTCATAAGACCTAATTCCATACCTCAAAGATGTGTTATTGTCGTATATTTCATGCTCAGCCAACTGCACTTCCACACAATGTCTCACATAATATTTAGGTGAAAACTAAATATAAAGTGGTTACTCTAAATTATCAAGCTATTTTAAAATAATATGCATCCAGTGTAATTTAAAATATTATTTTGTTTAAAAAATCATGATTTTAAGGCCCAGGAGAAGGGTTATCAAGCCCCATGCCCTGTCTGAGCGATGGGAACTACTTCAGCTAAGAATTCCTCTTTGATCTCCTTTGTTTGCCGGTTTACAAGTGTATCCAGTCTTGACTTTGAAGACAATACTGCAGAGAAAGTTCACCAGTCCTTCGGAAAAATTCTTTCAAGGCTTAGTCACATATAGTATTAAGGAGGTTTTGCTTGTTTGTTAAAGTATGCGAATGAATTCAAGCAGATAAAGGCAAAGTAACTTTTTAGCTTCCTATTTTGTTAGAAGTTTTGAAGTTTTATTGCACTCTTGTTTGATGGAGATTGCTGAACATTAGAGTGTGAATTTCATTTCAAATGAAAAAAATCCAAAACTGACCAGCAAGGATAAAGAGAATGAATCAATCTTGATTTAAAGGTGCAAGGGATCTTAATCTTCATCAGAAACTGATTCAGAGCCATAAAAAGGAAATCTTGCTCTAATATAGCACAGATCCAAATGGAACTAATAAATAAAAATAAATTTAACAGTAGCATTTTGCAAGATCTGCCAATATCAGTTTTTCCCTACACACTTTTTCCTCACAGTTTTTCCCTACACACTTTTTCCTCACACATTTTTCCTCTGCTATTTCCTTAAATTAATATACCTTCACCTTATTTTACTTAACCTTATACTTTGACCACTTAGGCCTCCAAGGGATTGATTTTATATTGGCAATTTATAATTGCTGAAAGACTAACCTCTTTCAAAGTCTGCTGTTCTGTCACAGCCTCTACAAGCATGTCTGCATTACTTCTTCTATTCAAGCTATTTCCCTGCAGAACTCTTCCTAGTACATATAGCTAGAAATTGCAAGAAATAACGTACCATGAATTTTAAATTGTCAGTGCACTGCAAGTGCAGCTGTGAGATAGGGAAAGGTGACAATATCTGAGTATTTCACTATAAAATAACACAAATTCTAAAATTGTTAAGCCAGTAATTGAAACCCAGTTTATCTGCTGCAAGTGAATAAGCAAACTTCTGGTAGTAAATATTACCAAGTCTGCAAGACTATTTTTTCTTGTTCATGGATCAGAACTGCAGCAAATCAATGTTAAAATGCTTTTGGACAGCTCTATCCACTTGGGTAGATTCTAAAACCAGCCTCTTCAGCTGTACAACAGAATCTCTTAATTTCGCCAGTGTAATCTACATCCACCACTCTTGCGGCTTGTTAGGATCCAGGATGGGGAGTAGAAACGTTCAGCAGAGCCAGCACTACCTAGGAAGGTGCTGAGGCTGGGAACTCACAGGCAGTGCAAGAGGCTACCTGCCAAGTGGGAAACCTTGCACAAGGCAGAGTGAAGGCACTTGGAGTTCCTCACTGACCTGGTGCCCTCAGGAGGGGCACCAAGGAGTGCTGCCAGTGGGATGTGCAGGACACTTACTTGGCACACGAGACAACCAGATGTGTTGTTTGCATACGAAGACAACCCCCAAACAGTGATGACTTGCTACAAGACATAGCCCCTGCCCTTGCTTTCACCAGCAATGCTGTGGCAACTTCTGTGCAGATGGAGCCCCGAGGGTGACCTCCTTGGAGGGATATTTGCTCTGTTGTAGTTGCCACAGCAGCAGGTGAGGAGCTGCAAGAAGAGGCAAGTGTGTTTTGTTGCAACAAAACAACAAACAGGTGATCAACAGGATCCTTCAAGGTATAACAGCTTATACAATGAACAGGAAAGATGCAACTGATGCAAGACAGAAGAAGACATGCACTCCTAAGGGGGTGAGCACTGGAAGGCTGTGACTTCTGGCAGAAGGAGGGCTGCCCAGGGTGCAGGGCCCAGGCAGTAGAGGGGACGAACAAGCTCCCTCAGAGGAAGAATCGAGGTCGGACATGCCATCAGAGCACTACCAAGAGAAAGCAATGAGGGACAGTGAGCAGGGTGGTGAGTCTTGCAGCCAGACCCACCAGCTAGGGAGGTTTGCTGCTTGCCTGGAGCCTCAGTTTGTGCTGTTGCAGAAAGACAGTTCGGGATCACCTAATGTTCTGATGTTTTTCTGCTTATTCATGAATACACCAATGACATGGTGATGCGAAATCACTTCAGTTTAAAAGTGACTTTAGGGCTCTTGGGCAACAGTGAAGGGTACAGGATTCCTGGTGGTGTTCCTCTTTGATTCTATGGCAAAAGGGAAAAGCCTGGATAGCAGCAGATGTATCCAGTGGCCCACATACGGCTACATACTTGATGGCACTAGTTGGGCTTCAACTATTTTTCTTGTTGCACCAAATTAGATGAGAAAAGACAACTTAGAGAATAGGTCCACCTGGCAAAAAGAGAGAAGAACATTGTGAATAGACTTGCTAATCTAGTGAGGAGGACTTTGTCTGTCATAAAACAGTGACCTAACCCAGACATACACGAGGAAGTGATACATATGGAGAAGGTATGCAGAAGGTCCACTTGGTTGAGCGAGAGCTTCTTAATGAACTAAAATCGAAAAAAAAAAGGAGATGGAAATGGTGGAAATGGAGAGTGTGTATGTGGAAAGAATGACAGGAAATAGAGGACAAGTGCCCAGTCATTGTTTGGGCACAGAAACAAAACTCGGAGGGACAAAACCCAGCTGGAGATAAAATTAATGGGGACATTAATGGGTAACAAGAAGGAATTTTACAATATGAGAACAGAAAAGGGAGGTTCAAAGAACATGTAGGTCTATTGCTTACTAAGGGAGATAATGGCAGAAAAAGCTGCAGCACTCCCTACCATTTCTGCCTCTTGCTTTTTAGGCAAAGTGTCCTCCCAGAGTCCTGCATGTACAGTTTGGGAAGGAGAGGGATATCTAAGAGTTGGGAGGCAATAGGTTGGTGAACACCTGAAGAAGCAGCATGTATCCAGATGCAAGGGGCCACATGCGACACATTCATGGGTGCAGAAAGAGCTGACAATGTGACTGCAACACTACTGGCTATCATCTGTGAAAAATCACTGTTATTACAGGACATCCTTGATGACTAGAGAAATACTAAAAGAAAAGTGAGAAGGAGGATCTAAGAATCTATATGATGGTTGGCCTCACCTTAGTCCTTGGAAAAATCGTGGAGCATGTCCTCTTGGAATCAATTTCCAACATGTAAAGGAGAAGATAGTAATCAAGAAAAGTCAACAAGGATTTACCAAGAGCAAATCATGCTCGACCAATCTAGTTGTCCACTATGGTGAAATGACTGGCCATGCAGATGAAGGGAGAGGACTAAATGAAATATGATAAAATACATTTTTACTTTAGTTAGGCTTTTGATACTTATTTCCAGAAGCATCACCATTTATAATATGAGGAAATATGAAACGAGTGAAAGGATGTAGGTGGGCTAAAAATTGGTCAGATTCCCATGCTCAAAGACTAGAATCAATGGCTTAATGTCCAGTTGGTGGCTGGAAATGAGCACAGTAACCAATGGACTGCTATGAAGATACTGTTCAGAATCTTCATCAACAGCCCATATGAGGAGACAGACTGTACACTCAGTAGGTTTTCATATGATTCAAAATCGGGAGGTGTGGCTTTCATGCTGTTTGGTAGAACTTCAATTCAGAAACATGATAAGACATTGGAAGCCTACACAAAATAAACTTTTTTGAGGTTTCTGTTTTAGAAACTTCAAGAAGTGCAAAATTCTGCATCTGAGGAGTAAAAACCCAATGTACTGGGGCAGACAGGGAAGGAAATTGCTGTGCTTCAGGCCTTTTGGAAAAAGATCTGGAGGCTGTAGTGACTGCTGAGCTGATTATAAACTAATAAATTTTTCTTATCACAAATAATGTACACAGTGCACTGGGCCACATTAGGAGGAACATGGTCAGCAGATCCACGGAAGTCATTACTCCCCTCTACTCAGTGTTTGTGAGCCCTCTGAATAATATTTTGGGCCTCCGGTTCAAGAAGGATGTTGAGAAACTGGAGAGGGTTCAGTGCAGGGCTACTGTGATGGTTACAGTAGGACAAGTGGTGAGAGCTGGACTTGTTTATTTTAGCAAAGAGGAGGCTAAGAGGGATCTGCTGGGAGCCTGCAACTACAGGGAGCTACAAAGATGATGTAACCAAACTCTTCCCAGCAGTGACAAATAATATAGAAGGGACCATGGCCCCAAAATGCCCTTTGGAAGGTTCAAATTGGTCATTAGAAAAATATTCTTCATTAGAAGAGCAGTGTAGCACTGGAAGAGGTTACTCATAGAAGTGGGAGAGTTTCTATTCAAAGTCACTGACCTGATCCAATGTTAGTTCTTGTCCTGCTTCAAGCAGCAGCTTATAATCAACATTTCTAAGACTAACCTTTCCACAGTATCTTTCTAAAATTGTATTGCAAATTATGAATGTTTTAACATTTTGTAAAGTTAAGCAGTAAAATCACAAAGTCCTCAGAAAAAAATGACAATTTTGTTTCAGTATTCTAAAGTAAAATTGTTTAACAGTAATAGATGAAACAACTGATTTGGAGCCAGTATTGTGCAGATACTCTTGATCCTCGTCCAGACAGTATTCAGTGCACTTTTCTCTAAGTGCCAACTTTTGTGTTTCATTGTGCAGAGACGGTGAGTACCCTAGATACCATTTTTCTTCTGTTTACAAATTGCAGTGCTGATTTGATCCCTCTTATGCATGAACAGAGACTTACAAATTCTTTGACCAGACCAAATGTAAGTCAAGAGGAAAACATTATGGTCTATGCTTCCTTGAGAAACCAACTTTTCGGCTGATCTGACACACACAGTAACAGAAATACCTGAAACGTGATTCAAGTTGATTCAGCCACAGCTCTCAAAGGTTAACCAGTTGACCACAAAATAAAAATCAATCATTTAAATAACTAACCAAGGTAAAAAATCAATATCACCTTAGCAAACAACATGTCCTATAAAGCATATAAGCTCAAAATTTTCCAATATTGGGAGCTGCATTATGAGAAAGAAAAACAAATCAAGCAGCAAATCAAACAAAGGAATCACTGTATCAGACAAGGGAGACCAAGATGTGCAAATTTAATGATGCAGCCTTGTAGAAAAACAAGTCAATAAGACTTTCTGAAAATTTAGTCTTGGGGTCCTCAAAAAATGTTTTCCACTCTTTCAACATGCCAGGTGATGTAAAGTCTTACCGATGATTAGTAACATCTTGAAATGAATATAAGAGTAAAAACAAAGTAGATTATTTGTGATGCCACATTGATTTACATTTCACTGACAATATAAAGCAGGCTAGTATTTATGTCTCCAGTCAAAGCAAGACTCTATTTGAGTACCTCCTTATACAGGTCTCCAACTATTTCCTTGTTGTGGCAAGACTGAATTCGCAAAAAAGTTGAATTGCATTAATGTTCCTTATATTTGTCTTTCTTCTTATCATCCAGAGCTTTGCTTACATTGTTACATTTCCTTTTTTCTTTTGCCTTGAAAGCTAATTCCTTTTATGATTAATTATTTGCCATTTCTTTGCTATTTTTTTCCCCAGTCTATACAGTTCTGGTGCTCTCCATTTGTCCAAAGCTCGCTCTTCCCTTTTTATTACCTTTCCTTTCATCTATCATCTCACCTTTACAAAGATGGCCATGGAAATAAATTTTTTATATCCTTCCTTCTCTCCTGAGCTCATAATGAGATCAGTGATGCCTCTACCATACCCCGTTTTTCATCAAATTTTACTGTTTCAGAAAAACAGCCATGACTAACTGAAAGTGGTCAGCACCTTCACGAAGAGATTACAGAAAGTTTTACAGTTTTGACATTGCAATCCTATCCTTTTACAGCTCATCACTTTACAAGCTGCAATACGGTTTGCGGACATGGGTAAGGGCGCTTTAATTTAGCATCCTACACAAGCCAAGGTCTCGCAAAATATAGTTTTGGCAGAAGCCACTCTTTCTCAACCTTGTTTATAGCAGTTAAAACGTTTTCTTCCCAATACATGACATGTAGCTTAACAAAGAAGTAAAAGGGTTGGAAAACACAGAATACGAATGCACAAAACCAGGACTGTAACTTCTTTTTTTCATGCTAACATTTAGTTTTCAGTCTTACTGTTTAGGAAATTAAAGAAAAAAATGTATTTTTGCCTGTTTTGCTCATGTAGAAACTCAAGGAAGAGTAAACTGTTGTTAAAGGCTTACAACAATGTATGTCCAAGTACTTCATTCACAAACACTCAGAATGGAAAAACTCCATCTTAAAGCTGAATCCTTCTGAATATGAATTAACTTGGCAGCACCACCATGTGTTAAGTGCAGTGGAAGATAAACTACTTTCAAAGAGAAGAGTATTGAGAAGTATTTAAGGTGTTTAAGCAATAATACTGCAATTAAAACCACCAAAAAGTGACAGAACTAGTGTTGGAGGAAGGGCCCTTTCTTCCTGGTACCGCATCTGATGCTGGACAATGATGGGTAGGGTGAAGCATTATGAAAAAAGTGTGGTGTTTTTTTTTGTGTAGTTAGTAGCTACTTGTCCTATATTAATCTGCCTGGTCACATTTTCAATTCCTTGAGTATTCATAGTAAGAGCACTAAGGAAAAAATCCCCTGAGCTCTTGGAAAATTGGCAGAGCAAATTAGAAAATAATTCTGATGAGATATTGAAACATTTAGAGGGAAATAATGGAAAAAATGAGATTAATACAGGGAAATCCTGAAGCCAGGGACTTGCTAAGGGTCTTGGCAGTACTTTAGTGCTTATTTATAAAATATACACAGAGTATACCTTTTGGATATTGGTAGCATTTTACATGTCAAATAAGATTCAGATGCATGGCATAAATTGCTTTCTCATTTAATTTTATGCAAATTTCCCTGGAGTAGAAACCAGTGGTTTCTGTTTCCATTTTGTGAGAATTTATGTAGTTTTCTTTTTCTAATCTAACAATTAAATACGAGATTTAACCTTTTAATCTTGAACCACTGACAGCTGAATGCTGGTTGCACCACCATAATTTTTTTATGATCTATGCCAGCCACAGAACAGTCTACAGCATATGCTGACGTTTAGACGATAAACCACTGTTTTTGAACAATCAATTACATACAGTGGAATTTAAACCAAAATTTAAATGTATCTAATTTACTAATTTGACTTCTCTATTATTTAATTATATCACTCATGGGCACTCATCAGGACCAAGACCTCGCTCTGCTGGGTACCATACACACATAAAGAAAAAAAACTTGCTTCTCTAAAGGACTTAAGAGTGTAAGCCAAAAGGCAACAGATGGCTCCGGGCACACATATGGGGAAGACATGGGAACAATATGGCTATTAGTCAGTACTACAGATATGGCTTCGGCACGTTAGCAACCAAACTGTTGTCATTGGAAAGGTGGAATTTTTAGGAGAGTTTTCATAAGGCGATTGCTTTGCAGATGTTCAGAGAAACTTTTTTCTATGTGGAAGGGGCTATGAAGTTATTAGATGCAAGTTCACCAAGCATATCAGGGTCAGGGATGGAATATATAGTGTCACTTTTACATAGAGAATTTTGCTACTTGTGAAATGTTTGCACAAATTGGAATTATTTCAGATAGTAATATACCCTGGGAGGACACAAAGAAGTTGAGATACTGCCTTCAGGTATTAATTCCTGCAGAAGTAGAGGTTATGTTCTGATTTCCTGTGCTGAACTATTACCTGACAATATTTGTGTCCCTGTGCTAGCTCAAGTATCCCCATGCTTAATGTATTTCCAAATACACCTTATTCATGTTCTGTTTTCTTCATATCTTCATGACTGCCAATTTTTTATTATTTTGAATATACTTTTAGTAATGTTGGACATTTTAAGCATAGATAAATACTACAAACATATTTTGTTCCTTTGGACTGTGTGCACAGTGAACTTGAGCAATGTTTTCATTTTACACCATTTAAATTCCTTCTCATGTTTTTGTTTTACACCATTTAAACTCAGGCTGCTTCTATAATTCCTTTCTCTCTTGATTTCCCCATGCAGTGCTAGTAGGCATAGCTGCTCAGATACTTGCTAATAGTTACATACTTATTTCAGTGCTTTCCTAGATCAGGATCCTCAAAGCACAAACAGGCTTTCTGTCAGATTAACAAAGGAAATGGTGTAGTTATCCACATTAGAGGAGGACGAGGGGAATAAAACACCTACAGAAACATAACCTTTCTTTTTATCTCTTTCCTCCTCTGTCTGGATTATTACTTTGAACTCTTGCTTTCCAACATGGCAATTTTGCTTTCTGGTAGTACTATATGTCTCAGAATCCATCAGGGCACATAAGAGTAAGAACAAATAACTTAGGTAAAAAGTAATCCTAAAAGTCTAGGTTCAAAATAGTTAAAACATTTCAGAGCATGATGCAAACTCTGCTCAAATAATTAAATTCAGAAGAATTACCGATTTTAAAACCTCAAGGCCACTGCATAATCTTCAGTGAAGATATATGTCTGTGACAACCCTCTGGAAGGGGTGGGAGAATGGAATTCAGAAAAATAAGAAAATAAAATGAAGGATAAGAGGAAGGTCAACAAAATATTCATCGTGACTCCTAGGAACCAAGCTAAATCAGGTTATGCACCAATGCTACAAAAAAATATTGAAGTATTTGGTTCAGAGGGCTCTGATTGAAAAGAAGTATCAAAAACAAGAAAGGAATTTTATAATACAGATAAAAATGTTCAACTAGGATGATAACAAGAAAAAATTGCCAATAAATTAAAATGCTAGAAGGCATTCAGCTGCAAAGGCACATATTTTTGGGCACTAGTACAATCCTGACTTCCTCTGTGTGGTTTCAGTAACAAGACAGAGAGGAATGGCATCACACACTGCTTTCCCAAGCTATGCACATATAAACAGAACCAACAGATTACTGGTAAAGGACTAAATGAATAAATAAAAATTTCAACCTTTCTGTCCTCAAAACCCCATAAACAAGCAAGCAAAATCCAACAAAACGGAAAGGGTTGAAACTCTGATTCAGAATAGCCAGTGACCCAGGAACTCTCTCTTCCAACATTCAAATTTCCAACCCTCAAGAGTTAGCATTGTTCAGGGAGAACCACACCTTTCAAATCCAAGAAAAAATATGTTTTTCTTACCCTTTAAAAAATTGAAAATGGGTGAAATACATATAGATGTGTAGTTTAATGCATTATGCATCTGTAGCTTTTCTGAAACATAAGAAATATTAATTTCTGGTCAGCTATTTCTCATCTTCTGAACTAGAATAACTCTTTGTTCCTCTTCCTTGCCCTCTGGTTTTATGAGGTAAAAAATATTTATTTACAATCAATATTTATTTATAATCTCTACTAAGATTAGTGACTGTGAGTCAAAATATCTGTTTCATTGTGTTGATGTAGAATTATCTAATTATTGGATTGATTGTCTCTTAAAACAGAGCTAAATATATTTACATATAGTGACATTTGAAAGAAAGTGAAAGATGGAACCACAGAGGGTCTCCCTAGCCCCCTGACAGAGCCATTTCATTTCAATTAAAATCCTGAAAATAGCTGAAACGCTGGCTCACAGCTTCTGAACACCAGGTCCTGCTGTTGAATTTCCATGTTAAACAGTTCGAAGTCAATTTGACAGTGCCGTGCTGTTGGAGTCAGCCTAGATTGCCACTTCTCACCTTGCCTGGAGATGATAGCAGCAAAAGACCACGGGCTTGGACATTTTCCAAAGCAGCTCCCACTGTCAAACCTATTACTGGAATGGCTTCCAGGTGCACCAGCCTCTGTGTCGCAGAACTGGAAACCAGCCCCTGTGCTACTGGGGCATGAGCAGCACTTTTTTCCATCTAACCTGGGTGTATTTTCCTCTTAAAAATACCCTACTCCTGTGATCAGATAACCTCTCCTTAGCATGAAGATGGACAAGGATAAACACGAATAATGGAAGATGCTCTTGCCTAGAGACAAAGAAAGTAGGGATGGAAACAGACCTCTTCTTCAAGCAGCCACAAGACGTGTGGGACTTATCTACCTGCTGCCTGCACAAGTCCATGTGCTGGCACTGCTCTAGGGGACCACAGAGACAGTCTAAAAACAAAAAAACATGAAAAGCTGGAAGATGTACAGAATGCAAAACATTTTGCATAACTGATTGTGGATGGGTAGGCACTGAACAGCTGAGAAAATTGGTAGTATTTCACTTGTTAAGGGAATAGAAAAGAACAGAAAGAGCTGTAGGATAACAGAAATTATCCCTTTGAATAGAAATGCTGATAAAAGGTTTATCTCAGTGCTGCTATTGACACTGTTGACTTAACCATATTGGAATATCTCTTCATAAATAATAAAACTGACCTATTAATTTAAATGGTATGACTGTAAGTATTTTGGAAATAGCTATAAATAAACACATATGCGAATGAGAATCCCATTTCCTCCATTATATTTCAGTATCACATCTGATGGGCTTTCTGCCTGTCTGGTACACACATTGCTGCATAGGCCCACGAGGGCAAATATAACAGAAATGTGTGCAGAGGAAATAAACCCCATCATTTTATTATTTTAGAGCTTTCTGAAACAATGTAGTAAGTATTCTGAATGCATATGGATATGCACATGGAATGATTAATACATAGGTACTCTGTAATGAAGAAAGTTCATGCTCCATGCTTCAATATTATATTATGGAAGTATTTGGTTGCACGTTATCGAAATGGTTGATTTGGTGTGATATATAATTATGCTTCTTAATTTTGCTGCCTGAATAAGCATTTTAACATACACACAGTTCGATGTATGCAATCCTTTATGAAGGACTCTTGAAGTTTAATTCATACTCATTAACTTTTTTTAAGCATCAGTTGCAAAAAAGTTTCCCTAACCCTTTCTCTGTTCAGGTTGGATGTATTTGACCTTTGATTTGGTTCCTAACATGACTTAGGACACAGACCATCTTATTATTTAGGGTTTTTAGAATCTCTGATTACATTGTTCAGAGTTTAAGGAGGCTAAAACTTAAGTATAGTGATTATGCAGGGACTGTAATTTGTACTACATTGTTAAAAAAACAGAAACACAAGTTTTGTTTTTTTTATAGGGAATGATTTGATTTAACCAAACACAGACAAAAATACGGATGAAGCTATTAAACACATACCTACAATTTATTTCAGTGGGAAAAAAAATCTCCCCAAACAGAAACCCTTTATTTTCAAGAAAAGCTCCAACTAAAACAATACCCTGATTTAGAGCAATGTTTCTCATCCATGTCCATGTTTTTGTTGAGAGTTCAGTAAAAGTCTCTCAGCTCTTCACAAAAAAGCAATTTTGTGGTGTTTTCTTAAAAGAGCAGGATGAAGGGATGAGATTTCCACTGAAGAGGAAAAAAAGGGCAGCTCAAATCACCAACAAAGATCCTCAGATACATTTTCCTTTGCCACTGGACGCTGAAACATTAACTTAATGATTAATGTATGGAAAGAGGATGCATAGAGCAAGTCGTGGACCTGCTGCTGGTCGCACAATTGCTGTGGAGTGAAGGATCACACTTCTTGGCTCCTAAGTCACTTTGAACCTATTGTAGATGTTGCCAATAGTCTCATTCACTCATGATTTTGCTATTATTTGATTTCTCCCTCACAGTTTTAAAGGGCTGCTCAGTAACTTCAGAAGTTCTTACTGTCTTCTTTCAAGTGATATCACTCTAATTTGCTTCTGTGCAGAAGTTAATGGCAAGTGTGATTCAACTGCACGTATCTGAATCTCTTGTACCAGAGAAAGCCAACAGTTTACACTTTTAAAATCTTCCAAATGGCCCCACAGATCTGCTCTGTATACATGTTTATCACTCCTAATATGACACAAAAAGCACTGCAGAGCCACTTGGATTTTTATTATATTTTCTTTTCCTAAGCAATTAACTTCTTGTTTTTATCACTGTACAGTTTCTTTTTTCCTGAAATGAATTACTCCAAAAAGTATAAGGAGCATTAGGACTCAAAGCTGCCACTGATGCATACAGCTGTCGCTCTACTAAATTATATGAAACTTGAAAGTATTTCTAATAAAATACTTTAAAAGGCAGCTTATTTTCCCTTGCACTTTTTTCAGCTCTTTCATTTGCGTCACAGCATCTTGTGGGAGCCTGAGGAAGGCAACAGAGAAAAAAAAAATCACATTTCCAAAATATCTCATAGGCTTTTCTATGAACTCTGTTCACATGACCTGGCAGCATCTCAGATTTAATGTTCTTTTTATCTATCCTTAAAATTACACCAGCGCGGAAGTACTAAATAAATTGCATTTTTTCAGGTGTCTGAATTTGCCTATCACATCAGAATAAGGAAGACAAATGTCCTCTAGTATTAACTGCAGTTAAATGTTAAGGCACTGAAGTTCATTAAACTTAATGGCACTGAGAACAATCGTCAAGTCTTTAACTTTAGGCCTAAAAAATCCAACATACTGATCAAGGAATTGGCTGTTGAACACAGATGCTGACTTATTCTGGGCACATTTTATGATGCTTAACTAAAAAATGACATTTCATTATAGCATGTGTATTTCCAAATAAATGTTTGGCATTGGTAAGTATGGACTGACAAGTATTTTGCTTAAAACCTTTTGAAGAGATTTTAAAAATAATGGTTAGGGAAAATTTATACGGGAATTAAAAAAAGGCTTCAAGATGTGCACCATGCACAAAAGACAAGTTCTTCTTCAAAGGAATTTTTGCATGTATGATTTTTTTGTGTGTGGTTGTGTAGTATTGATTATCTCTTTGATTTTTGTATACCACTTCTACTTGAGCAAAACTGTTAAGTTTGTATGCCTAAAATCAGGTTCCTAAATCAGTAGAGCAGATGCCTATTTAATTGAAAATAATGGTATACATTAATTTTCTAACCTGTAGGGGTACTCATAACTAACTTCAAATCAGCCAGACTGGCCATGTAAATCACAGACAATGACAGTTGTTTCTACCTGCTTGTGGGGACAACAGCATATGTTGTCAAATTTGATTTAATTAAAAAGTTTGTGCAATCAAAATCAGCATGATGCATGACACTTCTGCTCAGGATTTTTTTTGCTAAGAAATGAGGATTCTAATTGACCATGTTAGTAAATTGCTTTAGTAAAGAGAATAAACTGTTTCAGATTTTCCTCACAAATGTTTCCTTCTCGTGAGTTTTCTAACTAACATTTTCCAAATGGATAATTTGATTTTTCTTAACTTGAAATATTTTATCTAGAAATTTACTTATTAAAATACACAGTTTCTCTAAATAAAAATTTTATTTTCAGTCCAAACCATCTTTGTCCTGTGTTTTTTTTAATGTAAGTTTTAAAAACATGTAAATTGTTCAATACAAAATCCCCTCTCTGGCACACCTCAGTGGTTGAAAGCAATTTACAGAATATTCTGCCAGAAATTGAGACCAGCCAACCATAATTGCCAAAATTCATGTTTACGCAGCTTTGTTATTTGCCAAAAAGACTGTCCTTGATGGTTGCTGGAGATGTAAATGAAACATAATGAGAAATAAACGGGCCACAAACGCACCCAATTTCCCAACTCTGCTGAAAAGGAGGGGGCAGTAGGCAGGGCATGAGAGGAAATGTTCTAGGACTTTATTCCAGCAAGGCTGACCCAACCAGATGATAACAGGCACTGGAGTGCCTGGGAAGACAGCTCCAGAAACTGCAACCTAAGTTCTTGTCAGAAAAACTCCATGCTAGACCGAGGTTATGGTTGGACTCGATGATCCTGAGGGTCTCTTCCAACTGAAATGATTCTATGAAAGCCACACACTATATGAAGAGGTAGGGAACCATCTCACTGCTGAGCACAAAACAGACTTTCAGACACATTTGGTGAGCCTCATGTTAACATACAGCTGAGCGCCACTCAATAGTAACATGAAAAACATCAGGCTGTCTTGGGTTGCCAAAACATGATTTGATGCTATAGATTCACTTCCTTAACTAAATAGAAAAGGGGACATCTGTTTCTCACAACACCACAGAAAAATCATTCCATTGATCTTTGTATGTGGGAGGAAAAACAAAAGAACTAGAAGACTAAATATAACGCAAATGTTACTACCTTAAGAAGTCCGTAATACGAGAAACGGACACATCCTATTCCTGGTGTCAATGAATCAAGTTAACTACCAAGTTTGATTACAACTGTCCCAGAGAAAGTCCAGATTGTTGGACAGGCTTTAGGAAAGAAAGAATTTAGACAAGTAGCATGGCAGTTTATCCTGTCACAGAATCACAGAGTGGTTGAGGTTGGAAGGTGCTTCTGGAGGTCTTGTCCAACCCCTGCTCAATATGAATCACCTACAGCCAGTTGCTCAGGATTGTGTCCAGGTGGCTTTTGAATACCACCAAGGATGGAGACTCCACAACCTCTTTGGGCAACCTGTGCCCATGCTCAGTGACCCTCACAGTGAAAAAGTGTTTCCAAATGTTCAGACAGATCCTCCTGTGTTGCAATTTGTGCCCATTGCTTCTGGACCTGTCACTGGGCAACACTGAGAAGAACCTGGCTGTGTCTCCTTTATACCCTCCATTCAGATACTTAAAGACTTTGACAAATTCCCATGAGCCCTCTCTACTCCAGGCTGAACAGTCTCAGCCCTCAGCCTTTCCTCACAGGAGAGACTCTCCAGTCTCTTAATCATCTCGGTGGCCGTTTCTTGGACTCTGTCCAGTATGTCCATGTCTCCCTGGGAACCCAGCACTGGACACAATGCTAGAGGTGCCACCTGTGGTGATGACATTTCTGTTCATCCCATGACAGCATTACGGTAATGTCCTCTGGTCTGTGAAAATAACTTTCTGGGTTTTTTTACTTCTTGTTGAAGGACGTATTTTTATGTCTGTATTTAATTTCCAGTTTGCTTGGGAAGGGCATTAATAAGAAGTACAAAGATGACGGGGCAATGGATTGTCTTTCATCCATCACATCAAGAATGACTGATTTTAAAAGCACCTTTCCATAAAGTGATAGATGCATGGCCATGTTCCAACAAAGGTAATTTCCCCAATACTTAACAACAAAATCTGTATAATTATTAGAGACAAACATAAAAATATAAACCAGTTTTGTTTTACAAATAAAACAAAGATATGAACTGATTTTTTTTCAAGTCGTCTTTTGCCTCCAGAAAGCAGCTGTAAATGAAGCAACTACAAGACTGGAGTATTCTGATGCAACTATTTTGGGATCTCAGGATGAACTCTGAGGGATTTTCTTCCCTACATGAAAAACCAGGTATCATGAAATCCACAGGAAAACAAAAACCAAACATTGTCTCAAGCAACAGAAAAGAGATTCTAAGAAACCTTTGCCTCTTGCAGCTTTTCCCAGTGTTAAAGGTCAGTCAAAAACTGAATGTAATGAAATAGATCTTGGCAGCCTAAAACATTTTCTAACTGCTTAATCATAAAAAGCTACAATATGAAGTATATATCACAGTCAAAGAATTCTTTTGAAAATTTACGCTCTGCTTAGCTTATTGTGATTACCAGCCTACTGAAAATTATCATAAGGGCTACAAATCCACTCCAATGAATACTTCTTTGTCCAAAATCCTTGAAAAAAATTAATACATTACCAGAAATTTGGGAAGTTATTTACCTGAAAAACATGTTAATTGATAACGGATTCTTAATGAGTATGAAGACTATAATGGAAAATTCTCCTAAGCGTCCTATTAGAGAACTAAGGTGGAATTATTCTTATACTCTCTTAGTGCAAAAAACGCAAGTTCTGGCCTGAACAATACCTGAAAACAAAAGCTGGATTTAGATCTTGTTAAACCACATAAAAAGAAAAATTCAGTATTGGTGTATTTATTTTTCTTCAACTCAAGACAAGCAGAGTGATATTAAGTTGTTGTTTAGCTTTACATTCAATTCATTTTTAGCTTTAAATTCAATTCAATTCAATATGTCTTAAATGAACACAAACCAAAATTATAGCTTCAGTTTGACTAACTTTAGGCAACATTAAAGCATGTGGAACAAAAATTAAACCCTCTCTTTCAGTGAACAAAAACTGAATAAAGTTGTGCATTTCATTAGGACATTTTAAATGTCAAATTTAAAATATGATGTGACTTAATAAAGATTCTGCTGTTTAAACACAAAAATGCTGAAATGTTCAGATTAAACTTCTGCATACTATTTACCTCTGAACATCTGAAGAATTTGGTTATACAGAAATACTGCTATTACAATTTCTATTTATTGAAATCAATAGGAAATTAAACGAGCATACATTTGTGAAAATGGAATAAGAGAACTACTATGCCTTCACGTTACAAAAAATACAACTTTTCACAACTACTATGTAGCTGGTTATTAATTAACAGAAAGACAATGGGATACGTGTATATAAAATAGAAACCTCCTGCTCCATGGCATATGAGGTTTACCAAAGTAGTGCTCTTAAAAGATCTTTCATGGGATGAGAATTTCTTTGGAGCACACCCATGGTACGAGCCGATTTTCTGGGATGAAAACAATCTGCTTAAATAACAGTATCTTGTGGCCAAATGGAAGGTCAGGGCTGTGCGAGAAATAGAACTGTGACTGCAGACTACAGATGCTACAGACACTGGGAAACCTCTGACGTATTAAGGAATTTCAGGGACAACAGATGGACACGTTTGGATCTGCTAAGCATTTGTGCTCCCCACTGAACTGTTTATTAACTGCAGGATTACACCAAAAGTCTAACAAAGCAAATGAACTTACAGAACTTCTCTTTCTCAGAATAATAGGCACATTCACAGTTTCATTTCAGGTAGGATTATGGGATGGAAGCCACAATGGAGACAGAAACAGTTGAAATAGCGTATTTCTGCTTTTGCCCCTAATGTGTGCTTAGGGAAACATTTTCAACTGCAAGTGCTTAATGAATGGAAGAAACGACTGGCTCTAACAATTAATGCGGTGTGACATTAAAATAGCTCTAAAAGTTACAGAACTCACCGATTCTTTTCTGCTCATGGTTTTGCTTTGGGAACGGGAGCGGGAGATTGTACTGAAAAAGGAATCCTTTTTTGATGCAGATAATGGTGGAGATCCTGTAAATTCACGTCCTCCAGGCAAGCTTTCTATGCTTGGGGATGAGCTGATGTTTTTAGAATTTTGGCCTGTAAAGCAAGTATAAAGTAATACAGGAATTAACCAACAGGCAGTTTCTTTTCTCTGTAAATACTTCTTTGTCTTGTCATTCACCGAGATTTACAGATAGATCAACACAAAATGAAACGTTGAAGTATGTCAGCATGCACTGTGAGACTGAAGGACTATTCTGACATACATGGAAACTGATTTTTATATGAGAGAAAACCAGAAAAACTTAGTGTATATACAGATACAGATACATATACAAACACACGCCGTATAGTGTGTGTATATATATATATATATGCTAAACAATATATATACACATATAAAAATACTGTATCAGTATATATAGTCTGTTATATCCATAGACTGAGGACCTTATCTTCCCTGTGTGGCATAATGAGCAAAAGTGCCATCTTATAAGAAAAAAAATAAAATCTAGTATCATCAACATTACAATGGAAACCCTATTTCTCTTGACAAACTGAAAATAAAACTTGGCAAAGAAAGCTAAGAACAAGAACGTTAGATTCCAGTAATGAGCTGGACATTGAACATCTAGATGATGATATCTAGACTTAAAACAGGAAAAAGCAAGGTAGGTTTTGGAAAGAACGTAAGTTCTCATGCGTCAAATC
The DNA here is from genome assembly GCF_037038585.1 of Patagioenas fasciata. Classification (NCBI taxonomy): domain Eukaryota; kingdom Metazoa; phylum Chordata; class Aves; order Columbiformes; family Columbidae; genus Patagioenas; species Patagioenas fasciata. The sequence goes on along the minus strand of NC_092521.1, from coordinate 131,392,412 downwards.
TTCACCTAACAGCTATTTTGATGAAGACTACTTAATATTTACTTATTGATATTTCAGGCAGCTTTTCAGAAGAATATAGTGATGTCCACTGTCTTAGCGAAGACATCTGGGTAGATGCCTGGGCTGTTTCACCACAACACTGTATGCAGTCAGGCATTTGTTCCAGTCGAGACCCACAGTGTTTTGAAATATTCAACTTAAAATTTTATTTTGAATAGCTCCAGAAGAAAAAACAATATGTCAGTTTTCATTAGGACAGATACCACTTTTAAAAAACACTTCAGTGAGGTTTATGAGGAAGTCAGTCCAGTGTGACATGATGCAATTCTAGAATTTTCCACTCTGAAAAATATAATAGCACATAAAACTAAGGTTCTAGAATTCTTCCTTTCTCTTGTTTTGCTGGCTATTCTGATGAGTCTGTTGATTTTCTCCCTTCTTCCTTTTCTGTGCTTCCAGTGTGCTTTTCCTGCTACCGTCTATAGCATCAAGAAAGATCCTCTGAAACAAAACCATTCAGATGTCACAGGTGCAGCTTCATCTCCTCTGCAAGATTGTGAACGTATTTGAAACCACGTCCCTCGCAGATGCCAGTGGTTCATCCTTCTTTACTCTGAGCTGCTCCCACTGTTTACACCAGTTTTACTCCCAGATATGTCACATATTATTGAACAGACCTTACAATGTAGTTTGTATTTTGTCGTTGTGGATGCGCTAGCAATTCTGAAAATACAAAACTAACTCCTTTTGTGCAAGGGGTCAGCCTTCTCTTCATTGTGCACTGTGGTCTTCCCCATGATACAGGTTTCTAGAGTAGTAAAAACTAGAAGACAGAGAAATGAAAGAAAACAGAGGCAGAAAAGGCCGCCTGAAAACACATTTAGATTTAGATTTAGATACAGAAGGAGACCAGCTCTGTTGAGATCAAACATTTTAAACAAAAAGAAACAACTAGCAAAACCTACCCAGAAACGCAGAAACGCCTTAACTTAATTCAGTCATTTAAGATCTAGAACAGTAACTGTCCTGGAAGCGCTGTGGCAGGCAGCGGTGCCGCACTCGGTCACCTGCTGGGTGGTGACAAAGCCCAAGCCAAATTCTCCGTGGTGCTTGATCTACACAGCATATATTGCACAGCCACAGCCACATGAACCCAGCAATTCACGTTCTCTTAAGGAAATAAATATAGATCTATTTAAAATGTCCTCTTAGCAAGAAGACTTAAATGCAAGAGACTGAACTAACAAATTAAAAAAACATCGCATGTGACAAAGCAGACCAAAAAGGATACAACCGAAGAAAGGATCTGGGTTTAATAATCTCAGCATTTTCTGGAAGAAAAATGGCATATAAACTGCTTCCCACGTTCTCCTTCATTCTCTCCTGCCTGCTTTTGCTCTTGGCTCTCACATTTTATGTCCTGCTTCTCACAGACTTGAGGACTTTTCTTTGTCTGCCACCTCCTACTCTTCTGCAGACCCCTCCACGTTGCCACTTCTGCCTCTGCAACTTCTTTATTCCGACTTTTTCCTTTATATATTCTTTCCTTTCCACCAACCTCATTCAACTTCATCTTTCTGTTTCTTCCTGGCCCCCCTCTCGTCCCTTACCACCTACCACTTAGTCTGAACAGTAGCTGTAGATTTCACTTAATTTTTGTCTTCACATTTTATAGAGAAATGGGATACACGTTAACCAAGTGAACATGAATCTCAGATTCCGTAAATAATTCCAATGGTAGAAAAGGAGAAAACACTGCCTGGCAAACATCAGCCATAGTTCATTAGAAGATTTCTAATTTCAGAATAAAGTCATGTCACTTGGCAACACCATTATCCTTACAGTTGCCTTTATGTAAGAAGGAGACTTTTCATGCATTTTGTAGTGGCAATTTACAATGGAAGTGTGGTTTTACAGTAGGTAAAACTTAAAATAGTTTTGGAACACATGAAATTACACATTTTAGCAAAGCAAGTATTTACAAAAGAAATTCACGCAGCTAAGCCAGAGCAGCCAATATAGATGCTAAACGTAAAAATATCTATTTGGTGGACAGAATGAAGTACAATGAAGGAGTATTTTATTATGTATAAATCAGACTAAATGGGTCCTCTTTCCCATCCAGATAATAAGAGGATATTTTCCATGTGGGCTCAAGACTAAAAAAAAAGTTAAACAGGGAGCACTATGTTTTTCACATACCTCCACTGCATGGCCTGCACTTAACCCACTTCATCTGCAAGGAAGCAGATATGGTAAAATTTCACCAATAACATTAAGAGAGGGACGCTAAATATATTAGAGGTAACTATGCGCATGAAATAATATAGCTTTGTAAAATGATGGAAAAATCCATTTTAAGGATATTTTTTTCTACATTCTGTCTTTCAGCTCTAAGGAAAAAAAAAGTCTAAAATATCATAGGAAACTGAAAAGACAGAGAACCATCCGTATGGCCACCACTTTGCTTACTAAGCAGCTACAGTTCCAAAGATGGATCACTGTTCTGAGGAACGGAATATCCGACTAGCATAACCAAGCAAGAGAAGAAATATGTATAGCTGGGATTTTGTGGACAGAATGATACAACTATTCTAAAAGAGAGTTTACTTAAATAACACCAAGAGCTTTGACTAATCTGGTTGTTATGGCCTATAAAACATAATGAAGATAAAAGCAATGGAAGATGTAATGAAGCAAAGATAGAGATGCAGTAAAACAGAAGTGATAAAAATGCTGGTTTTGTATGTTTGATACCCTGGTAAGAAGAAAGCTTGGGATGCACTTGACCCTAATGCATGAATAAGCACATCTGAGAAAATGAGTATCAGGAAACACTGAATTTTTACTCTGACTCCAGCCCTGTGAAGAGCACTGTGACATGGATTATTTGGGGATGTGATTAAGAATTAAGCAAGACAGAAAGAATAGCATTTATGTATAATTACAGTGTGTTGCAAGTCATAAAGTAGAGTTCTTGGACTGTAACAGGTTCTTCCAATTTCCAGAGAAGTCATCATTTTTACAGTTGGACATAACAAGAACGCTGAAGGACAAGTCACACCAATCATGTTTTGCCTAATGTAACAAAAAAGCCACCTATTATTTTCCCAGCACAGAAGTTTAGTGAAGCTGCTGCGAGAACAGTTAACTGAAGTTACTGTGATGCTCTTGAAGCCTTTCAGATGTATTTTGTGCGCACCAATTTCTGTGGCATTAAGAACCCTCACGTAACTTTGGACATAACACTGTAGCACCAACGCACAGATTTCAAGCTCTTGGGAGGATTGCACAAAACGTCATTTGTATTTTCTCTGTGTGTATCTCACTGATTCTGCATCTTTTTCAATAACCAGTGTGGTAGGTTCTCACTCAACATCTTAACAGGAAGGTTATTCGACAGAGTTTCTGATTTTGGATTATTCCTCAGGAAAACAAAAAAAAAAAAAGAAGAGAACTTTTACCCCTCTTGCCCTCCATGTACAATCAAATTGTATAAAGTGATGAAATAAACTACAGTTAATAACTAGCCAAATTCATCTCCTTCTTTAGCAGCTTAATCGGCAACCTGAGAACATCACTGAATCAAACCTCATTTTCCTCTGCTCATTCTATCAATCTCAGATAAATACATTATGCCTCCTCGAAAGAAGATTAGAGAAACTAATCTTTGACCATCTAAATGTACACCATGAGGTCCTAAAGCCCACATGAAACAGGCTGAAGAAACCCCAAACACAGAAACCCAATAGATCCTTCTGAGGCACACAGAAGAAACAGCTAAAGATCCCTGACGCAAGCAGTAGTCAGAGCACTTTCCTGAGTAGGATGTTTCAAAACAATATATATATGCACACTAAAATGCATAAATAGTTCCTAGTAACAAGGCACAGCATTTAATACGCAAAAAATACATCACCTTCTGTGGTGAAAAGGAGCAGTGTTACCTCTGTTGGCATCTAACTGGATCACTACTTGCCTGTTGCTAATGATTGCTGGGTTACAAATGTGCTGTATCAAAACCATTTGGAAAATACGTGGATATGATAGTGGTAAAAGCACCCAACTGTTGGTATTGTTGGCAGGGCAGAGGGTGGAGACATTGAACTGTCTTGAAAAGAAGCTGGAAAGTTTAAATGTAACATGATTGATAATAAGGATTTATAATAAAGTAAAAGAGGATGGTGAGAGTGGAGAAGACTTACAAGGAAAGAAAAGCAAGCTGCAGGTTTTACCAAGTTTGAGTTAAGTTATAAGGGAGATAACCATGAACTTTCGAGGTCACTACTAAAATACATGAAAAATCAGAGGAAGATGCATAAAAACCTGATGGCTCATTCTGTTTGGCCCCTACAAAGGAAAATAATAGATTTTAGTGTTATAAAGAGAGCAAGGACTAAGATACTAAGAAGTACAGAAGTAAGGCACGATCTATAATTCAAAACCATTTAGATCTGCTCATCTATTACTCTGTATTTGCAATGGTCGGGACGCAGAACATGAAAATCTGCAAAACGTATGGTATGAGTTTTATAAAACTTTTAAACTTCAGATAAATTAGTTTCCTTTTTTCTCCTGCACTGAGACTGGAACAAAGGCTTCCAGCACTTTTAAAATGTATTCAAACCATCTCATCACACAAATCCGTACGCTTATTATTTCAGACCAAGGCAGGTAAGCTCCTATTCAGTCAAGTGCCTTAAAGCAGATGTTCAGCTCAAAATATTTGCCTCGAATATAACAACAGGGAAGTAACACAACCAAAAGAGACATGGATGGTCCAACTGCCCCACATGACATAGCGTGAAATGGACTACAAAGTACAAGGCAAACACACATTTTTAACGAAGACGGATGCAACCGGAGGGCCACACACAGCACAGCCAGGGAGTGATGGAGTGGAGCTGCTGTTTTCTCTCTCTACACAACAGTGCCACTCGGTGGATGGACCAGGGTGGGGAATGGAGATGCCACGCATGGAAAAACCCGCGGGGTTGGCCAGGGAGAGGGCAGTGGGCAAGGAAAGCCTGAGGGCAGCCGTACCTGCGAGGGCAGGGGGGTGCTGCGGGGGGCCCGGCAGCCCCTCATTGCTGCCGGCGGCTGCCTCGCCTGGGGAAGGAACCACAGCGTTAGAGGGTTGCCCCAAACCAATGCAATCCACCCAAGGGAAGAGACGCGACTTTGGGGTTTCTAGCTGGAAGACCCTGCTTTGAACACAAACGGCGTTGTAAGATCAGGCGGAAAGAAAGGGGGAGTTTTAATAATCGGTGCATTATGTGCTGCATTCAGACACGAGCAAAAAACCAGTGTTTTTAAGACTGAATATATTAAAATCTGAACTAACACACACAATCAAAACCATTCTGTTTCTTGTATTTCACACTGACAGTGTCATTCTACTAGTTTGGGAGCATCACTGTCAATAAAACTTCATAATTTCATAAAGAATATATATACTTATTTTTTAAAGGAAAAAAACATTGGTTAGTATTTTATTTCTTTCACTTTTACTCAGTTCTGCTATCAGTAAGGACAACTTTTTCCTTGTGAAAAAGCATACTCATTTTCTAGACATAGTTCATAAATAATTCTAAATACGAAGATCATTTCCTTAGGGCGTATTCGGTGACTATGGAAATTCTGTTCATGTTACAACAAATCCTGCAGAAGTATCAACTCATAAAACAAACAGTAGTCTGGAAACTCTTTAAATAGCTGATCACAGTTTTGGCAGAACTTCATCTTCAAACTGGTCCTCTAACGTGTCCTTGTGATAAAGCAACATTAAAATCAAAAGCCTCTTGGGCTTCAGTGTGAAATGACCTAGAAGAAAAGCTGTATCTGGCACTATCAGTGAAAGAGAAATGCTTTTTTTTCTGGTAACACACTGCTTTTTAGTAATCAAAGAGTATCCAGTTTCTGAATGCTCAAGGACCTACTGGAAGACAAGGTGCTACAATTCTGTTTTTTTTTTTTTTTTTTTTTCATTATCAATATTTCTGTCTTTCAAGACAACAAACTCAATTGACAATCCAATGAACTCGAGATTTGAATTCAACTTTTGTGCCAATGGATTCCTTCATCGTGTAGGATCAAGTGAATATTTTAATCCCTTTTCTATTAGCAGGCTACCTCGCATAACTAATCAGTAATGATACCCAATCTTCTTCTGAGGTGAGGACAGGCTGAATGCGATTAATATATTATTAGGTGGGACTGAATTTCCAAATAGGTGTCTGGATACTTTGTTCAACTGTGATTTGTAAAGTTGAACACTCATCTGGAATTTTCTTTCCTTTTTTTAACCAATATTAGTCAGCTGTTTTTCTGTTTACATTATCTAAATTATATTTTTTTTTTTTCATAAAGAAATTCAGCAAGTACCAAAACTTCAGAGTGAGAAAGAATTGCTATTGATTGTAGAAACCAGTCATCCCTCCTCTAGAGCACAGCACAAGCTACCCCTGGAGGTGGGAGCACAAATGGCACCTGTCACTGCTGCTGCTTTGTGTACAGGAACTCTGCCCAAACACAGCTGATGAAGCCGGGATACGATCATCTTGCCAGTCCTACAAGATATCTTGTTACCAAAGGACTTCATATTTAATTTAAAAAAAAAAAAAGGAAATCAGGAAATTAATTTAATCTCTTCAAGCTTATCATCCTCTACATATTAATTTATCGGCATTGAGCATTCAAAACCTAAAAGGACTAACACAACATGAAAAAAAAATTGATAACTTCTTTTATGCCTTGATGCCTGTCAGATTTACAGCATTTCGGTCTGGTATACTGTCCAACTGAGCATGTGTGAGTGTTAGATCAACTGGAAGTGCAAATGTCTATCAATTTAAACGCTAAATCTGAGCCTCTGCCTACTTCAGCTAAACAACCGAGCTGCTGGAGGCTGAGGAAAGCTGAAAACACAGTGAAGAACAGCAACTTAAGACAATTAGTGCCAGCTAGTTAGTAACGTGGGAGCCTTATAGTAACAGACCATGCCAAGTAGGTTTTAGATACTCAAAACCTAGAGAAGAATCCAGAGTTTGGGAAAAAAAAAAAAAAAGCAGTGCGGGAGGTAAAAAGGTACTTTAAAAGTTCAGCACAAACCAAAGGAGTGAAATAAGACCTTCTCAGGGTACGGATAAATCCTAAATCCTAATGCCTGGATGCCTGGGATAGAAGTACCCACAACTTCTCAGAGCTGCAGAGAGTGGCCTCAGTCCCCGGAGATGCTGATACAAAGGTATCTGCATCATGCTCCAAAAGGGTATTTTAGCCTGTCTCTGCCAAGTGTCATAGCAAATAGGCTTTTTTAAAATTTTATTTTTATTTTTTTTTCTAAGCTATTCCTACATTTAAACTTACTTCAGAGAGAACTCACTGGGCAGCCTCTATGATACTTTATATTTCTTTTGCCATTTTGGGTTTCTCTTTAATAATATAAATTATGGCACTTGCAAATGTAGGTGGCAATATAGTGATAACAGTACAGGTCTGGAACAAGAAGCATGGCACTAATATGTAAAGCAAAACTCACTCTCAACGGATTAAAAAAAGTATTATATGTTTACATTTTATTGCCTTTAAATTACTTCTGCAAGTGTTGTACCAAATATGGATAGACAGAATAGGATGAGAGGAAGCTGCAGGTATGGAAGTGTTGCAGTATGTTTTGTTTCCCCTTACCACGAAAATGCTTTGTGACCTACATAATAAATTTGCATAATTTCTTTATAACATTCCCAAATCTCCATGTTCCAGTTGATAAGATAAATATGTGTGCAGCTTGTATATGACAATGACCAAAAATACAACTTTTTATTCTGATACCTGTTTGGAAAGTTTCAGGTGCATTTCTGAATGATGCAACATGTCAGCTGGCACATACAAGTGTAAATAGGGTAGTTCTTGACCGTTCTACAATTGAACCCATCTATAGAAGTTGCTTCAAATTGTACATGTTTTTTTAATTAAGCAGGGAAAGAAAATAACCGAGGACTACTTTTCAACCAAAAGGTAAAAAAAGAATAATGTGACATGGGAACTATGGAAAGCTTTTTTAAAAAAGCAAACAAAAGAGCCTCTCCTAAATCGTGGAAATTATTTTGTTCCATGCCTAATTTTACTTCAATTGTTCTGAACAGTATTAGCACCAAGGATTCACTATGTTTCAGTTTCTCATTTGTACTGTAAAACCCTTGCTGGAGCAATTTTTGAGATTATTCTATGATTCCAAGAGAAGCTGCGTATTTGGATTGTGCCACACGTCCCGCCTTTACCTTTGCCCAGCTGAACTGGCATGCTTTCGGACTTCATCATCCTCTGCTGCTGGACCTGGTGCTGGTGGTGGTGGTGCTGGTGGTGGTGGTGCTGGGGGGGTTCCACCGCGCTCCTGCCGGGCATGGCGGGGGGAGCACAGCCGCCCCCGCCAGCGGGAGCACCCGCCGCCCCGCCTGAAGCCATGGCCGGAGCAATGAGCTTTCGGCCAAAATTCAGCAAGCTGTTGGAGACCTTGTTAATGTTGAGTGGGGCAGCCTTAGCGCTGGCACTGGAAAAGGAAGAAGAGAGATCATCACACCCTTGCCAACGGCTTGGACGGGTACAGTGACGCACGCGTTTTTCTCCGAAAATGGGAGGAAAGAAAAGCAAGATTTGTAGTTTACAGGGAGGGTGTCGTGGCACAGTTATACTGGAATACACACAGGAACCACAGGGACTGCATGTGGTGCGAGTTTTTCCCAACCAGGAGTGCACAAATTGTTTTGGCCCTTTCTTCTTGAAAAATGAAGGCTAACCCCAAGCAATCAAGTTTGTACAAATTTTCTTAATTTGCCTTTTTAAATGAAAAAAAAAAAAAAAAAGAGGGTGACAAAATGCAATCCAGGCTCTAAAGCATCAAAAACTTTATAAAACTGATTTTTGGCACTACTTATTCAAAGACTGCTTTAATATTTACTTTTCCTAGATTAAATTATCTTAAATGTTTAGAATAACTCAAACCCAAACATTTCTTTCAAGAAGCAAAATTAACACTAGACTTTACTTTCAGGCTGGCAGAGTTGGATGTCTCTTGCTTTTACTTCACCTTCTGCCCAGCCCAGCCATTTCAAGCCAAGTAATTTTTAATGGGAATCCTGATTTCTAAAGTGATTTTGACTGAAGAATGGCTTCAGGATATAACACATATACCGGATCACGATCCTTATCATTGTTCCTTTTCATTTTTAACTACAGTGGCTATTTAATTCACTTCAGTTACATGCAACATTAAGAACGAGGCAATTGTCGAACCATTTAATCTGTCTAAAATAAAGAGGCAAAGAAGCTTCTAATTCCCAGTAGAAGTGTTCACATAATCAGCAAAGCCATTCCTATTTGTTCACACAATATTTTCCTGTTTTATATAATTAATGCTTGAAATAGCCTTCACAGAAAAATATCACAATCACAGAGAACTTTCCACTCCTGAGGTTTTATTTTACTGATCTGTACTTCAGGGATATAAATAACTGCCTCTAAAAAATTTGAAAAAATACATGTAATTAAAACCAATACAATCATTGTACTGAGGAAAAAAATAGTTTTGCAATGTTTTGGAGATGTTTAAAAATAAACTACAAATGAATTAATATGGGTGGCTTGTAACTTGTTCAGGCACCTGGAAAAGTAATTTTTAATTTGCTTTTCATATCATTTCCCTATTTTTCTCCAGATATGGGTTTTTTTAGAATACATAATACAAATGCATGCACACATATAGAACACATCCAGAAAATAACAACAGCTGAGTTGTTTAGACTCAGAATAGATACAGTTAAAATGAGAGAAAGCAGAAGAAAGTATATGAGCCTGCACGCTTGCAAGATATAGCCCCGAGCTGTATGGGGCCCTTCTGCCATACACTGGTGATGAAGAAATACAGTATGTAGCGTTTTTTAGGAGGAACAGCAGGGCAGACACTGGCACAAAAGGCTGCTGGAAAGGTATGATTCCTGAATAATGATTACAGAATGTTTCTGTGTCTCCCCATTGACTGCTGCTGGTAACACAAAACATCTTTCTGCAGCCACCTCAGAATGACTGACAAAGTCACTGTAATTCAGCATCTTCAGAACTAAAAAGTATTCGTGCAGGAGCCCCTAATGGCTTCAAAAGCAAACTGAATAGGTCCCAAAGATTTTAAAAGAAGAGGACGTGGTAAAATGTTTATTACTACTAAATTTTACTCTTCTACTATCTAGTAGATTCAGTCATTAATCAGTTCCCTAAGATACTGCAGAGACATATAAGGAAAATATTTTTTTTTTCTATTCCATCACATATATGCAGCATCGGAACAGTCAGCACAGGGCCTTTTGTTTAATGCCTTCTCAATTTCAGAAAGGAAATGAAGATTGTAGCTTTGAAGGTGGAAGAAGAAATGACAAATATTGGCGTAGCAGGTATCAATCAGTTATCAACAGTCTGCAATGAATCTAATAATACCACTGATTTCGGGAGTCATACCATAATAACTTGGTTGAGATTCAGAATCCAAACTTGAGTATACTTGGCATATTATTTTCCCTCAGTCTACTGAAACTAATCACCAAGATTGGGTTGGTAGATATCACTCACTCACCTGAAACTTCGCCTTACAATGGCTCGCACACTGAGTCCGAGGTTTGTGTTGTCTCCGGGTCTAGAGCCTTGACAGTTAAAAAAACTCTTGACTTTGCACAAGGAATGGTATTTACTGGAAGTAAATCTTTCTCTCTGACAGGCTACCTGAGCGAGAAAGCCACTGGATGCTTTGAGCTAACTGCATCATTGGAATCGTGATGGTCCAAAGATGCAGGAGACAAAGCTTATACAGAGCCTTGTGTATTTGTGTCCACTGTCTTCTTTCTTTCTTCTTTTTTTTTTTTTTTTTTTTTCCCCAGCTCTATTTTGCTTAACAAAAAGTATAAGTTTTCCTTCTACACTGTTTTATTTGCTGCTTTGACATGTATGTAAAGCAGGAGGAGTTAGTTAATTTACATTTTTCAGATGGCTGGAGACTTTTTGAGAAACTTTGATTTACAGGATCAACAAACACTAAAAATCTTCTTGAAGCTGTTATGTCTGAAATATGATTTTAAAAAACACTTTCAACAATCATGTGCAATACTGTTCTACAATTATTTGAGAAGTAGAATAGGATAGTTATCAGAGCTCCTAATTCCTTTGTGTGATTTGGCTCTGCTACAAACTGACACTGCTATTGATCGGCGCAGAACACATACAGATACATGAAAAATAAATAATAATGCTATCTAAATTTCTTGTCAAGAGGTTGTCTTAATAAATGTATTGTGAAGTAAAGTTTATTGTGCAATTTCTCGAAATCACAGCTTCAGAAAATGAACAACAGCGAGGTGCTGGTTTTCTGGAGAAGGTAAGTTAAAACTGAGCTGAATTTCAGGAAAAGAAGAACAATATATCTATTTCTTACAATTTAAATGTCTGATATATTAATGCAAAGGATGATTACAGCCATTAAACACGGATCAATTCCTACATTTTAGCCATCTAAATGTAGCAGACATGCACAACAATTACAAGAAAAATGCTGATTGATTATGTTGTAGAGTTATCAGCAGATGCATTTTAAAGGCATCAGTTTAAAAATATGAGTATCAAGGAGATGTGAATTCCATCCATGAAGCAAACAATTTTATTTCATCACAATAAGCATCATTGACCTTGACTGTGAATGGTATATTTTTAAACTAGCAATAGGAAGATGATTCAATCTCTGCAGTTTTCTGCTAAGATGAAAATGTTTTGTTTTAAGCAAGCCTTATTCAAAGGCATTTCTCTCTCCAGTAAGTAGGCATTATGAGAGATGAGAGACAAATATATGAACAGGATGGATTTAAAAGTTTTATATGTGATAAAATAAGCAATATATATTAGATATTTGCCAAGATATTTTAAATACATCATTGAGCCTGTGGAATTTAAGATGAAAGAGACCTGGTAGCTGATCTAATCCAAATCTCTGCTCACTGAGAAACATTGCCAGTTCTCTCTTTAGTCCAATCTTATACAGATTTACCACATTGGACCTACTCTAAATTCCTGTGCTGTGATAAATTTATCCCAGTTATTCCTCTATCTGGACTATTCTGAACAGTTTCTCCTCTTTGGTGTGCATCCTGTATATATGTGTGAAATGAGTTTATATTCCTACACAGATTTAATGGACATTTGTTTCCTTAGGATTTAGGTTTCCAACAGATGTCATTAATCTTTGGACTTTATGATTTATTTATTTTTTCAAAATCCCCAAAATGTTTATTTTTGAATTTTCAAATAACATATTTTTCACATTAAGGGATTTCTTGAGAACGTTACTTGAAATAATAAATAAGTAAAAACATTAAGAAAATGCAATATAATGCAGTAACTTTTGACACTCTCAACTTTAAAGCCTGGTTTTAAAAAAGAAAAAAGCTCTTGCAGTCACTCAGTTTTGATTTCTGCTCCTTTCTCTGATTTTAAGAGCTTTTTAATCCACTCCATTTTAATTTTAGATAGATAGCTTTTAATGTAACTGATTTAAACAGAATTTGAGTGGATCAGCAGTCACAGGGTACAGCTGGGGCCACCTGTAAGCCAAGAAACTGCTCATGATGGTATCACTTCAAACAAGATGTTGTGTCCTGTGCTGGTTTGTCCCACCAGCACCCAGCACCCACCAGCAACTGGCACCCACCTTGTGGCCACCCAGTCAGGACACGGGCACCTGTGATTACCAGATAAAACGGCCTTGACAAGGAATTTAAGCAGAATCGATATGAACTCTCTCTAAAACAAGGGAGGACTTCTGCAAAAAGGCTTAGTAAAAATGACTTAAAACTGCATTTACATGAATTCAATTTAACTTCCACAGCTTCTGGTTCTACAGGGATACTCCAGATTGCAATTAGATGCGTTATCGGAAGTGGTTTGGCTACAGAACTCACATTGGCAATGTTTTACCCCCTGCATTTAGTATACACGTCACTGCATATGGATGTCCGCAGCCTTAAAAAAATGACAGCGAGCTCACAACAATGCTGTCAAACTTTCATTTTTCGTGTAATAATAGGCAAGGTAAGGATTCTAAATAAATGTCAAGAAATAAACACATGTGCTTCTAATACTGCTTCCGCAATTCCTGTTCGGGATAAAAGCAATTTATGAAACATTTTGCTTAGGTAAATCTTAGTTCAGTGAACACATATTCAGAAATAGCTTACCGGGTTTTGTTCATCAAGTCTGCTCCACGTGCTTTGTAATAATCTAAATTTTGTTGGAATTGGTGGGTCACTGGTCTTGGATTTCTCTAAAATACAAACAAACAACAAAAAAGAAAGCATTAAAATAGAAAATAAATAATATATATTTTTAAAAATAATATCTTACTGGAATTTTCTGAGACCTTTAGAGCAGACGCAAGAAGAACGCTCATTAATGAAGATTAGAAATTTAAAGAATAATTTTGTTTCCCAGGGTCTTGGTTTCTCAAGGCAGTAATGCCAGTTACATAAAAGCAAAGTCTTAAAATACTTAAAATAAACCAGGTGTCACCAGTAAGTCCACTCCATGCTCACAGAAATTAGTTTTCTTCCACCCAGCAATGAAGCTGTTTGCTGTGGTGGTAACTTTTGTAATTTAATCAGTAACTCTTGGACAAGTTCAGATACTGATCTGACTGCTTCCTTTAGCTCACGTATAGAATTTTACCACATCCAAGCTAAAGCGGTATGTTTTTAAACAAAATGGTAATAGTAAGGAGAAACTATAGCTATCATTTTGAACTCATTGCATCACTAGGAGCTTCTCGGTTAAGCAAAGGTTTACACTTAGAGACAACTTGAGCACTGCCACTAGATGGCACACGGAGCCTTTTTTTTCCCTCTACATTTCACCCTGCTCGAAACAGGGGCTGCAAATAAAGAACTGTTCTCCTACAATCACATTTAGATAATTAATATTGAAACCACAAGCCACTTTTTAGTTTCTACCTCTGCCACAATGAAACTATTTCACTGAAGCACACTGCATTCAGTAGTTCTGAAATCGTCCTTCTTGGATCCAATAATCTACTGAACACTGATTAAGTGTAGACCACAGTGTACGCATAAAGTGTCTTGAGCAAACATATTCTGAATGACATTATTTGGGGAAAGTAAAGATTTTTAAGTAAAAAAAATATGCATACAGATGTAACTGAAATAACACAGAGGTACAGAGAGGCCCTTTTAATATGTGTGTGTGTATATATGTATGCGTGTATATATGTATGTATATATGTATATGTGTCTATCTATATATATACATATATATATAAATTGGAAGATAAATGATTTAAAATAATTCATTTCTAGTATATGAGAAAACAAAGTGGTAAATTTCTGCATAATGATCAGATTTAGTGCCTAAAACAGAGGTAAATACTTTCCAAGTATTTGCTTTAAAGGTTTATTCAGTCACAGGACGTTGCCTTACATTCTTGATTTGCCTTCTTAAGTCCTCTTGGTAGTAAATACAGTTTTAATAAACTACACCATGACCTTCCCATAATAGTCACTCACAGGTGAGAGTACATTATATTTTTGACTGAGTCAGTCTTCATCCCTCCATATTTCATTATAGTCTGGGGTATCCATAGTGTTATCCTTGTGTTTTCCACGTAACTGCAGATAACCCTCCGTTCTTGGAAACCTTCCTATTTTTGGAGGAGGATATAGGAGTTGCACTTTAAAGACCAAAATACTGCATGGGCACAAAAGGAGAGAGGAAGATGTAAAGAGGTGGTAGATTGATATCAAAGGTCGAGGTGATTTCTGGGGTCAAACTTAAGGCTGGGAATTTCCAGATTGTTTCATCCAGTCAGATTTAATCTTGTACGAAATGTCTCATTTTCTCTCTTTGGAAACACATTAAACATTTAAAAAAATATATCCTGTTTGTAATGTTTATTAAAAAAATGAAACAACAACTAAAAGCTATTAGACAAGCATTAAAAAAATCCTCATCTATCCTACCACCCACATTGTAATGGTCGCTCTACATTCTTCTTCTCCTGTTATAAAAACAATATTTGCATAACTCTACCCATTCATATGGCTTGTAAGTCAGTCCTCATCAACTGACAGCAATAACAATGAATCAGCTTTAGTTACTATTGCTCGAGTTTGGTAATTCAATGCATTTCTATGATAATCAAATCCAAACTGACGTGATGAGGATAACTGATGGTTCTGGGACTATCATGCGAGTAATCTAACAGTGTAACTTTTCTCCCATTAATTAAATAACTTTGTTCTTTACGTGTCTTGATGAGCAAGGTGGACAAGTAAGAGATGGTTAAAATAACAGGCACTTCCAGGTCATAAGGCAGCCCTTTGAAAAATTCACGTTCTCATATGCTAGCCACTTTTGCAATTTGTTTCCAATAACTCAGTATATATTTTAAACACAGCAAAACCAATGAAATTTATTTTCCACCACCCCATAAATAAAGGATTATTGCACATTGCTTCTGGATAAAAAAAAGAGAGAAAGATCATGTGGAATGGTATCTCGAAACATATTTATGCAGAAGTGACAAGCAATTCAAGACACGAAAGGCTGATCTACTATCTAAGCACTTAAAGCCATTAATAGGAATAATGATCTAAGTCGAACATATGAATGAGGCTCAAGCATTACTTTCACAGGGGCCTATTTAAATTCCTATGAGGTTTAAGGTATCAAAGGAAGAGGCAGTTTAAAGTACTATCACATGCGGTGAAAAAAAAAGCCCCCAGAAAAAATGCTGTTGAAAAAACAACATTAGAAATGCAAGACAGTAAATACCAAGGGTTATTGCTGCATCTCCTTTTGTAACACTATAGAGATATCCTTTTGGAAAATTCCATTATTTAAAAAAGACACCCCGACATACATGTTAGCAGACAAGTGCCTGCAAAGTATTACCACAGAAATTTTAAATCCTTCTGAAAACTGCACTTCAGACAGCAAAAAATACGGTTTTATGAACATGATGATCTTTATGTGGAGATGTCCTTTAAATTTCATTTTTGAAAAGCCAGAAGCAGAGAGGAAAACCTGCACAGTGTCCTCGCCTTATTAATTTTAAACTAATTCCCCTCTCTAAGTATCCAATTTTAGCTATCCCCTATATTACATTCCATTTATTAGGACAGAAGACTAAACAAATTTATTTACAGCAAAACATAACGCCGTTGCCTAAAATATTCACAGCAACCACATTTTTTTCCTACACAGTGCAATTTAGAATGATCCTACTCATGTTTTTAATTCCTTAAGCGAGTAAAGATTTTCCTTTTTCAATTTACGTATTTTGACTAGTACCTCAGATAAAATTTGTTTTGTTAAAAGGATAATAATGTTGATAAAATGACAGAGAAATCAATGCTTCAAATTAGTGGTTTGTTGAATCTCCCTAACAAATTGTGTAAGGGTATTATACAGATTAACACATTTATTGTTTTCCCCTTCTACGGAAAGAAAGTGCAGAAATCAGAGAGAAAAGCTGCCTGTGCCAATACGAGAAATCCCCCTTCCCCACACCCATGTTGCAGGAGCAGTCTGCTGGTTTTATAAATCTCCTAATCTTGATTTCTAGCTAGAGTGAGCTTAGTTTCAACTGGCAGAAAATGTCCAGTTCATACTTTTAAAAGGACTATGAAAGGAATTCAGGTATCAACGCACACATAGAAACTGATGCGATTTTGGTCTTTGTCTCTTCAAAATGTACTAGCCACAGCCCAAAGGGAAGAGACGCCTTAAAGTATTTCAGGTCTCTGTGAGGTACTTTTGCCTCTGCATCCTCCCTTGCCTAAAAAATGCCCACCTCACCCCTGCCATTTGCCTGCTGCAGTGCTACCCCCTTGCCCTGCCCTCCTGCTTCTGTGCCCGGTCACCACCAGACTGACTCACTCCCAGTCCCACAGCTGGCAGGAGGTTCCTGGGGACTCTCTCTTTGGCTTTATTCTCTCCCAGAAGTTATACCCACCCCTGCTCTTTTCCCGCAGTGGGGGGCTGAGGTCATGATCAGAACAACACTGAATGCAGCAGAGATTCCCTAAACTTGTCTAAACCACTGAAAAGCTCTTAAAATTCCAACCAGCTAAGGATCGCGCTCCATATGCTCAAAGCCCTGTGTAAAACCCTTTCCTCCCTGGCCTCCGGAGACATGTCGTGTAACGTCAGCCACGGAATAGATGTGATGTAGCAAAGCACGCTCGCGTGTGGCAGAAGTCACCTGCAGACTGTTCTACAACGTACCAAGAAAACCAGGTTACTGCCGCAACGTAACGTTTCACCACCTGAATACACATTGTTTGTACAAGTTTACACGCAGGTGCAAGCAGAGGAATAGCTACAACACTTTTTTCTTCTTTGTTGAGGTATTTCCTTCCCCCCTCTCCCGCCCCCCCTGCCTTTAGTACTACTAACGGGAAAAAAAAAAGATCAAATACAATCTTGTGCAAAATCTGAAGGTTCAGAATAAGAGATAATAATGAAAAAAGATTTTCAATATGTCTGATGAAAAATGAGACTTATTTTAGCAAACATGCTATTGCCTCAATGCCAAGGGAACAGCACTCGTCATTAGAGAAATGAATTGCTCAGCTGTTTATAAGCAAAAAGCTCTGGGGGAATTTCTCAAGGCCCAAACCACAAAGCATTGCAGGGTTACACAAACATATGTTGCAGGTGTTTTAGGGTAGACAGGTGGGAAAACCTCAGTTACTGAAAAATACTCCACTTAATAGATTGTATCTGAAGCTAGATAACCTAAATGCAACAGAGGAAAAACCAAACAAAACAGCAGCAGTGAATTATACACAGACACAGCAATAGGCTTACCAAAATAATCATCTCACTAGTGCCAAATGGGATTTTTTAAAACTAGGTTTTTTTCAATATATTAAACAAATGCTGCCAAACATATATCTTTTTTTCTAAACTAATAATATTTTAAGCCTAAACCAAAGAACAGACTGAACTAAACATAGATAAAAAAGGGAAGCATAATGATGCAGTGTTGTTCTTTGTATTTAAACAAATAGTTTTAAGGAGCCAGCTTGCTTCTTATTCCCCCCGTCAGCTGACAGGGTAATATTGGATTTTCTCATAATTCTCGTACAGCCCAAGAAATTTTTGTATTAAAATGCTATTTTTTTCCTTTCCTTTGTTTCTAATGAAAGTTGGAGGAGCATATGGCCCTATATTCAGTAATGACTGGAAGGTCAGCAAAGGTTTACCTTTTCCTTCTAGATCACCTACACGTCTTTCTTCAATAAAGATGATACAAACACAGCAAAAATTTGGACTGGGAACAGAGTTGAAATATAGCAGCTGATAAGGAATACAGTTAGTTCAGACTGGCAGCAGTTTTTTTATTAGGCATTAATTACTAGTATGAAGTGCATACTAATGATTACCTAATAGCCTAGCTGCACTGAGAATTTCACCTTTTCTCTTTTTATTTTGTAAGGTATCTAAGCAGCTGTCTTCACTCCATGATCAGACTTATACAGTATAAGCAACAGCTTAACACTACACAAGCATACCACAATATTTTGTACACGAAACAACCTCCCCACCCCAAACTCTAGAGCACCAAAGCAAATGTCATTTCCCCAAAAAACCTTTACTTTCATCTCCTGATTTTCCTCCTCCCCAATTATACCTTCTGCAGAAAAGCCAACCTGCTGGAGAACAAAAGGTATTCCATCCACCTAAGAGACACTGAGTTAAATACTTACTAAAAAGAAACAACAGTGAGACATTAGGGAACATAATGTGCTATTGCCAACTCTAAAGTGGTTCAAGGTCAATAGCAAAATACTATCCAAAACCCAGGCTGATAGTCTGCATCTATTGATCTTCTGTATGCAAGTAGCACAATGCCAAGAGTATCCTGAACAGAACTAATGAAGAATTTCCTTCAACCAGAAGAGTCAGGAGATCTGTGTGCTAATACTGGCATTGGCAAAGGAACACCATAATCCTCAAACTGGGAATAATGCTTCCTGTTTACATTTTTCACAAAGATGCTGTGGGTCTCAGTCGCAGAACTAGTTATTTACAACGCAATAACAGCATGAAGAATTATCATATTTAATTGTTTCTAGAGAAAATTAGGGAGTGCTTGCTTCTTATTTTTTTTTTTTCTGAAACAACAAAAATTCCCAGAAAGAACTGAAAAGGAAAGAAAATTCAGTTAATTGGGTCAAGGCAAGGAAGAAACCCCTGAACTCTGATCAAGCTGAAATTAACTCCAGTTTTGCTACATGACAACCCTCCATTCCCCTGGCAACTAGAAATTTCAGATACCAGGAAGATATTTTAAATACTGTGCATTATGGTCTGTTTTTAACTTCATACACACATGCTTTCTTTCACATGGACGTTCTATGACAAGAGATGAAGAACTGAAAAAAATGACAAGTGAGATTTAAAAAAGCTTCAGTGACTTGACTAAAAGAAATTTCTAGTTGTATATTTTGGTTTCTCTTTCTAACTGAATAGAAAGCTTTTTTTTTTTTTTCATTTATAGTTTTACAGGGTATTGCGTTTTAATAAGTAGATCAAATCCTACCAAATCAGCTTTTATCGATATTCCAGACAAAAAGACTCCGACCTGCCAACGTTCAAGTTCATAACCTGTGTAAAATCCCCATTTTGCATCAACAGAAATCGCTTAAGTACCTTTTAAATCTGCCTCTTAATTTAGTCGCCTATTTTTCAGCTGAACCCTTGGTTTTAAGAAGTAAATTAACTAAATAGTGAGGTATAAATCTGACAGTGTTCAGCCCTACCCCGTGACAGATTTATGCTCTGGCATCTTGCAGCCCCGCACGGTTAGGAACAGGAGTTTTACAACATTGTGGAGGAAAGATCCAGCCTTTTGAAGGGAACACACAGCAAGCCTTGCTTTAAACCCCGGAATGCTCCAAATTATGAGATTTAAAATATGACATCTTTATGTACAGAAAAGCTACCACATTATGGTTTTATTGGCACTCGTTTTGGACAACCTGCATAACTCACTGATGGCTTTGTTGGTAATGCAGTTATCCGAAGCTTACACTGATAAAACCCTTATAACCACACTTAGAGCATTATGTCATCTCCAGATACATGCTTGTACACAAATCCCACACATCAGGGAAAAAAAGAGAGCATTTTAAGGTGCTATTTTGTTATTTCTGTTACATGGAAAAGAAGCAGATTAATTCATGTTCCGCGTGTAATGTGCTACGTAAACCACTTGAAGAAGGTCCCTAGGGGAGTGAAAAAGGCTCTTTCAAAGCGTCCCATGCACACACCACAGCAAAAGGAAACTGAGGTGCAAGTCTTTTCCTCTAAAATGCAGAGAGAAAATAAGTTCCTGGTGCTGCAGGACAAGCAACTCCTTTCATTTTGGAATTGGAATAATGAGGGTACCACAGAGCCATTTTGATCACTACTGCTCCTTAAAAAGACAGAGGACAAAGACATCATGTCTCCAAACCTAATTTTCTGTACGTTACAGCAAAGGATAAAATGTACCATTCCCACTTCTATCTTGAAAGTATTTTGCCCTTTCAGAGAAGCATTCCTTAATACAAATGTACTCAAATAGCTTCGTATACAACAATTAATACATTAATATTTACTACAAAATATGTCAATACACCAGCAGTATGTCTACATTTACATCAGAACAGACTGAACTTAAATTCCATCATAATAGATTGGGTATGATTCAGTAGCTAATCACTCATACATTATTGAAAAGTTATGAATCTATTTTTATATAAGTCACATTTTGTGTTTTGCAAATTTTAGTCAAATAAATAAATTATGATACACAGAACTTTTGATTAGGTAGAATCAAAGCGCTTTAAGTGTTTAAGTGCTTCCTTTTGATAAACTACCTTGCAAACTAGAAGTGATTAATTGAATTGTCAGGTTGCACACAAGAAGAACCACAATAACCTCACTCTAACACTGTTAAATACGTTTTATTAGTGTAATTTTATAAATAACATCATTACTCTTTAGGAGAGGGTCAGCAGCTCTAGATGACTTTTTAAACAGAAGTAAACCAATCATTTGAAAGCAACAGCCCCAAGAAATTCACAAGCAATAAATTTTATTGGTAGCTAAAGTAATTAAGAGCTTAAAGTGCTTCAGCTTCTTGCTTTAGCATCAAGTACAATCAGAATTGCTTTTACTTCGCTACTAAGTATATCAACTTGTTCAAAGAGAAAGCACAGTTTAAAGTCATGGCTTCCAATAATAACTTTCTCTTCATCTTGCCTCTCTGAAGTACTTAACATGACAGAGCTTATGAATACCCAGTGAATATTATTTGGAGTGCTGATCAGCACAGGAGAATAATTCCTTCCCTATTTCTAAATATTCCCCGATTGTCCCACTACCCTGAACACGATGTCACTGTATCTCACGCCTTCTCTTTTTGATTAACAGGGAAAACACTGATAAAAGGCATAATAACAAAATCTATAGATAAGATTCAAAGCTGCAGTTACTTTTTTTTTCTTCTGTTTGCACCATGTTACCTACTGCACAGCTTTGTCTTGACTATGAGAGCTGTCATTGTTCAGGAAGCTTTGATTCATTCTGTATTATTTCCTGCTATTTTCCTATTTGTTTAAATGTGATGGCTGCTTAAGTTGCATCGATACAGTATTTGTGGGTACTTAACAAAATAACTGGCCTGTGCATAACACTAAAGACACAGCAACACTGGGAACTGCACCTGGCAATCTAAGAGACCAACTCCCTCCTTTGAGTGATGTCTACTGTGTTAACATATGATACTGAGGAAGGAAAAGGACTTTGAAAGACTTATCATTCAAAAAGTCTTGACTAGAAGACTAATCAACCACTTGCCAAGATTTTTTCCTGAAAATACTACTTGTGACATACAGGATACTTGGAAGAAGATTACTATTTTATGGTGGGTTGATTAAATGGTTAACGTAACAGGGGAAATTGCAATGAACTTTGTGAGAGATGAGGAAGTTTTTATACTACGGGTACTGACCACAAAGCCTTTTTATATTTTAAAACGAACAGGTGCACTGGAAATGAAGGTTTTGAAACAAATGTAGAAAAATGAAGAGGATTTTTAATTCATGGTACACTTACTATTTTTATGTGGTACTATGGCAACGTGGTTATTCCAAGTAATTTATCATTAAACTCAGAGCTGCTTGTCATACCTCATTCTATTAATAAAACACAATAACTGAATATTTAGAACAATAATTCTTAAAACAAAGCATGGCCTATCTCCTTGGAAAGCAGAAGTTCCTCATTTTAAGAACATGAACATAAACAAAGAACAAGTGATTATCTTGGCTTTTACATGTATAATATCTGCAATTCTTAGTTGTACAGGCCACATTAAAAAGCTTCCCATGGAGCTACAGAAAAAACATCCATCTATTAAAAGTGGGGTGTTTACATTACATCTAATGGTATTGTCTTCGCAAATGGGGAAGTTAGACCACCAAAATGCTTGCGTTCACTACAAAGAATTGAATGTGGTTATAAAACCAGAAGTCAGTTGAGGATTGTGACACATTTTTCTCCATTATAGTCTACCTACATTGCATTAAACTTCCAAGGTCTTGTATATGTAGTTGGCTTTTCTGGAAAAACTTGTTTCCTTTATCAGTCATACCCCCTGTCAAAGTAACTCTCTTTTTAAAGTGTAGGTGCAGCTCACACTGCATTGGGTGACCCATTATCCCAGATTTCCGATATTTAATTTTCATACACCCCAAAAACCCTAATGTGTAATTGTGAATCTCCTGAAAGATCGGTCACATTCTTCATGATGGGGGAAAGAAAAAAGAAAGAAGAAAGAATAAAGTAAACATTTGTTCAGGGCCCCCCTCCCCCTTGTTGATATCCCTCTAACTAAACGGACTGGGCACCCCAGCAGTACCTCAGTGTGCAGGTACAAATTAATGAGCTGCTAATGCCCAAACCCTGCCAGATCCCAACTTCCGATTGGCTGAAATCTGGTCATTAAAGAGAGGTAATTAATGCCAGATTGCACACACAATGCTAACAAACAAACAAAACAACCCCAAACCTGCTTTTCTCCTGCCACAAACAGCAAAACAAACAATACTGACATAACGGCAGGTTTCAAAGGACAGTTGCAGCTCTGCAGCGGCACCTCAGTTAATGAGTGTATAGAAAAGAATTTATCTGAAGAAGAAGAAAGTGAAACTCAGCAGCCTTTCAGGCACATGAAACTAGCTTGGAGAATACTCTGAGATGGTGGCAGCTACCTAAGAGGAAAATTCAGCTGAAAACAAACGTACAAAGACTTCGGTTCAAAATTTCAGTAAAGTGTTTTTCTCTTGTCACTTCGTGCTCAGATTGTGAAACGTGTTAAAAGCTGGAATGCAGATTTCCTAGCCTAATCACTATATGAGTGATCATGATCATATATTATTCTTTAGGTTTTCTGGCAGTCCCTCTAATTTCAGTCATGATGAACTAATACAACTTCTTTGAAATGTCATGTATGCTTCCTCATGGATTTAGTTAGGATTTAATATTATTGTACGACCATTTTCAATGTCAGCAAATAGCTTAAAATACAATGTTGAGAAAATATCAGTAGCAGTAACCAGAATATTACTAGCATAAATAACAAATGAATTCCCACCAACCAAGCACAACCACTTTCTTTTTTAGTTTTTTGAATCGATGGCTTATGACAAAAGGTGTGTCCTTTCAATTAAGCTCCAAATCAGCTTGGTTCAACGAACAGTGTAACTTGCTATGTTAAAATACCTGAGAGCAAACTTATTTTACAAAAATATGAAGAATAAATACAGTGAGCTTTCAGACAAAGGATGGTTGTCAGGTTCTTAGTATGCAATGTAAAACTGTAATATACTACATAGTGCTTAAGTTTTCTAATAAGTCATTGTGATAAGGTTAACACTCAACACAGAACAACATACAAATAAGAACACCCAAAGATGAAAATTACTTTGCTTATGTTGCTGTATTAGAATTTTATTTGCTAAAGGGTGAAAACAGATTCGCAAAATTCACAGTTAACTTAAAACAATAGTTTTAAACCTTTTATTCCTAGCCCTGGCTGCCTTCAGGAAGGAAAGAACATCTGGTTATTTAAGGAACACAATATGTTCACATTTTCTATGACTTTTGTTTCTAATTGGGTTTTTAATTTTTTTTTTTTATTTGAACAACTCTAGTTAGAACTATGTTTTTTAATCACTTTATATTCTTCCACTGCCCCATCTCCATATCTCTATTTCTTAATTTCACAGCTTTCACTTTGAAAATTAACAGCGCTCAGTGGTTTTGATAACAAAAAAAAATGAAGAAAATTGGCTACTTGTGGGATAGTAAATACATAGAGACACACCTTCAGTAAATGCTTTTTGGATATACACAGAAAAACCCTTCCCTTATTTTCTCATTTCACATATACATACTTTTAATAGCCCCTTCTTCCGTAAGAAGCTCTACTTTTATATTTAGAAGGACTGTAAGTGCATCGAAGTTACTTTCATGTAAATAATTGAGGTAATTATCTGTTCAAAGATTAGAAATGTGAAACAAATACTCTGCTAAGCAGGTTATCTTTATCACCCTATGCAAAGACAAAAATACCAATTCGAGATTTTCATTCTGCATTTTCCTAAGAACCATCCAAATGCAGAAAAGGCTGAAATTCAATTATTTTGCATTGATCCATACCTGTAAAATTTGTATCTCTCAGATCCCCCTTCTGAGATAGGTGCATTAACTTATTTTCAGCTATATGGAGATACGTATTTCTCTTCCATGGCACTGGAATATATCAATGATGTGGAGTCCAAAATGTCCTCTCACCCCAGCTGCCAACTGGGGTCCACTAAATCAAAAAGGGAACTGCTGCATGCATTATATTAATGGTAAAAACTATTTTTTTTTTTTTTTTGTTATTGTTATTACTGGATAATGCTAAGGTTTGATTCCACATAAGGTGAGGCAATTATCTTGTCCATTTGTCAGAAAAAAATGCCACCCATCTTTTAAGTATATTTTTTTTTTCCACATTTAGGTTGCTCTCCTGGTGGCAACAGGATTGTTTCTTAAGAACCTTTCAGTTTTATGTACGTACCATCAACCTTTCTTAGTCCAAATACCCCACAACTTCCCCTCAGCGAAATTATCTGGCATTTACCTAGCTGCAAAAATAATCTCACGAGAAATATATATTAACAAACCTGCAAG
Source organism: Patagioenas fasciata (assembly GCF_037038585.1). Classification (NCBI taxonomy): domain Eukaryota; kingdom Metazoa; phylum Chordata; class Aves; order Columbiformes; family Columbidae; genus Patagioenas; species Patagioenas fasciata. The sequence goes on along the minus strand of NC_092521.1, from coordinate 131,367,074 downwards.
AGGATGATACCTGTTTGTCCCTGTCCACGACTTCTAAACTGTATTTCTTGTCCAGCTGAGACTTAAAGCTCCAAAGGGCAGAGAGCAAGCCTCTCTCATGTATTTGAAACAACATTAAATATTCTTGCTATGTTCAACAAATAACAAAATAAGCCACTGGACCATGCAACGGTCTCCCACAGAAGGGTTCCCCACCTTCACATATTGAAACCCAAGCGAAGTCTTGGATGAAATGCCTCACAAAACAACTTAGCCCTGGCTCAGGAGCTCAAAATTGCACTAAACCAACTGTAATTTCCCATTATAAACCAGAAGGTGGTGATGGAGAAATGCACAGGAAAACATCAAAACAGGAAGAAAAATCATTAAGTACTGAATTTGCTAATCATCACTTACAAGTTACACTACTGACTAAAATCTCCTTGTCATTTCTTCCAATCTCCTTTTGTCTGCTCAGGGAATAAAGGCAAACTGCATTATCTTTATGCAGAGCGAGAAAAAAAAAAGTTATCATAATTTTCCCATTTATATCAGTATATGATCTGGGTACTGCCTTTAGACTCTTAGAGCACTCATGATGTCTTGTTGAGTCTTTCCTTTCGTTCTGTGTAATGAAAAATTTTGTCAGAAAATTTTTATGTGTAGGTCTTGTAGAATAACAAGACTTCAATTTCAGAAATATGTAGGATTGAAACAACATATGCTTCAAGACACATAAGTGAAACTTAAGATCATACTTAGGTAAAAATAAGAAACAGGTCCTCAAGTCATAGCACTGAAAATACATTTCTTTCTCAGACCAGAAGCTATTTTTCTCTTTCAGAGTGATCCTTTAGAACAGTTTAACTCCGTACTTTAAGAAGTTCAGATCTGTTTATGCAGTCTCAACTCAAAGACCCAACGTAAAAGGAGAGGAGGCGGGAAGTCCCTCATGGCTCTTCATTCTCTGTAAATCCCAGCTTTTTAACCTTCTGAGTATTTCCCAAGCAGGTAAGAATAGCTCAGCGATGAGGAACAATTGTAATTAATTGTATTTAAATTGACAAAACAACTAGCAGTCTTTCTGCAGAAGAGCTTTAAATACTTATTCACCTGAGCTACCTAAAAGACAGGTAGAAACTACCTCCAGTATTTTTCTGAAAGGTGTTCAAGGTGCATGCAAGAATGTTGATTAATAGCACACTAATGTCTTACGATCCTGACAACTTCATTCTGTTAGAGAGAAGAGTGTAAGGAGCAGAATAGCGATCAAGCCTCTTCCATGGGAAGCTGGTGGTTTATTTTTGTCCCCTTCAGCTGGTAGGATATCTTGCATTCTGCCTAGGATGCTTCAGAGGACAGCTAAATAATTAGTAATTACTCTATCTTTTCACATATACCTTCAATAAATGACAGATTACATGTTGGATTTAGTTTGATATCTTAGCACAATTTTCCTCCCACTGTATTTTGTATTTTCCCTCCAGAACTTACTTATTGCTTTGCTAAGAGACTACATAAATAAATGCCGGGGAGTCTGATTTCACAGACTGCTGCTGAAATCTTAAGAAAGATTCCTTGAGATCTAACGTTACAAACTTTCTTAAAAACTGAAAAGACGATATCCTTTACTTCTCATCATGAAAGAAATCTTTGTGCCTGAGAGGAATGAAGAACGCAGCCGTAAGGATGCAGATTTCTGCAAAAAACTGATACAGAAACAAAGAGACATTTTTTTTCTTAATCCATAAAAGTGTAAACATTGGTAATGAATGAAATTTTGCAGAAGGCAGTCAGAGTGCAGAAATGATGAATTTTTCACTTTCAAAGGTGACGTGCATCAAGAAGATGAGGGAAATCAGACTTTACACTGGCAGCCAACTAATGGGACATGCACAAAGACAGTTCAAAACCAGCAGCACAAACTCTGCTGTCTGCCAAAGAGCTGAATATTGTAAAGATTACTATGTACAGCTTCATCTCAAACACTTTATACACTATACTGTGTATATTCTATCCACACACACACACACCATTCTAAAACAGCAAGAGGTCTGCCTTTTTTTTAGCAAAGATGAGTAGATCAGAAACTGTATGCTAGCAATATGTAACATAAAATTTATGAATGTATACATTTTATTCACGAGAATCTTTTCAGGCTGTAACAGCAAACTCTCATTTTTAATTGAAAACCATAACATAACTATTATATGTGGGTTAACAGTGCTTAATTTGCAGAAATCTCATGAAAAAGGTCTTACAGATGAAATTGCATGACAGTTTCTATACAGTTTACTAGGTTATCATATAAAATACTACTGTTTCCCTCAACAGTATACTTTATTACATACCAAGCAAAGGTATTCAAAGAGTATAAACATTTGGAATTACCCAGAGCTCCTGGATAACTTCAGCGAAGTAGTAGAATAGTATCCTTTAAACAGAAAAGCAACTTGTTTTCTACTATTGGTTACCAACTCTTTCCTTTTTTGTCAGGGAAGAAGACACTTTAAACTTCAGTTTAGTCCCCATAATGTAGGTTGTTATTAACTTCATAGTATTTAGAACGTTTTATTACAGAAGTTTATTAACCTGTATTTGCAAAGCAAGCATCTCACCTTTGGATCTCGGAGAAAAAGTGCTCTTAGGATAAGGGAGTGAACATCTCCAATGGGTGGATAATGCATCAGAAGTCCCAAACAGGTCTGATAATTACTTGAAATCACTAAAATGAGGGGGAAAAAAAAAAGAAAAAAAGAGTATAATATTACTATCTTATTGTGATCTTCCCAACAATTACCTTTTCCAATAGGTTCATCACATTTAGTAGAGCTTGAAGAACCAGTTCTGTGCTCCAAAATGGACACTGACATTACAGACACTCATCCATAGACACCTAAATTTAAGTGGAATAATTTGTGAGAAAAATTTTACCTTCAGTTCTGCTTTTCTGATAACTTTCTCCCACTCTGACAATTCTTTGCTGAAGTATCTTTTATGTTGTTCTTATGTACCTATACACATACATGCCCACACACATATGTACACACATATGTAAAATGATGTCAACAACTCCTGGTTTTCTCATAAATCAGAAACTACTTATGAAATGTTCAGGAACAAGGTAAAAGGCTAGATTTTAAATTCATAAATACTTAAAAATATAATATACCATTAGTTTTATTAGAATTTTTAACTTAATCAGGAAATTTTCAGCATGCTTTGCTAAAGTTTATAACTTCGTGATAATTATGCTTGATCTTATCTGAATCTATGCAAGTATACTCTATGGCTCTTCGCGCCTCTTCGCTTATTATTGTCTTCTGCTGTGTGGTTGGTTTTTTTTTTTTTCCCCCCAAATCAATCTAATTATGAGTGCAATTATTAAAGACATCTTTTCAGGCAGTTCTATGTAAGCTACTTCATTTCTTTTGCACCATCTAAATCCAGGCAATCCATCTGCCACAGCTGTCAAGCAATGCCTGTTAATGATGCTTGCACTCTGCAACATAAAGACAGCCTGCAACAATAGTAATTGTAAATACATTTTTAACAAACTTTGCTATTCTGAGAACTCTACTTGTAGTAAGGAATACTTTTAATGAATCAGGCCTCTACACCAGAAAGAATCATTGCAAATACAAAATTATTTTCAATCAATAAAAGGCAAAATAAAGACCATTTTGCAGACAGAAAGATTTAAATGTTTTACTTTTTTTCTTTCATGCGAATAAGCCTCATATGCTCCTGTACCTTTCCTTCCTCAACAAGAGGATTATGGGGAAAAGATGCAGGACTGGGCAAAATGAATAATTATAATCTGTGTAGGGAACCACTTTATCATCTTCATTTCCGTTGCTGATCCGACAGCTTGTAATTTCATACATCTGCTTTCATTTGTAAAGCACTCACTTATCCTACTCATTCTTTATCTGTTCTGCCTGTTCTTTTTCCTACCCTTTGTTTTTCTTGTTCATATTCAGGTACCTGTTTTTTTCTTCTTGAAGTCACAAAGCTGGCATAATGAACACAATACAATGGTCTCTGTCAGAGTTCTTTCAGAGGAGTACAATACGAGCACCACATAGTACATACCCAATCAAACTCTCATACGTAAATCAAATTTAAGATATGTACTGCAGTTATGATCATGATGCCTTTTTACCAAAGCAAATAAAAATACTGAAAATGGATCGTGAATTCTAAACACTTTTATAAACGGCAGGCAGTAAGACCAACACATTTCTCTTTTGAACAGATCAGTATGTGTTCTATTCCGCAGTGTAAAATGGATTAAAATTATCCTTTCTTTACTTTTCCTGGAAGAGTTCTTTGCTGTCTCACATAGAAAAGTAAGTATTAAAACGCTGATTTATTTTAATGGTGCAGACTTGACCCCTGACAAATAAAAAAATGTATTTTCAATCACAAGACACTTACTCTAATTATTAATCTTCTGATATGCATAATAATTAAGCAATTGAATAATAGGAAAAAAAATCAAACTGTTGGTCAATAACCTGTGTCCCCTCTGACCCCATGAAACCTTACTATCCAAAGAAAGTTACAAAAACAAGGAAGTCCTGCTAACTTTTATATTTATTTTTTTCTTTAGGGTTTTCCCCACATATTCAGCTGTCCCCTTTTCATGTAGAAATCTTTACAGAAGAGAATATTGTTGCCAGTGCTCTATTTGCTGGGAAACCTTGGGTTAAAGGGATCACTTTGCTGAAACACCTGCTGGTATCCTTCATTTCAGAGTGATCTGTCTGCTGCCCCTGACCCGGCGACGTGTGCTTGCAGCCCAGAAAGCCAACCTTGTTCTCAGCTGCATCAAAACGAGTGTGGCCAGCAGGTCGAGGGAGGTGATTCTGCCGCTTTACTCTGCTCTGGTGAGACCCCACCTGGAGTTCTTCATCCAGCTCTGGAGCCCTCACTACAGGAAAGACATGGACCTGTTGGAGAGAGTCCAGAGGAGGCCCCAAAATGGTCAGAGGGCTGGAACACCTCTGCTATGAGGACAGGCTGAGAGAGTTGGGGTTGTTCAGCCTGGAGAAGAGAAGACTCCATGGAGACCTTATCATGGCCTTTTAGTACTTACAAGGGGCTTATAAGAAATACGGAGCATTTTTACCAAGGCCTGTAGTGATAGGACAAGGGGCAATGGTTCTAAATCGAAACAGGGTAGAACTTGATTGAATGTAAGGAAGAAATATTTTACAATGATAGTGGTGGGACAGTGGAGCAGGTTGCCCAGAGAAGTTGTGGATGCCCCATCATTGGAAGTTTTCAAGGTCAGGTTGGGCAGAGCTTTGAATAACCTGATCTAGTGAGCAAAGCCCTGCCCATGACAGGCAGTTTGGTCTAGATGGTCCCTGAATGTCAATTCTGCTTTGGATGAGGCTGACTCTTCTCTGTTGGTCCAGTAAACCATTCCTGGATGCAAGCAGCAACAATAGTGGTGGAAAACATGTAATCTGACTGTACCTGTCCTCAACCAAGTTCTAATTTTCTGCCACATGTCATTTCTTTAGAGTTTAACATTTGATGCCACCAGTCCTTTATCCAGATGCCTTCCTAACCCTGGAAAAGTGGGACTACTTCCCCCATTGCTTTATGCATGGCTGTGTTCTATTCAGTAGGCCCTAAACAGAGTTAAACATAGATAACATGAACCTCAAAAGTAACAAATTAGCTCCTCTAAGAAGAGGCTGTGGTTTCTTTATTACATGTATAATATCAGAGCACCTTTATATAGGAAAACATAAATCCTAGCAATGGCCATAGCTAGTCTTCAAGTGGGAACATGATAAAAGTCTACTTATTCTAACAGTGATCAGACAAAACTAGCTCCTGGTGCAAGTTTACTGTGCAAAATATAGACAAGTCTTCCAGGTTTGTTAATTTTTGTCCTTGTTGAAGAGAAGGGAGATATAAATAATATATATACTTTTGCACTGAATTCCCCTCCCCGGCCCTTCTGATTTCATCAAGAACTGCATATACTTCCATACTGGTGAAAAAGAAGTAACATATCCATGTTTTTGATTTGAAAGATTTTTTTAACAAAAGGTTGCTTTGCATGAATTTTTCCAAAGAAATGCAGAAAATAATTTATTAAAACTCACAGATACTTTGGTACACAACCCTGCACTTGGTTTGTGAGAATTATCACTCCACTGATAAAGCTCTGCTTGGATACAGATGTAAAACTGAACAGAGCAGTTTACAGAATGGCTGTGTACGTGATTCTGTTATCTCTAATCTCTCAAATGTAGAAACAATAATCTAATAATCCAAATGTTCCTTTCCCCTTGAATAATATATCATTTGAGTAATAGGATTTTTTTAAAAAAGGAAAAATATAGTAAAACCAATATTTTCTTAAAATCATGTCCTTGAGAACATCACAATGAAATATAGAAAAAAATCCATCAATTCTCAAGCCAGTAACTTCTCCCCTGTCCCCAGCTGTGTTGGTATAAAAGAAACTGCATCATTTTTAAACTTCCAAATAATTTCTGTATTGTATTATTATCACTGGTTGTGTTTGACATTTTTATAAGATAATGTCTTAGGAGCTCTATTATTATTCCTACAGTTTCAAAGTTTTTAAATTGAAAATTTCCAGCCTATTTATTTATAGATGATTAACATCACCGGGTGTTTTAAGCTAACATTTCCTTACACTAAAAAAATAAAAACCTTTAGAAACTTATTTTATTTGAAAAGGGTTTTAAGAATATTAAACCAGAACTCTGGACACTATTCAAAGTTTACATATTATCAGCAATAAAACAATGAGGAGGCACGCAAAACTCTTCTATTACAGATACATAAGAAAAGCTTTCTTTTATCAAATCAAGAACTGTGGAAGTTGCTATATTCTGAGCTTGACTTTGAAAATATACTCAACTTTACAGTATTTATGACTAGGTATTTTGTTCCACCATTCTATTATGCTTAGAGTAAGTAATTAGGCCCAACTATAGAACAGAAAGTGATTTATTACAGAAACAGTGTATGTATGAAGTATTAGGTGTCCTGATGAGATGACTTTGCATCACATTTGGGCAAATGTACTCCAAAGCTATCTACTGCTGTATTTACTAAGCCTGGGATTTTCAGAGAAAAGAGGGAGACTGATTTCATACAGACGCCTAGAACACATTTTTAGCTGATATTTTTAGTTACCTCATACCAATACTTGTATGTGAGCAACACAAAACAAGAAAAATCCAGAAGAACCTTTCCTCCCCCAGGGGAGAGACAGTGCTTACAAAGACAGCTCTAAATTATTTTTTTTAAGGGAAATGATGACACAAAATAAAATACTGGTGTTAAGAAACATTTATACATGCATCTGCACTACATATCTATATCAAAATTTTTAAGACTATTTCAGTTTAGTGCACATAAACAAGCAAGATGTAGATTGCAGAGCATAACAGACCTAGAATCACATCATCCTGAAAAAGCAGCATTAATTTTGAAACCTCTAAACTGAGCTAAACGTACACTTCTTTGAGAGGAATGTAAGGTAGCTCTATATGCTGCATGTTTATTAAAAAGTAATTAAAAAACACATGAAGGCAGGCAGTGGAACGACAGTACGTGTAAAGTATATGCATATTATATTTTCAAGAATAGCTCCTAAAATAGGAACCACAGATGTTGAAAACTTCATGTGTCCTAGAATACAAAATTGTGTCAAATACATGACCTTGTTATATACCAAAGCTTACAGATTGTATATAATTAACTCTGAACAGCATGCTACAGAATTCATATATTTAATGACAGACATGCATCTTGATGCAAAACATACACTTTGTTGCAGCAAAGTTGTATAGAGGATTCTTTGCAAAATATGATGGGACAGAAATACATGCCTCTCAATCCTTACATACCCTCTGCCTCCCATTCACAATTATATAAGCTAGGAGTTTTTTCTGTGATTTCTTGTTTGTCTCAACTTAATGTATTTATTGGTCATCACTGATCCATAAGAAATCACCTTTATTTCAGGCGTACTAAAATGAAATGACCATTTTTTAAACACACCACTCTTGCATGAAATAAACCTATTTTGTAATTGTTACTCATCTCTGCATTTACATTTTGTTCAATATATATCTTTGAAATTATGAGTCATTGTCTTCTGCATTTTCACGTTTCTCATAGCAGAACAGCATAAAAATATTTCCAGTGTCAAAGGGAGTCTTTACTCAATTCATTGGCTTGGTCAGAAGGTGGAGCTGTATACATACCTGTATCACCTACTGCACATCAAATCTGCAACTCCATACAAAAACACAAAACTACTCCGAAAGCAAATCTGCATTTAACTGCAAGACACAATTTGTTTCATAAATACAGCAGACCACGTCTAATAACAAATGGCTCCTCTCCTAGCATTTGAAACTGTTTCCAGTATGTTAAAAAAGTCACAGTGAAATTTAGCATTTCTTAAGTCCTCTTTTTCTTTGAAACACAGGATCACATTCTTTTTAAAGGATCGTAAGATAGTTGATACTTACAGGCATCTCTAATATATAACAACATGGCTACAAAAATGTAGTCAACTAAATTGAGGGTGATACTGTCAGCAAATAGAGCATCCCAGACAACCAGAAGGTCCTGAAGTGGGAATTCACGTCCAAACAGGAGCCGTACCCATCGCCTGAAAAAAACAGGAAAAGACGTGACTTGTAGTTCTCTGTTTTGCCCAACATGATAAAGTCAGGGCATATATCCCAGGATTAAGTCCAATCCAAAACATCTTACCAGAAATTTTTGCAAAGCGTGAAGATCTGTGATAATCACTTAACTAACTGCATTTGTGGAAATGTTACTGCAGCTACATTAAAGAAGTGACATATTACAGATTGTAGAAGCTCAACTGAAGAATATTATTATGTGGGTGAACCTCAGAGGACAAAACGTATCAGTCCTGTTTATAATATTTTTCAGCATTCAATGTGATAGTGATCTAAGATGAAAGGGAGAAAATTTTATGCCAGAATAGCCTGCAACAGCAAGAACAGGGGGGTGAAGTCAGTGGTTTAGGAGAAGCCCCTGAAGTGCCCAGTCAAGTGAAAGCGAGTTCAGAGGCAGATGCCAAACAGCAGTTAAAATGGATCGGGTCACACTTTGAAGAAGCTTCCTCCCTGTTGCTGATGACAGTGTCTTTCCATGTAAAACATGTTATGGATGCTATTTTGATTAAACCTAATTTAAATCTTTACCAGATTCAGTGAGAATCTGAATGTAGACTATACCATTAATTCCTGTTCATATCTGTGCTGTTTTCATACCTATCAAATTGCAAAAGTCTGTCTTATTAAATGCAATATTTGCTTGAGACTGGAAGCTTGAGATGCAGTAGAAGAAAATATTTCTCAAGATTTCTCGTTTCCAGTTCTGGCTCTTACACTAACTTACTTGCTGACCTCAGGAAAGGTCCTTTCTGTTCCTATTCCAGAACAGACCTGCCAGCTTTGTACATTTTTGGGTAGGATTATCTAAGGTTAAATCTGAAAGAGCTAAAGAATAGTTAGCAACATTAATCCTGAAATAGTTATTACGAAATGGACTTAAAAATAATGTATTACATTTTTAGCTGGGATATGCAAATTACTACGCATGTGGAATCTGTTTATTCAGTGGCAAGAAAAGATTGATTGCAAATTTCTCCTAAGCAAATTAAGTCATTCTTTAAAACTCACAAAAATTTCTAAAAAGGCAACTAGAAATTTCACCAAGAATTCATGTTTAACCACTTTCGTACCAGACCTTTTTTTCCTGATTGCAGTAATAAAAGTTCATTTCTAGACAAATGAATTTCAACATGTCAGTCGATCACAAGTGCTTTAGATAGCCTAAGTCTTGTAACTTTTTAGTTAGCATAGTAACTATTGAAGTCACAATACTAGCTATGACCAAGCACAAACTCAGCGTTTACCTTTCTGATAAAAACCCCTTTCCTATGAGGACTTATTTTCAGGCCTCAAGAGGAGAAGTCAGAAGAGCTGTTAACACAAAAGTGAGGTTTAACTAGTGCGTTTAATACCACTTCTGTTCTTTCTAAGGGATTTTTATCATATAGTGGCACGTTATCTTACAGTGCCTAGTCTACAGGAGACTTGTCCTGTGGTGACACAAACATTACCCAAACTCCGCGTGAAGCCTACTACTTGCATTAACAATCCCTCCCACCTGTAAAACCACAACTTTCGAGTTACACAAACTGTTAAGCAATAAATTTCAGCTAAGCTTGAAGCATTTGAACTGACTTTGCTTGCAACTACCCAAATCTCATTTAGAAGCCTTGCTAAAGGTCTAATACACTTCAAGGGAAAAAAATACACCATGGTATAATGGGATTTGTTATTAGTCTTTTATTAGAAATCTCTCTTGCTTCTTTGCTACTTCATTATACAGTGTTAATCGTTTGTAGATGCAGGTTTATTCTGCTCAAGCAGAAGTCATTACTTTTTTCTCCCGCTTTTATACTTTCTCCTGGGAAAATTAAATCTCAGTCCCCAGAGGTACCACATTTCACAGATGCAGGCTGCTGAAGAACAACTGGACTTCTTTTTGCAACCATAATACTACTGCTAAGTATTTGAACCTTCCCGCCTTAAAGGGAGTAAGCAGTTCATACTGTTAAAATGCATATATACTGACTGTTCTCTTATTTTGTTCAGCAGTATTTAGCTCATAGCATCTATAAACCAAGGACCCTATCGCCTATGAACCATGCTGCCATATGGCAGGACTTCACTCAGCTTTTCTATTCATAAAAAGGGATCTTAATTCCTTAAAGTAGGTGTCCACACTGAAAAGCTGTCTTCCAAACTAACATGTTCTTATTGCTTTTACAAATATTTGCAGAGAATTTAAGACACATTTCCTAATTGCATTGGACGTGACAAACCTTGGTTTTTTTTTTTTTTTTTTTTTTTTGAGATGGCTGTCTGTGGTTTAATTATTGTTCTGTCCTGTTAATCTTGCCTTACATCTGTTACACCTGCAGACTGTGAGGCTCACAACAGTATACCTTTTATCACATACAGTAATACGATAATTCATATTTTACCAGGCATACTAAGCAATTAAAACCCACAAAAAAACCCACAAACAGATTCTTTAAAGCCATAATACACCAAGGTACTACTATCTACACTGCAGAATATGTAACTGTATCTTTCACTTATGATTCCCAAATAATTAAACCAATATTCTCAAAAGATCAGTAATTACTGATCAGCTAATGATTCATTAATGACCTACAATAGAGAGAAAGGAGAAGAAAACTGTGCTCTAGCAAAGCCATTAAATAAGGAAATGATCCAGTCTTACCAGTTTTATCTAAAACCACAAATGTTTTAACTGAGATCTACAGGACAATTCTCCAAGTATTAAAATATTGAACTTATGATATGTGTTACGTATATTTAGCCGGTTATCTTCTCTGTCTTCTTGGAAGGCAGACAGTTCTTCAAAAAAATGAAATAGGCCTAAGAAATGGTTACAGATGAGGCAATAGAAACAGCTTAGGAGTGTTTACAAGGACAAAACAGCACAATCGAAATCAGAAAGAATAAGAAAAAACCAAAATACCAGGAAAGAGAAAGCGTGACTCTGAAGCTGCTTCTAAATGACTAAATCTAGGACCTACAACTTGTACCAAGCTCCCTAAAAACTCTACTGTAAAAGCCTGTTTTCAGTCATTTATCCTTTTGCTAAATGCAATCATCAGTACAATTTCCACTCCACGCATCTTTTCAAGGCTTGGTATTTTTTATTCATTGATACTATTCATTAGAACAAGGTTAAAAAAAAATTCTGCTCATGCTTAACTTATTTTTTCCCCAAGCATTTCATTAAGAAGATCTAGAATCAAAACAACAAGGTCTCTGCTATTTCCTTTTTGCTGTGTATACTAAAAAAAAGCTCAAATCCGACAATTCCTTGGTTGACTTAAATATGGCAGAGTGTGGATTCCACAGAGTATGTTCTATTTCTTCCTAACTCTTCCCATCAACCCAAGGGTGCACCTGCCACCCCTGCAGAGAATTCCTGGTCCTTCACCCCAGCCATGCGCTCCTGGCCAAGGTTGAATCACCCACCCACAGTGGCCAGTGCCGCGCAGCCGATGTGACGGCGGAGGATGCTGTTGATCTGGTTTCCAATGCTTGCAAGACTGGCAAGGGGAAGTCTTCTGGATTTTAAGATTTTGCAGGATGTAAATATAATTTCCAGTGCAAGTTTTGCTTTTTTTTTTTTTAATAAGAAAATTATTTAAATGGACTGTAAGTATTGAAAAGAACACAATCTTATAAAAAAATAAGCACTCAGAAGCCAAGAAATACCAGCATTAACATCAGTTGTTTACAGACTGAGAAAAATGATATGTAAGCTCTGTCTCTTTAAACTCTGTCATGAATTATGTTCAAGCAAACATTTGTAGCCAGTGCAATTTACTATGTAAAGTCATGGTCAATAATTCAGGAGAAAGGGTAGACAGACTTGAGCTGTGATCCGCTTGTTCAAAAATATGATATGGAAAAAGGCTGAGGAGCGACATTCGTATAACACTTTCAAAATAATGTAAAGCAATATGGAAGATAAAGAATTAAATAGTTCAATGCCAGGCAGGATGTGCTACTCTGAGCACTACTCTTGTTCGTAGTAAGACTCTCGTGGCTTTATACAGTTCAGGGATTTTGTGTAGAATGTCCTAAGGGTATTAAAAAAACCTTCAAATGATACAAGACAGTGAAGGAAACATGCCCAATGTATAATCAGAACTTGTTTTTTCGGTTACTCTTCTACAAGGGTCTTGTGGAAGGGTTGTACTGCTCATGGTGCATGAGAAATTCTTAATGATCACAGATGAGAAGAAAGGCAAAAAAGCTAAGTGTAACAATTAACAAAATGACATTTCTAAAATAAACAAAACTTTATTAAAATCCAATATTTGTCAGAACAGAAAGAAGCATGTGAAATCCCAGTAAAGCCAAAAAACTGGTATAAAAAGTTATGTGCAAAGCTCATCAGACTTTCAGGGATTTACAGAGATTTCTGATGTATTCGAGCTAAACGCTGAAAATTTTACACACAGCATACCCTCATATGCACGCCACCCATAAAGGATGTACAGCGAGATATTGTTACAGCATATGTTCCAATTTTTGCCTTAATCTACTTGTGAAGGGGATGAAAACAGACATCTTGCTAGAAGATGTGTTTACTTCAACCATAAATTCAAATGTTAATTCTAGATTTATTGGATAAAATAATGCGGCCTTTGTCATTTGAGAAGGCAGACAAGATGATCAGATTTCCCTTAGGCTGTAAAACATTTAAATATTACAGATTTCCACCACATCGTCTCCAGCAGTGTATGCTGATTGTAGAGAAGTGTGATAAGGAGGGAAAAAATGTGTGCCAGCATCTAACAAATCATTCGGCTTCTCCTTAGACTTAGAGATAATGGAAAGTATATAAGAAAGATTCTTCTTATGTGTGCTCATACATCTGCCTTATCTGTTTGAGTATAATAATTTCAGGTTTGTATGTGAACTACTATTCTGCCAGAGAACGACACACACGCTTTGGTGTCACTGTGATCTGTGTGGGATTGTCCTGTCCTGCCCTCTCATGTGGGGTCGTCATTTCATCCAGCTTCTCCTGTACTGGCTGCACGAAGATTTGGTGGATCATTGCACCACACGCATGAACTGTGGCTCTACTGCTGGGTGGACACAGGGTAGGTTATTCATTTTTTTTTTCCCTGGTTCAAATTCTGTTTGGTTTGTAGTCACACCCATTCTTTTCCTAAAGTTTTATCTAGTTACATTAAAACCCCCTGAACTTCAAAAACAATGATAAAATCCATATGCTTTCTGTTTCACAGCTTAGACACTGGGGCATTATGTAAAGATAAAAATTATGGTGTTTGAAAACAATTCAAATAAAAATGAAACAACACATTTACATCATGGATTATATGGGTTCCAAACTCTACCACAGGTTTTCCCATCAGAAAATAAATATTTAAAATTAAATAATAATTACAATAAACACTCATTTATTAACATAAATCTACTCAAATTTAGGCTAAGCTATGTACAAGAATATTGTTTGTAGTTTACTTTGTTGCCTTCTTTCCACCGGGGAGAAAGGTTTTGATTTGTCCTATTGAAACTTCCTGCTGCTCTACATATCCTGAAAGTTTTTTATAGTAATTACCTTATCAAACACAGACTAGCATATCTCTTTAAAATAAATACCTTTAATTTTATTTTTACAAATAAATGACATGAGCATCTAATTGTTATGTGGATTATTTTCCTTTCCGTTTGGTTTCTTCAAGACTACTTGCAAAGATTACTCAGTTTTGCATCTAAGAAAAATTCTTTCCATTTTTGGAAGACTCTACACATTTCCTTATTAAAGAAAGTTTTTCTTTCTAAAAATGAATTCCTAATAATTATATCTTCCTCCTTACTGTAATTTACCCGTCTTTGCACAAGCTCCTACCGCTGTCTTAAGCCAGACCAATTTTAATATACTCATTTGCAGGAATGCACTTAATGAAAAAGGTGCCATTGCATCTTCATAGCAGTGATGTTTAATATTTTTAGGAATATTATACAATACACTTTATACAATAAAACTATTGAACCTGTGTGCCTGCTTTGGGTAGGTTTCTCTTCCAGTTCTTAACTAACTTTAGGAACCTGTTTCAACAATGGTGCTACCCTTAGCCTCAGATTTTCCATGGCTGTCACTGTCACCTGGGCTGCCACCTACAGCCAGCTTCTTGGGCGGTACCAGCAACTACTGCTGGGTGCCTTGGACACGTTCACCAGAAGTGGTGGTGACCCTGGTAGAGGGAAGATAATTTCCTTCGTGTTCTTGCTAAGGTTTTGGTCCCCGATGTAGTTCTAGCTTGCTGTGCTATTTTAAGTGTTGATACTTGCACTTTCACATTCTTCTGAATCTGTTTTGGAAGTTGTTTTGTGCGAGTTTATGGGAATCCACTTAATGCTGACAAGTGTGATGCATTTTGTTCCTTCATACAGCTGTTGCAAAGTGTACATTTCTCCTGCCACTTCACCCTGCTGTAGTATACACCCCAACAATAAGGAACTTGCTTTAAAAAAACTTGTACGAAGAGGATTACTAGTCACCATACTCACTAAAACCCATCCCTGTTTCTTTGAAACTATGTTCAACGTTTCCACTCTATATGCAGGGTACCTGATTATATATGACATGGAAAAGGCTGAAGAACTGAATGCCACCTTCACCTCTGTCTTCATTAGCAAAACTGGCTTTCAGGAATCCTAGGTCCCAGAGACAAAGAAAAATGCTGGGGCAAGGAAGACATACCCTTGGTAGATCAGGCCAGTGAATACTGAAGCAAACCAGACATACATAAATCCATGGGCCCTGAATAGGATGCATCCATAAGTGTGGAGGGAGCTGGTGGATGTCTTTGCGAGGCCATTCTTAGTAATATTTGATCAATCACGACAATCAGGAGAACATCTAAAGATTGGAGGAAAGTAAGCATCACTCCTATCTTCAAGAAGGTTAAGGAGGATGACCAAGGGAACTACAGGCCAGTCAGCCTCATCTCAATGCCTGGGAAGATGATGGAGCAGCTTATTCTGGAAACCATTTCCAGGCACATGAAGGACAGGAAAATCAAAAAAGCATGTGAAATAGACACCAAAAGAACACCACAAGTTGTTCTCCCCTTCTACAGTAACCTCACAAACGAAAATAAAACCCTTGTAATAGCAGTACACGATTGGAGAAATCACCATTGGTGGTTTTCCATATTTGAATCTTAAAATTCTCATAAGATGTTTTTATATAATTCTGGAGTGATATCATGGAAGACGTGATTTGGAGATTATTCGATAAAGACCTATAAAAGTAGGAATTCAGAATAATTAAACTTCTAAATCTGGATAATCTTGGTTTACTGTTCTGATTTTGCAATTCATTTGATAGATCTTCTTAATGTAAAACCGCAATACTATATTTGGCTGAAATAAGCTCTTAATGTGCAGGTAATTGGTTCACCTTTTCTTTACCTAATGGGTCAACTTGCTTTTGACCTTCTTCTCTGAGAGAATTCTAGTTTTCAAATATTTCTTAAAGTAATAGTTTTATTTGCAGGTTTTGCTAATGGTTCTCACATTAGATTTAAAATAGTCCATTTCTGGAGAAGCATGAATCTACATTTATGTGTAACAGTAATTATGGACTAACACATTGTAAGATACAATGACTGTTTTCATCATAATTTCTGATCTCCATCAGTTCGAGTTTGCTGTAGTGGCTTGGTTAGATTACAGACACTTCTGCTCTTCACTTCATCCCCCTAACATTTTCAGATCTTACAAGACTGTCAGCTTGCAGAATAGGAAGGAGTGAATAAAAAACCCTCTGTCATTATCCTGTTCGACTGATTCGAAAATGGATTAGTATCAGAGAAAAGTCTGCAACTGGCTTCTCCATAGCACTAAAAACTTCAAAAACAGAGCCAAGAACTTGGATGTGTTTAGAAGAGAAAACAGAAACAAATTTCCCAGTTTTTTGACAGGGAAGATAGGAGAAACTGGAACTTTAGGTGGAAATTTATATTGTGGATGTAACTCTTAACTGATCAGAGTGCATGTAGCACTTCAAGGAACTCTCTGCAGTGGGAGAAAAGTACCCTCTTCAGTTTCTTTTACTTTCCTTCTAAACATTAAAAGACGACAGTTTTAGTATTTCACATACACACCACTTTATGAAGGCTCTGTAATTAATGGCTCTTACAAGCATTGTATAGATATCACTAGCCTGGCTTTGCAGTAAATATGATGGCCAGTTAGTGGACTATAAGAATTTACTGACCATTTGTTACTGTGAAGGGTGGATTATAAAGAATTATCACAATGAAATATCTAACATAGTTTCAGTGACAGGTGCTTCAAGTTGACAACAAATACCACAAATCGAAGTTGAGGTACTAATTTTTTAAATGTTGGCCAAAATACAGAGGTAACAACATGAAGGGTCCAGATGTTATATCATGACTCACCTAAAAGGAAGAAGAGTTTCTGCAAAACAACTAAATTTAAACAGCTCAGTCAATACCCAGGTTTTACAAGTAAGGTTTAGTGTGACAATGTTACGGTGATAAACTAGCAAGATCAGAGGGGGTTGCTACAGTCTACTGGGAAAGACCTTTTGAAATCAAGTATAAACACCCCATAAATGCAAGGAATATGAGACTTCATCTCTGATACATACCTAAGCGCCTAATTTAATGATCAATATCTGCACTCATAAGAGAAAAATGTAAGACCTTAAGGGTGCATGCTAAATTCTTACTGTTATTTGCCTCTATGCAATTTCAGTCCACACTCCTAGATACTGATGACACATGCATTTTGTTTTGAAAATCACTGCAGTGTAGCAAAAACATTTTCTCTTTTTTTATTTAGCGAAAATAATTACAGGTGAATGATTTTAAACACTGTTTGCTGCAATAAACCTATTGAAACAAAAGAGGCACTTCTAAATTAGTGAAGTTCCTACTGATATCAGCTATTAGCAATTAGGAACTCCACCCCCCCAACTTTTCCATCTTTAAACAGCAATGATTAAATTTGGTTTTAAAGTGGAGAAATTATATTAGAAAAACAACTCTCAGTGTTGCAATTAAAGCACAGTTCTTAAGACGATAAAATAAATTTGCTAATAGCTTTATCCATCGATTCAAGACGCATGCGGAAGGTTTAAAAGACAGTGATCCTTTTGTATAATCTCTCTTCAAAAGAGGAATCTATAACATTTTACTGTTCCATATTGTTAAAACTTCTACAAGTTACTACCTTTCTCTGCAGAAGCCACTTCGACAAGATTTAATAAAAATGATATATATTTTAAAATAAAAGGAATAGAGATAACTTTGTTAATAGCTATAAAGTAAACAAATAACTGCCGGTAAAATATTACGAAATTTATATTATATGTTGGAGACTTCCCTATCACAAAATGCCTTTTCTGTCCGTAAAAAGTTGAACCATCTTTCTGTGCTGTATTGAAATGTTGAAACAAATGAACTTTTTTTCTCATATGCTTAATAAAACATAATAAAAATTTCGGGAGAGTTAACTTCTTTGTTTGGTTGGTTGTTTGTGTTTTAATTTTTTAGAAGCTATCTGCTTATGTCCAGCAATGGAACTACTCTTGAAAAAACACATTGTATTCAAATGAACAAGGCAATATGCTTGCTGTGACTGTACTACTAGCTTACCCATCCACATTAATCTTTTTTTTTCCTTTCTAATCCCATTTCTCGACCACAGGTGTTTTTTTTGGTGTTGCAGAGACTCCAGTTAATATTGAAGACACAGTTTTAGGTTTCCATAATAAAACTAAGGATTGCAATGTATCCAAGAATATGCATTATAAAGTAAAACGGTAACTTTAAGCTAAATCAATTTTGTATCAGATTGTCTCCTTTATGTCATAGAACTGCATAAATATACATCAAGCATACCTGAAGTAAAAGGACAGGGCCTTTACAAAGTGCTAATCTTTCAGCTGGGCTTAAAGCAGAAGAAATTGAAATTGCGATACCTTGATATGAATGAAACAAAAAGACTTATTAAGCTATTTGGCGGCCATGCTCAGAATAAAACAGGCACCAGTAATGAAGGCTTTATTAACATTGACAAAATCTTACTATACATACCTTTTGTAAAAGCCTTGTTTTAGTTTTAGAAAAATTCCTACTAATTATGCTGAATACGAACATAGGTAAAACCGGACCAGTATAGATAAATAAATAATTTGCCAACAAAAGGGTATGAAATATGTGTAGAGATAACAGGACACCAAAATAGGTGCAAAACCCCGCTAGACAGATACTTTAATTTAAAGTATCATTTTCTGTGCATCCAGGGTTTTGTTTGGGTATCATCCATGAATGACTGGAGCACCCAAGCAAATCCACAGAGGAGGGAACTCTACTGGAGATGCCATCTTTGGAGCTGCTGCCCACAGGGGCCTGACCACCTCTGAGTCAGCCTTCAGACGGGAGAGAATCCTGGCTTTCTTTACTTCTTTTCATCACAGTATAACGGATTTATTTCAAAGATGCTTTCCCTCTGAGAGTCAAAATTCAATAGCAATAAACCTAAAGCGGGCAGAATTTCTACCTAACTCCTGAATTGGGGGCTTATTTCTTCAGACTTTATAATTAAGTATATAACATTTCAAAATCTCTTGGTGGCTCTCCACTCCAGAGAAGAAATTTATTTATTTTTTAAAATAAGAGGACAAGATTTATATCATCGCCGGATTCAATATTACATCTATTGTATGCTCTAAAACTAAATTAAGAAGCTGTTCAGAGGCCATACATGTAGCAGTTCATTTTAATCTATTAGTCTGGCTAAATGCCTTCATCCAGTGAAGGGAGTCATCATCATCAATCTGCCAGCCTGACTGACCAGCCAACTACATGTTGATGTACGCACCAAGGAAACACAAGCATTTCCTCCCTGATGTCCTGCTCCAGAACATAAGAATCAAGTGAGGCTGTTCCAACGGGTAGCATAAAAAATGAGGGTTTAGCTGCTTAGTGTTAATAACAGTATAAGAATCACCACTTCATTTATAATCTTAGTTCAAAGGCAGAATATAAGTTTGGAGCCCATTTCCATTACCAGGCAGGGTACAGGAAGCAAGAGTTAACTTATTTTGCAAGGTAAGATAATTGCATCATTGCTATCCAGGGTTTTGCTTTGATTTAAACTGAAGCAAAAAAACAAAAAGCACAACTTAAGATGTTTTATCCTTTCTGTATATACTTAAAAAAAGTTGTTTTACTTATCAGTTACAAGAGTAGGAACTTCAAATTTAGTGAAACAAAGTACCTGTCACTGGTGAAGTTTTGTGTTGTGTAGAGGCAGCCTTATGGGAATACCGCATCCTTTCGGAGATGCACAAGGGCTTAGTGGTCTCATTTAGCTACCTATGTGCCCCTGAAGAAGCCCTGCAAGCAACAAAACACTCTGGTGGCAAACAGCTAATTCATTAATTAACCACAGTATTTGCTGGAAAGGAAAGCACTAAACAACACTGCGCTGAAAGTGCAATTGTGGTTGTTCCAGGTCCCTGTCTGCAGTGAGTGCGGCAGAGGCAAGCAATGCCTATGCTGTTTCTAATTATTCCAATTATCATGGCGCACTATGAAAACTTGATTAATAACACTGAAGATATTGTTGTGGCAATTAGCCATATGGTTGTGGGACTTTATTCTGTCACGATTTAGCCATTAGCATCTACTTATGTTTGTCAGAACAGAGCATCCGTGACAAGTTGGAGTTCCGCTCACCTTGCCGAGTCCCCGGTGAGCAACACCAGAGAAATGTTTATTCCTGGGAGCCCCGCGCCTGAGTAAATTTTTCATGTGGCATCCGGTCTGACTGGGGACAAATGTCAAGTAGCTTACACGACGACCCATCAAGCCGGGCTCGCTCTGCAAAAGGTACCTCGTGAAACGGCTTGGCAAGGCAGACTTCTTTCAGGGGAGGGTTTGACCAGTAAAATTAGTGTCAAATGTCTTGTATTCGATGTTTTCAACAGTTAACCATTCAGACAGCATGCACCTAGCCTTATTTAGGCGTGATGAAATGTTCTATTATGATTTTATACACCTATGAGTTACATATTACCGTGTGCTTGAAATGTATATTTCCAAGCAGAGGGACCATGGGGCAGCGCTACTGTCAGCTTGGTCAGCCGAACCGACAGCTACATGAGCTGAACATTTTTATGAGCCATCTTTTTAAATCACAAAGTATATCTTAAAAACAAACTTATTCTAACCATTATTTCTTTTCATTTTGTGGTCAGAACACCTGCTCATCTCTAAAAGTTAATCTCTAAGACACAAGGAGAAGCTTTAAAAATTCATTAATAATGGAAGGCTGCCTTTTTTTTTTCCTCCTGAAAGCATAGCAGTAGTCTTACCACTTCCCTAACGTTTCTTGCAAACCAGCTAATGCAAATGTGTTTATCTTGCCATGTCACTCAAAATCAGAATGTTTGCAATCAAAGACAACTCCAAACTTGACTGGTTGTCCACAGTTAGGAATCAACAAGTTAGTCTTTATTAAAAGGAGTAGGAAGCACTAAAGAATTAGCATCTTGCTGCACAGGGATGCCATATACATAACCGATGAAGGTTTGCTTCCCTACCCTGGACATGGGACAAGGAAGCAGTAGCCCAACTTTGTGGAAATCACAGTAAAATGATCCTATGTAAGAAGTTTCTAGGAAGTGCAGAACTTGAGAAAAGCCCACAGTATTGCAGAAATTCACTGGCAAGTGTTAAAAATAACAAAAATCACTATTTTTCATCTATTTTTCCAATACTTCTACCCTAACAGTACCTTTCCTTTTATAGTCATTATCTTCCATCTGTATAGGTCTTTCACACACTGTGAAGAGACAGAAGCATCATTTAAAAGCATAAAAGTCATTGTAAATAAATAAAAATAGACAGAGGATTTTGAGCAGGTGTAATATTTTAAACTAAATTTAACTCATTATTTAATGAGAAGAATTTTAGTTGGCAAGACTTCTGGGCACAAAACTTGCTGACAAATGTCCAGGTAAGAAAACAAGAATTACGTGCACACCTTGCACAGCTCACTACTAATAGAGATATATCAGCAAAATAAAGTTATCAGCAAAAAGGAGGGACTGGATCTGCTTTAAGGCTGAAAAAAAAAACCCTTTTTCCATTGATGCCCTTTTGATTGAGATGATCAAGTTTGTTTTTGAATAACAGTGTTTGTGGAAAATTATTTACTGACTGTCCTAGAAATCCCATCTGTGCACACAGACATTCGTATGCGGAGGGGAACTGGGTGGAAAGGAGGCAAATAACTCAAAGAGGGAAACGAGATAAATAAATTCTGTGCAGGAAAGAACAAAAAGAAGGGCAGACAAGAGGGTACAAAAGATTTAGCTGGAAGTATCACTGAGGATTTTTTTCATAGGAGCTGTGGAGGACAGGTGACCTAAGGGGTAATTTGTGTGCAATGTGTGTGCTGGGCTCAGCCCTAAGCTTTCGCAATGGACTCAGCTTTTCCTTACCCACAGCGGGTGCTGGTAGGAGGTGAAGGCAGCACATGGGCCTTGCTAAACGCTGACCTGATTATTCTCTCCAAAGGGTCTGCAGGGCTCTCCCTCTGCACCACAGGGCTTCTGAGACAGAGGGAAGACCCTGCAGCTGAAGACATGACCCTGCAGAGGGAGAAGCGCTGCTCTTTGCCATGCTGGAAATCTGCTTTCTACTTCGCAGGCCATGGCAAGAATACAATCGTAAATACAACAAAATGAATAATGAGACCACTGACTCCGTGGTCTTATGGTTAAGATGATGTACCTCTTTTTTACTTAGCCAACCACAAATTTTGGACATAGTATAGTTGAACATAGGCTATCTTTTCAGCTAGTACCAATAATATTTAGGAGGATAAAGAGGAGTTAAAAACTATGCTATCCACATCCAAGGTCAGATCATACCCATGCCTCAAATACAGGCAGATCAGATAAGACCATAATCATTCCTGCTTGGTCAAGGTAGTTGTCTGCAAAATCTCTATGCTAGGAAGAAGCTCTGTCCTAGGAAAAGATTGTGCCATGTGCAGCAAGGCAATGTGGTATCCTACATATGAGAGTTTGCGTTGTCCTGGGAGCTGGGTGCACATTCATTGCCACATGCCTTTGGGACTGGCCATATGGGCACCAAAAGTACAAGTCTTAGGGCAAGCCATGCTTTAACTCTTGAGTCCCAACTCCAGCCAGTGTTGTAGAGAGACAGTGGAGTCTGTTTCTCCTCCATTTCTATCTTCTTTATATCAGATTAAGTATTTGCAGGGCCCTTCTACTATTTATATGTGGGTTTCTGATTAATCTTGGCACTGCAAACTTGTCTGGAACTTCTAGACACTATTTTTCCCTGCTAATTTACTGGTTTGGATTAACTAATTATATACAGACCAAAACCAGCCACAATGAAAAATACGCTGGGTTTTACACCTCTCTCTACCTCAAACAGGTGCACCATTTCAGAAATCAAGAAAGTACTTTTTATTATTTGTTTCTTACCAAACAGAAGTATTCTTCCAGCAAAGAATTCCAATTTTCTGCCTGCTTCTCAGAAATTTCAGCATAGAAAAGGGACACTAAAAATCCCTCTTTGTCTCTCTGGCAGAAAACCTGTTGCATACTCACACATCTGAAATAATAGATATCTCAGAATGACACTAATTTGAATTCCATTGTCCTCTTTATACTTTGATCTATTTCCTTAATTTACTTGTTTTAACTTCTGAAGAGAAAGGTCTTTTTCCAAACCTACCACTTTCCAATGTTAATGTCAGAGGTGCACAAGGTGACATTCCAGGATTGTTTTTAGGCAGCCTGAAAATGTACCTGACATTCCAATCTTCTGACATTTCCTACAAGTGGCAAATGCATTTGGGGAAGGTGTCAGTCTGATGGGGTAGAGGTGAACACCTGCTTCATTGGAGGCATTTCCATGAGTGCGGGTGGGCTCTTCTGCAGGCTGCTCCCCAGCTTTTACAGAAATAGAGATATAGGACAGGGATGTGATCAGATACAGAATAAATGATCCCTAACAGGAGGTGCAAAAAGGATGGGCTGGAGGCTGGCTGTGCCTAAAGGCTAATTTATCTCACCATACTCTTCCATGTTCTGGCATAATGATGCCACAATGTACCTGAAGGGTAAGAAGCCAGAAATACACCCAGTGCTGCATCAGGCCTAGTGGAGCCATGTGAATTTGTACAAACAGATCATCCCAGGCAGCACAGCACCCACCACTGGAAACCACCCGCCAGATGGACTGAAATATTCCCTTTGGTTTGTGAGAACAGAGTAGTACTCTAAAGCAGACTGCGCTGATTCGTGATAACCTCAATAGTTCCTCAAGGCACATATTCTTGACTCATTCTTGCTCACGGCTGTTTGGGATGTAGGTGGTATTTTATTGGAAGGAAATTATGCTATTGAGTATTTAGTTGTCTGTGACAGGTAGAATGCATACTTTGAGGAGGTGGCATCTATCCCTGTCAGTTGAACCACGCTGCGAAAACACCTGCCAATGATTATTATGAACTTTCTTACTGCCTTGAATGGTATTTCACAATCTTAGATACGTGATCCCATGCCTGCTTTTAAAAGGTCACGGTTCAGGATACCAATAATTTTATGGATTTCACTTTCATACAGAATTTACAAGGTCTTCAAAGGATCTATTCACAGACAGTTTAGCAAGCTTTCGATTTCCCAAAACAGGCTGACTCAGCAACAGCTCTGATTTGGATCAGAGAATTTGAAAACGTGGGCTATCCTTGCAGCATTATCTCTTTTTTTTTTTTCTTCCTGTTAGAAGCTCCAAGTTTGAGGTTTAAACCCAAAGGTTCAAAGAGGTTTATACGCTAAGACTTCACTTATACTTGAGGGGAAGCAACTTGTACTACAAAAATTGTTGGAGCAATCACATTTAAATTTCCTGTTGAATTGTCTGCTGAAAATTATCTTCAGTAAATGCACATAATCTCAGACTTCACCTTGGGTTTGTGAGAATCTACGGACTCTGAGGAATTTGTTTTGATTCTGTCCAAACAAACATGACGTTTTTAATCCAGCACCAACTTTAGGAAAGCACTTGGTGAGGAGTAAGAACTATAGTATGGAGAATAAAAGAAGTGAGTGAAAGCACATCTATCTTTGGAAAGCAAATGTAACCCACAGGATGAGGAACCAATTTAGAAATCAGGAGACACAGCCATAGGCAAATTATTGTCCATATCATTTTCCTCTCTTTTTGAAAGATAAGCTTAATAACTTTCATCAAGTACTATGTATTAAAATCTTTATCAGTGAAATCCTTAAATTAAAAAGTGGTATTTTAATATTGTGATGAAACAATTACGAATATTTTTTTCATGAATACCACAATATACAAAATGTTGGGTTTTTCACACATCGAACCCAGAGGCCGAGATTCATACATATAAAGGATATTATTTTCTTAGCACTGCCTGAAGTTAGGGTGGTATTTATCAGTTAACCTATCAGTATTAGAAAACAAGAAAAGGTCACAATTTCTGATTCTGAATGCACCCTTCTGAAATACAAATTTTAAATACACACATCAAGAAAGGAAAAAGCTGTGTATGTGAGGCAAGGATGGTGCACAGTATAAGACAATTCTGCTTGCAAAGAGGCTATCTGAAGGCTGACTGGGCAAACGCAGAGATGTTATTTTAGACACATGAACAAGTTTGGAAATAATAAATTTTAAAAAAACACCTAAGGACACCGGTTTTAAGGTACACTGCACTTTCAACCTTAGATTTCAAAATCTGTAAATTATTTCTCTCCTATCCCTATTCAGAATCCACCTTACCACTCGACTCCTCTATTAAAAAACTTCTACTCCACAGGCATTCGATACCTTTCAGATTCACTGGCTGATAACTTACTAACTAAACCCAGAGCAATAACCTTACCTCAAACTTGGGTCTTCGGTTTGGTGGCTCTGCTTCAGAGTTGAAGAAAAGCTTGTGTACGTGAATGCCTGTGTACTTTTTCAATCATAATGGCTGCTTTAATAAATGATTTTATTACTACTTACATACCTTGTCTTGCTATGTTATCAGCCAACCACATCACTATGAACTGTTTAATTACTGGTATGAGTACATGAAGCATATACCTTTCGGTACTTATTTCTTGTATTTGGTCAGGAATGCTAGCCAAGAGAAGATGACACCTGTAGTGTAGAAGTATTTTCAGGAAACTTCCTGAAGTACTGATGTTGATTTTTTTTAATGTCTAATGATACATTTATTTGGCAATACCTTTTTATTGTCTCAACCAGACAAGTGCTCTACTGATGCTGAACTTGCACTGTAACAACTGGTTTAGCATCATTGCCCTAAAACTAGACATCCTGCTACATGAAGAGACAAACCAATCCTTTAAAGTGATTTGATAAACTTCACTAAACCAGTTGGAATTTACAGGAGGCAAAATGCTTCATTTTTGAGTTTTTTGAGGTTATTCCCCTTGTACATGTATGCAAATCCCCTTCACTTTAACGTTGATGATCAGTATTAAAACTCATAGGCATTGAACCAATTGCTGTCAGTTGTGCCATTGCACAGATATATGCAAAATTATTAATTCTGAGAAACTCAGCTTTACCAAGATAGTAAGTAAACCCTTAATGGCAAAGATATAGGTAACTTGGGTGCAAATAAACGTATGCACCCTGGATGATAAAACACTGAAGTTGAAAGGAGGATGACAACAATATGTTCTATTACTATTAGCAATTTTGTACTTATTGATGACGATGCAACTGAGACTGATGTAGCTGCAAGCATGACATCTGTTTCCAGAAACTGAGGCCAGAGGAGGTGTTTTAACTAAGGAGGTACCACGCAAGTAAACCCCAGCCTGGACTACAAATTAGGCAGAGTACAGAATCAGTGAGCTAGTGCCTTTAGCTGACGTAGACACTAACTTTGTGGAGCTTAATGACTTTTCTATTTTATAGTTACAAGACTGAGTTTCATTACCATGCCAAACGGTTCCATTATAGTTCATTCAACGCAAAGCAGAATGATGCTTCCAAGTGTAGATTTGAGGTTACACTGGGAAAAGTCAGGAAATGCATACACGTAGTTCCTGTCACATTGTGAAATCCCTAGTTCTGCATGTACATCTCCTTTATTTCCGATTTTTATCAAAATATGCATAATTTAAATACTAATTTCTATTAAAATATGCATCATAAAACACAGCAGATGCATGCAGACAATTAACATATTGTATTAACTTCTGCATTTTTTATTCTTTATTGAGTCCTCTGTACTGCATTAACTTTATTTTGCATTTTGTTTTCCTTTCACTACCATAAAAATAATTTGGTTATACTAACGTTATTCTGAATGATTTCAATCAGATCAATTCACTTATCATTGGGGTGAAGAACTGAGGAAGGGTCAGCACGTACCTTAGCTGCTGAAGTCAATTTTCTGCTAGACTGAGTCAAGAGAGCAACACTGCATCTGTTTGTATTGTTCTGTATCGGTAAATGAAACTTTGCCTTTTTTCTTTTTAAACAAAAGCCTGGTATTTGCAAAAGCTGTAAGACTGTGGAGACCATAATCTAAAATCATGAGAGCCACAATTTTTATGACTACAATCTTCTTTTCCTGGTGTTCAGGCAGTGGTTTTGGGGTGGATTGCGCTGCATGCGTTCTGATGAGACATTTACAATCTCCTTTATGCAAATTACCCCAGCAGCTGTTTAAGAGCTGTGGTTGTCAGACCAGGCAAGGAGAATGTGATTTGGTATGTCACAAATGGGGCAGGGCTTTATTAGGCTCTGCTAGAAAGTTTTAGCAGATGCCTTAGCACAGATTCAGAGTGATCCTGTAACCCCATTATAACTTTATTGCTTATGGAAAGGAAAACACAAAAAGCTCCCAAATACTGCAGGGATTCCCAAAAACAGGCACTTCACACAATGCCTATTTCTGAATTAAGTGTAAATAATAAATGTAATCTCATCGTTTAGAGTGGAAAACCTGCAGTTTTCCCCAAAGAAATCATATGCAGCTGAAGTAGTTTTCCTGAGGAAAAACCCAGCAGTAACACCTTTAAGACTAAGAGAAAATTTTACGAGTAACCAATGAAGACAGTTTTTCACTTTTAAGAATGACTTATAATTAAGCAAATGCTACCATTTACCGGTATAAACATTAAGAACCTTTGATGAGACTGCCCATTGAAAATGCTACGTGTGGATTAACACTGGACATCCTGTGGTCAGGAGACAGATTAAAACACCCACAGAGGCTTCTTTTAGCACTGAAAGCCCCATCTTGTTTAGTTCACTTCCCTGTGATTGTGAGTTAATGTATTACAGGTTGGTTTTTTATTAAGATTCATCTTGTACTGATGTTTCTTGTTCTTTTGTCATCACACAGCTCCACAGTCTCACTCCTACAACAGGTAGCAAGAATTACAGCCCCTTTACAACCTTCTGATATTCAGTGTATACATTTGAGGCCATTTTGCAGCATTTTGCTTTTGATAACATTGTCCAACTTTAACTCATTTTCTTACCCAATATTGATTCCCTGACACATTTCTAGAGACCAATAGTATCCTCTCACCTTCTGTTCGACTTGGCTATGTAAGTTAAACTCTCCTAAGTTCCTCTTGAAAAATGATGGTGATCAGAAGAATGGGGAAGCTGGATGCTAGCGGCTATGCCTTAGCAGTTTGTATTCATCTTGCTTGAATACAGCTAACCAGAAATGTCTACGTCGTTTCAGATGAGGTCTTACTACTACCTGTACAATGGCATCAACACGGGGAGCCTGAGAGCATTTGTCTTTTACACAGCTCATCCATTTGGTTGCTCCTAGATGTTGTGACTCACTTTCATCCTGTCACTGAACCTTTTGGGGATGTAAAAAACAGAGACCCCTTTTCTGCCACTCTACCAACCTGCATTTTACCAGTTACGCCTCATGTGGCTGAGTGGACATCACTAATGTTGCCACCTAGTGACAATTTGTAAAATAAAAGTCTATTTAGAGGCAAAACTATTGTTGAGGTTTCAAGCCCCTGTCAAAATTGCTCAGAATATTCCTCTCAGTTTTTTAAGTGTCAATAAGCTGTAAATTCCAAGTCCTCAGAAAAGCAATGTGACCAGTGATTATTTGAGTCTATTCAAGGGCTGAGAGTTGGTAGACTTTGAATTTTACATGAATTCCAAAATAAAATTCTTCCAGAACATAAATATACTTCACCATTTAGTTTGGTCTGTAAACATGACTACAATTGTCTGCTATTCATATAATGCTAGTTGCAGCCTTCTTTTAAAGTTTGGTTAAGAACAATTTGGGTTAAGAACAAAAGGGACCAAAGGAGAAGCTTTGGAGCAAAGCAGTTGTTTGTAACAGAAGTAGAATTTTGACCTCAATTACATTATTTGCTATGTCAAATATTATAACATGTATAGCAAGCCTCATGAAAAATCTTTCTAGCTGCCATCTGCAAATGTTACAACAGTAAATTATATACTGAGGGAATTAAGCAAAGGATAAAATTTTGTAACAGAACAACTTTAAGGGAAACCTCAGTACAGTAAATAGATTATCCTTAACATGTTTGTGTTGCTTAGTAGGATATACTACATTCTTTCAAGATTGGAGGTCCATGCTCTGAAAACACTATGCCCAAAAGGCAACTGAAAAATAAAGGAAAGAAGAACTTGAATCCACATTCTGTGTGGAAACACATAGCACAGTCCTTCTAAAATGTGGTTGGCAAGTGAACACATTAGACCATAGACTGATGGTTGACTTTAAGATATTGATCACTCAGAGGAATCACTAACATAAGCACTAGAATTGAAATAGTCTTTTCAGAATGTGTTGTTTTTTTTTTTTTTTCAATGAGGAAACTGGGAGTAACTGCCCCAAAGGGTTTCAAGACAGTATGATTAAAATAAGCAAAATGCACCAAATTAGGGTTTCACCTTTTCATCTGTGAGTGTGCTTAAAAAAACCTGCTTACATTAGCTCAAAACTAGGTGGGGATGCAAAAGGTTTATTCAGTCTTCTCTACAAATTACAACTTAAATGTTTTCTTTTCCCCAAGAACACCTTTCTCCCATTCCTCTTGTACAATAACCTCTTCAGTTATTGCATTTGGTCTCCCAGAAATGCTGACTTCCCACTTAGAGTAAATTTCAAGGGGTTTGTGCCAGCTTTATATAGAGCGCCGCTATTACAAATTCAGTGTCTGTCTGAATTAGAAAATGTTCACAATTTTCTAGGAATACTTTAGTCATCATTCTTTTGTTCAACATTTGTGTGGTTTGTCATCTTTGTAAAAGTGGTTGAGTACAAAGAACTACAATCTTGAAATGACCATTGTAATGGAAAACTGTGTTTAGCCTTGAATCCTGCTCTATGTGTTTCCCAAATCAGTCTTCTGGATTCCCAAACGCAGTTGCTTTCCCCTATGCACCTGGAGGCAACGAAACTGGCTGGGCACTCAGCTAAGTGTATTTCATCCTGTCAAAAAATTCCCAGGCTTTCGTCAAGCCTAGTTCGGTGAAGGCAGCCCCTTCTTTATTTGCACTGATACTCCCTCCTCACTCTCTCCTCATATATTCACTTACCAGCAGCTATCGCATCCCTCTACCCTTGCCTCTTCAAGTAAGAGTTGTCTCTTCTCTGGGTTCTGCCATTTGGAATATTCTCTCCTCTCTGAGCCCTAGCAATTCAGCTCCCCAAACATCATGCTCTGTCCTGTCCTCTTCTGTCTTTTTTTTTTTTTTGTTAAATATCAAGTTACTGGCAGCTTTAAAACCAGCCTGGGAAGACAGATGGCCAGAAAGACATCACAAAACTGAACCAGAGTCAAACGTTTGTTAAAGCAATGAAGGAGGAAGAACTCAGGCGGTCTATTGTCACCAGTTTATGTTATAAAGAGTCTACCTGAATGGGGAAGGAAAGCAGAACATCCCTGCTCTGCATAATAAAAGGTTCTGCAGACAGTCTTTCTTAGGTGCCTTAGATCAGATATTCCACCGCTCCTCCTGTCCACCTCTGGTGAGGTCTGGCAGAGGCAGGACACTAGGAGATCTGGGGCCACCACAGAATGGTCACAAGTGCCTGTATGAGGAGCTTCTGTCAGCTCAACTGTGTTGGCTCCACCTCCATCACCACCAACTGTGGCACCTGAACAGCAATTGCTGCTGCGGTGTTTTTTGTGAAAAGGCGGTTGTACCACCGAGGAGACCAGAAGGGTCAGGGAGGGAACACGGGCAAGGTCATGTTCCCAAATGGAAACACGTGTGTTGCCCTTTCCGACACTGGCGGTGGTTTCAGCTGCAGATCGAAGGTCCCCGGTGTTTGTCAGGGTCCTCTCTGAGGTTCGTTTTGGCTTTATGAGTTAATCACATCAGGAGAAGTCATTTTAACTCTCATGCCTTTAGGAGTAATTATACATTTAAATGATTAAACAAATCAGGAAGAAAACATATCTACTGCAGAACGAAAGCAGTTAACACTGAAATCCTTTTTTATATTGGTATCACAAGTCGTTTGTAAATAACATGCTCATTTTAGATATGTAAGGAGTTCTGCCATGCCCTGCAAAATAAATTATATTTTATTGGTGCCCGGGTGTTTCATAACTTCTATTTATTTGCTGCAAGAGCGGAGAATTAAGATAGAGTAGTTTATTTCACCAAAAGACTGACAAATGGCTCATTAGACACTTACGGAGCTGAAGCTAATTGTACAATTTTTTGTTGTATTAATTGTCACTGCCTGCTTAACTGGCTAACATTGGTCATCAATACAGAGCTTTTTCCTTTCAATCTCCAGAAGAGAGGTGTAAAAAAGGGAATTTTAAAATAAACAGGACAGTATTTATTTCCTAATATAAACAAAAATACTATTTGGATTGGAGGAGCATGAGGGAGGAGTAAGAGAGGATTAATGTGCTGGCTGTTCCCCACTGGGGCCACCAATAACAATCAATCCCAAACAGCAGTCACCTCACATCATCTAACAGCTTGAATCGCAGATATTCAAAGATTCTCTCCCGTTTTTTTTTTTTTTGTTCAGATTAAATATCATTTACATTGCATCTTTTTTTTTTATTTCGTTAGAGACATAAGGTCAGAATTGATTGAATATGTACTACCTGCATATAATGATTTCCAGTTTTTTACAATCATGTGCTAATGCTGCACAGTAATGGCCTATGGATGAAGAGACAGATGTACTACCAGTCATTCGCTACACATTTGCATTAACAAATCATCATTTAATTGAAGCCCATCCAACAAGTTTATGCTACTTAAATAAAGTTCTTTTCAATAAAAGGTGCCACAATGACACACGGTTGTTAACTGCAAGGTAAATAAAAAGTAGTATTTATTTTCTTGTCACTGGTTTAAGTAAGTATTAAAATGTACACTTATTAATTTGTATTTTGCTCAGAAATAAACCACCTGACATCTACC
This sequence comes from Patagioenas fasciata, assembly GCF_037038585.1. Lineage (NCBI taxonomy): Eukaryota > Metazoa > Chordata > Aves > Columbiformes > Columbidae > Patagioenas > Patagioenas fasciata. The sequence goes on along the minus strand of NC_092521.1, from coordinate 131,334,898 downwards.
ATAGCAATCCAAGCTAGTACTACTATGAGATGAGATAATTCACTTTTAGAAATAATCGTTTTGTAACACCACAATTTCATGCTTTACAGATTTTTATTTCCCCCCCAAATATATAATAGAACATAGCTTATATAAAGGCTATACATGAGTTGTGTGTTAATACTTTTAGGCAAGCTCTAATAATACAAGCCTCAAATCCTGCTGTTATCAACACGGGCTACAATTTTTTTAATGTCTCATTGTTGACTACAAACATTGGCACCACACTTAGAAATTTAGTTGCCTCCCCCTACAATTTAGATATTACTGCTTTCGTTTTAATACTGTCTAGGGAACAATTCAGGTAGGTTGTGATGCCCCTACATGTTTCAGATATAGAAAACCACTATCTATTCATTTCTTCTTTCAAAACGTGTTGCAAAATATTAAAATCTGAGAAGAAAGCATGTCATAAAATGAAGAACCTATAAAACCAATTTTCTTTTCTTCTAGAGATGGTTTAACAGTACTTTCAGCATATTCATTTCATAGTACATTTTTGCATCTGCAAAGCAGAAGAAAGATATTTTGGTACTGTCTGTTAAACTGACAAACAATACTTCGAAGCTAACATGCAGGGACAAGGAGATATATTTTTAATTGTGTTTTGGCTTAAATCTACATTTTCTAGAAACCAGAATCTTTTAGGATGAAAGCACTATATAAATGAAAGATGGTATTAGTAATAATAGTTGACATCCTTTACTAGGCTGGTTTTGGCTTACATCTAAACACATCTTTGCAATCTTTTATTTACCTAAATACAAAAATAATCAGCTATTTCCCTTTTCTGCAAGATACATTGAAAATAAAATATTAATTAACAAAAAAGGGCCTTAGGAAAACTAGAAAACACATTCTGAGAGTGGGAGAAGGCAGTGGTTTTCTAACCAGAGAAAACAGGCTTTAAAGATGAACAGATATCTTTTCCTTCCCTCCAGGACTGTGTGTGGATGTGAGGAGACAAGGGAGTCTCAGGTTGACCTTTTGTTGTTGCTATTGATGATTGAAGACATAGAAAAAATTTCACCATACCAAGATTGAACCACAGTGTGAAATTCAGAAATATATCTTAAAGCACATTGCAGCATTCAAGAAGAGATAAAACCTAAGATTTATTTCCTCAGACAAGAAGCAGTGTATAAAAGCTACAAAACACAATCCCATACAAAATAAACAGAGATACAAAAAAACCACCTCCCTACTGTGATTTGCCTGCATGTTCTCCAAGGTTTTTTTTTATATGCTAACTCAGAACAGTAATTACAGATCTTGCAATTTGACTTCTGTTTTCCAGAACTATGAGTTCTACGTAAAACATGCCTTTTCATCGAAACAATTACCATTAATCAAAACAGTGAAAGCTAATACCACTCAAGTCCAACCTACTGCTGTGCCCAGCAATATATCAAACTGTCTGTTGTCAAACACACTAAACAAACTTCAACAGACTGTTTTCACTAGAAATAAGAGAAAACATGCTTGCTAAGTATTTTTTAGTCAAATTGCAACCTCAGTAATCCATTCTGTCACTGGATTTTAATTTGAAGTAGTCAATCACAGTCTCAGACAGATCCTTATTTGACTACAGAGCAGTAACTCACTGGGACTAACAAATGAGTACCTGCAAATCACTACTATAGCCCCAAATTTGGTTAAGGATTTATATCTGTGTATTCAGGTTTATTCTTTTATGCCATCAACTCCTTTCAACTATGAGATTTTGAATTTAAAAGAAAGAAGAAAAATTAAAACTATGTATTACTTTTCAGCGTTACTGTCCTAGAACACTTACACCTCCGAAAAGTTTAATAATACTGTATTTTATTCAACATTCATAACCCATTTAGACTATTATTAGCATTATTTTCATCTTCATTACAAAGAAGCTGCTACCTTAGAATTTGTTCATATGTTAACAAAAACATATCTCCAGAATGTCAAATCCATATTAAACACAGATCTCCTGCATGATGACATATTACAAATAATCCATGAAAACAGATACACTTCTCATACCACCTGCCCTGGCTAAGAGTCATAACTATTTTCTTAATAAAGAAATACAGCATTTGGCATGTGATAGAAAAAAACCTGTTTACCAGTGAAGTCAGTCTTTTTTGCAATTGGTAATCAATGCAGAAACTGAAGTTCTACATAAAAGAAGAGATAGAGGAGGACAGGAATATTGGAGTTTAACAAACAGATCAGGCCTTTATTACCAGCAAGCTCCATTATGGATTTGTGAGCTTTGTAAGCCAAGCTCCCCCATGTGTAATTAAATTTTTATTTATAATGTGTTTGTGACTGTTAACTTCGTGTTGCCTCTGCTTGTTCCCCCCCAAACCCAATGCAAAATAGTATTCCACATTTACTGCTGCAGAGAGCGGCACTTTATTCAGTTGCTGAATTCATCTCTAGCCTTATAAGAGATGAGAAGTACAAATAAACATATTGTGTATTATTTATACACAAACACTGGTGTCTTTAAGCATAGATATATATGTATACACTCCTGCATGCAGACGCTCTAAGCCAAAACTGAGGACAAAAGAAGTACATGTCAGTTAAAACTGAACACATGTGAGCAAGCATCACTTTTTTCCACCAAGAGCACTATTTATCACAGCTTTATATTGTGGAGAGACAGGAAAGCTTCAGTAAGACAGGGCGATGCAGCACTGCAGAGCACATTTTATGCTGCAAGCCGTGTCTGAGATTAGTGTAAATGCACCAGGAAAAGGTTCGAAACTCCAACAAAGCTGGCACCTACGCTTTATGTTTTTGTTCATTTATGAAGAGGACTTCACAAAAAGCCCTCTGACTCCAAGAATATATTTTTTATTTTTTGTATCAACTCTATTCCCTCTTTCATTCAGGTATTACCCTCCGGTACCAATACTTATATAAAAAAAAAAGAGCTTAATATAAGTAACCACAGGAGGATCTCTTCTCCCCTTGAAAAACTGCAAATAAAGATGTCAGCTATTGAGTATATTTGTGGCGTCTCCAGCAGCTGCTGTTAAATACCAGCTGGTCTAGCTGATTAAAATTACCTCCGAGTTGGTATTATAAAGATGCCTGGGCAGCGTTGCTGTATTAATGGATTATTGAGTGAGCGATGAAAACCTTGGCCAGCTGATGCGTTTTATTACAGATAGGCTTTATGATGTGTAATCACTGTAATTTTTATAACTAGAGGAAACAGGAAAAAAAGAACCTTCTTTTCCCCCTTACTCATACTGAAATTAGTTAAACCACATCATGGGTTGTTTTTTTTTTCTCACCAGTCTGTTACTTACGAGTTAGCTAAACAATTTGGGTTTTAATAGTATTTGCATATGGAAGACTCTATCCACACCTACTTGTACACAGAGAATGAGAAACCCTATGTTTAAGGCTACAATGTATTTACCTATTTTACATACGTTTAGGTTTACACATTGGGTATTTATTTCATCCTTTCACTACCAGGCAAGCGCTGCAACTGGCCATGTGAGATAAACACTAGTGCATTATTTAATGACCGAACTACACTAAAAACACACCTTATATTCTCCAGGTTCAGCAATTCAAGCAGTAAGGTCTTACATCTGGTCCCTCCATCTCTCCTTCCCCACATTGTCCTCCCTTTCCTGCCCCAAACCTTCACACAGTACGTCCTTTAACAGTCTCTCAACCTTTTTCCCCTCTAACTAACCACATATTTACCATGTTGTCTTATTGGTTCGTGCCCAAACTTACTGTGGTAATGATGAAAACCATGTAACTGTTAGCTGCATTTGAGATTTAAGAAAAAAATAAATGACTGGGCACTTGGAAGAATCAGAAATCTTGGTGCGACATTTTATTACAGATGACTTCTCTTCTGATGTGACTCAGCAGCCAGGCCAAACTTACCTTTCTGTCCAAATGCCACTTACTGAAAGTGTCTCAAGAAAAAATACTGCAATTTTTTCACGAATGGGCACACACCGACAGCCAACTAATGATATCTGAGATTTTTAAGTGTAATAGGAACTTCTGAAATGTAAAAATAAAGCATAAATAAAAAAAAAAGGTCTTTATCCATAACCTTAACTTTAACCTCTTCAATCTCTCTTAAGGAAACGTAGCATTGCTAGTCTTTTGCCAGACTAGATAATTAATACTAACTCCTCCACAAAGTTTAGAAAATAATTCTCCGTAGTGTTCGAAAACTGAAAGAAGTTACGGAATTCTATAGGATCCTGTGAAATATAGTTGGGCATTATTACAGCCCATAGAGTTAAATTTTTGGAAGATGCTATTACACCACGTACATTCGCCTGCAAACTCTATGGAGAGCTTTTTTCCCCAGGTTGCTGGACTCCATGTGGAGTACTGCAGACAGGTCATTTATACCATTTGTTAGAAGAAAAAGCTGCTCTAAGCCGAGCATTTAATAGATCTAAAGATAATTTAGATCAAAAAGGCACCACAAAAATAGACCAAACATAGTTCAATCAACAAGGTTGTTAAAGGCAAGGATTTTACAACGGACAACATTTTTTGATTTAAAGGTGAGCCTTAGAAATAAGTTTTGGTCCGTCCAAGAGCAAAACCACTTAGGCACTCTCCTCCACTTTCTTCGTATCAGCAGAACTTAAGCTGTCTTATGCTACAAATATGCGTTTCCAAATACAACACCTGATAATAGTGACACAACAAGAGGTAGTGGCCTCAAGTTGTGCCATGGGAGGTTTAGATTGGATATTAGGAAAAATTTATTCACAGAAAGGTTTGTCAGGCATTAGAACAGGCTGCCCAGTGCTTAGACCAGGTTCTTAGAGACACGGTTTAGTGTTAGAGCTAGGTTATTTTAAGGTTTGACTTGATGATCCTGGGAGTCTCTTCTAACTGAAATAATTTTATGATAATCTGAGTATGTGATATACATCTCTGATGAATCGCCAGGCTGTGCTGAAACGCTTCTGCACCGCCATGAGTAGCTGCTGAAATGATGCTAGTTGTCTGCAAAAGGAAGGAGAAAAGCGTGTTTTGCCAGGTGGGGATGTGGTGGATAAACAAAGGCCTCTCTGATCTTCCTAACATCACCATTTTCTTTCTGCAGAACATCTGAGCAGGGTTAAGGGGAATGGGCAAAGCCATCAAGGCAGGTGAAGGAGGAACATGTCAGGTGAAACTGCACAAGGCAGCGAAGCCGCCCAGCGCCCTGCAGCACAGAATAATAGTTGTTCTTGTCCGAAACACCTCAGCTTACAGCCGTGCCAAGTGCAGAAGGCAGAAGCCACAGTCGGCTGCTCGCAGGAGTGTTGCCACCCGGCACCTGCTCTGTCTCCATTTTATGTCTGGAGCCCAAGTGGCTCCTGCAGTCAAAAAGCTCTTTTGGGAGGGAGGTGCGAGGTGTTTGTTCCAATTTAAAAAAAAAAAAAATTAAAAAAATGGTTTGCTTAAAACCCCACAGTTCCTAATTTCTCAAACCAGGTGACTTCTATCTCTCTGTCCGGAGTCAACCAGGGGACCCCATTTTGCAGCCACGAGTGACAAATAACCTGTTTATTACTGACCGCGGGAAAGGATCCCTGTCCCTACTCTTTCCTAGTTTTTCCTGCGGCGCATTACACACCCAATTTTAAAAACATTTTCCCTTTAGGAACAGCTCAGAAGCCAGAGGAGCCGCCAAGCTGCAGGACGGTCATTGGGACCGGGTTTCATTAACGCGGTGGCCCAGCCGGTGTCGCCGCCGTCGTTTCCTTGGAAACTGCTGGCACGCCATGCGGGGGGCGGGGCTGCGCGGGGGGCGGGGCTGCGCGGGGGGGCGGGGCTGTGCCGGATTTCCCGCGGCGGCTGCAGAAGCAGAGTGCAACCGGGTTCAAATCCCCCTTATCCACATGGAAAAGGAGTCATCCGTGGACTCTCCAGCAACGTGTTTTTGATGCGTTTACTCAATTTCCATCTTGATCAAACCCTCATAAGAATAAGCAATAATCCCACCGCGAATCCCACACCGCTGTGACCTACTTCTACACTGAGACCCTTTTAATGGTGAGCACAGAGAAGCATCTCTCTTGGATCCAACTACAGATGGGCCAGGCAGCAGTGAGGAATAAACAGTGTTACAGCTGGAAAAACATCTTACTGAAGATGAAGACTTAGTTATAGTTGAGATACAGTGCAAACATGAAACACTCCAAGTTTCCCCCAGAAGAACTACTTCAAGTAAGATTTAAATCAATGCCACCCATGGGAATTCACACAAAGATAGCCAAGTAGAAGCACTGAAGAAGTAAATTATTTTATCCAAGAAGGAAATATTAAAGGAAGGCAATTCTCTAAGTGCCACAATTATTACAATATGCTAAACAAATATCTTTGCATTTGTAGTAAATACATATACATTGATATGCTCTGAATTAATGGTCAATTTAACATGCAGGCTAAATTTTACGCAAAACAAGATCCTTAATTCACTTGGGTTAATAAACATAAAATTCTGATAATTACAGATACAATAATGTCATATGAGCATTTCAAACATATGCTGTGGGAATCAAATCCTGGCTATTCCTGCCCACTGAGGACCAGTTTTTAATCTTCGATGCATGATATGTAGTAATGGATTTTACGAGTTGACTTTTTTAAATTTGATGATCAGGTTAATGAAATTTATAATGATATTTTTCACACCAAGTTCAAAATAGTAGTTAACTCCTTGGCAGAGGAATTCAGATTGGACATGTAATGGATGTACCAGCAACTGCTAGTGTGAAAGGATTAATCATCATTTTAGACTTTCATTAAATTAGATAAAATGGGATAGGCATGAATCAGAATATATAACAATTAATCATTGGACTTTATTGAGTCTTTTAAAAATCTTATTTGCTCCAGAGTTGATAACTAATCTAGGCCATTCGGTACCAGTTTGACAAACTCTCCAGATAATGACTGTGACTAGAACATTAATAATATTGTCATTTAACAACAAAATATTTATTCTCTATGCAAACATATATATATGTATATATATATATATATTTAAGATTTGCAGATGCTAAAGGGAGTACCTCTGTCTTGGTGACCCCAAAACCTTGTAATTCAGCTCATTCTTTGGTATTGAAATATTTTGCCTTTATATATTTACTTGGTTTTTGAAATTTACATACTGGATACACTGATGTGTACAGTTGACCAAAGTTTTTGTTATACGCAACCAGCATTTAATGTAAATTGTTACAGCTATACACACTGGAATTGCTAGAACATAAAAATTACTGAACTTTTGAAGTTTATTTATTGATCACTGAGAACCACCCCAGTTAAATTACCATAAACCTCAACATCACAACAACTACTAATCCAGCTAATAGGAATTAAGGGAGATGGAAGATACATAATAAGCATCTGGGGGATATGGAATTTATCCCATGAGTGTAGTAAAGAGCTCATAATTTAAGAGTGCCAAAACCCAAGTGCATCATGAAGGTCTTTCCTCACAAGTGACATTAATTGCATATCCCACAGATGCTTATTACATATTCTATTTATACCTCCAAGAAGAAAAATATTCGTTTAAAGTTTAAAGGTTTAGTACTGCTTAAACACAATGTAACACAGCTGTCTCATGATGTCACGGGGAATATCAAAGGCTGCAGCACAGAGTCATAATGTAAGAAATAGTTTAGACAGAAGATAAATCAGGAGATGCGTTTCAGTGGCAGAGTCCCAGAGCTCAGACGTACGGTGAAGCAGGATGTATAACTAAGTACTTTGGTTGGACATGAGATTATACCATTAAAAAGGTTTTTTCAGTTACAGTTATTGAAATAAGGAAAAGAGGAATTAAATCGATTTCAATTCTTTTAAACAATTTTTCAATACACAGAATATCTCAAACCATTAATTCTAACATATGAATTAGCTGAGGTGAAAGATGCCATTATCGTTTTTACTGTTCAGTCTATACAAATATAAATGTGTAATCATTCACTTTTCTACATATAAAGCAGAATGGCATGTTGCAAACTTGCTGTGGGAATTATTTCTTTTCTTCTATTGCCTGATTACTCTTACGCTATTTCTCTCATAGATAAGTAAGACAATGGGGAGAATTCCTTGATTCAAGATGTCTCATATGTTTATATTTCACTATATGTGCATTATTTAAAAAAAACCCCAAACCTGATAGTGCTGATTTTGCATGCCATTCCCATGTGTACTTGTTAGGAGAAACCGAATAAACCAGGAGGCCCAAGCTCAAACTCCAGCAGAACACACAACATTTATTGATTTAAGTTGTAAAAAACTAAGGACAGTGTTTAGATGCTGTCTAGAATTTTGATTTAAGCACTGTAGTGATATTTAATAACATGCAACGTATTACACAGTTCTGCTGCTGCTACATTGCACACTTGGGTATGTGTATAGATTTATCCAAAGTATCAAAATATTTTTTACAAACTTCTCCACTTCTGTTAATAAAAACGTGGTAGCATTGTTGGTAGGAGTAACAGCAATCTGAAGCAGGGGGTGTTTCTTTATATTGTATCTTATTACATTATAATATGAACTTAAAACACAGAAAATATGAAATTTCTTTTCTCTCTCTCCTTTCTCAAGACCAAGAGCAAAATAAAACATACTGCTTGTGTGGCATTCAAAGATCACTGTATTGAACACTTTTTCAAACTTGAAAGACAAACATATATAAAGCTAATCAGAGAAAGCCTGCTAACATGGTCCTAATTTCAAATAAGGTGATAAGAAATAAAGAAGATCATTAAAAATTACAGAAGCCAGTGTAAAAGTCTATAAAAAGAGATGCTCTCTTGTGGACTTCCCATGCTGCTATTATACTGGGTGATGCCACTTTGAATCTCTGAAATTCGGGAAAAATTATTGCCCTGTTGTCAATACATTCACAACTGAATAACAAGGTCTAGGTGCATCCACTGCCTTCCTTCTTCACAAACAGTGCTACCTGAAAATTCAAGGATGTCACAGGAGCAGTTTATACCAAGCTGCAAATGGCGTGTTAAGAGTGTTTTCAGAGGAAGAAAACAGAAGAGCAGCACCCCTGGCCTTCTGCAAAAATTCAGGTGTGCCTCATTCATTGATTTCAAAACATGTATTTGAAACGAGCTCCTACTCTTGTCTGCTTTTGTTCTTTTTCACCATGCTATTCTCTTTTGCAGTGTTGTGCACAGATTTTCTCTTCTTGCCAAAATGTGTGGGGGCTTCACACTAAGTTACATAACTTAACCCTTTAGAGCCTTGTGCTATCACCTTCAGTAAGAGGGGTGATGAAATATTATTATTTTCACAGTACTATTTTGGTAAAATAATTCTATTTTTAGAAATATTTCTCAAAACCAATTTATCATTCTTTACCTAGACTAAAATACTGTGAATTCATACAATATGCAAAAGTTAGACAAAATTGTGTACCCTAATTAACAGCACTACTCTTGAGCAACCTATTCCTGTGACCTGTGTTAATGGATTTTATTTTTCAGATATGGCTGGCTTGCTTTAATATTTCATAGGATACTTTTAAAAATTCTTGCTTAAAACCACATCAGAACCAGAAAAGATACTCAAGGAATGACCTATTTGGAAGAAGATTTTTTTTTTTCTTTTTAATTGCTAAAGCTTCTACAAGTCTAGCAACATACTGGAAGCAGGTTCACAAAGTCATGGAGAACTACTATCCAGCTCACCCATTTTAAAAGTTAGGACAGTCAGTTGCAGTAGTTTCAGGGCAAGACCTTTTGCTGTTGCATGTGCTTCCAACTCAAGAACTCCCAATAGAACAGCTGTCAGAGAAGACTCAAAAGACATAATCAGAATTATATAGGTTGTCTCCTGAATTCCCCATGTTGGTGGCTTTTTTTTTCCCTCCAAACCCCTCACCTCAGTCTGTACCATTTGGTTAGACTGAAGGGGGAGAGAGCACTGTCCAGAGGGGTGGAAATGAGTCTATCCAAGAACTATGCTCATTATTCAAAGTGCAAACAAGCATTGAACTGACTTGACCGCCTGGTCAACTCTTACTTTTGTGGGGAGAAAAAGCAAGCATTCTTCCCAGTGCTGACACTGAATCGCCTTTCATTTTCCAGATTAGCTGCATTCCATTGCATAACCAGGCGCCTCTAGAGAAAACGCAGACAGAATTCCTACAGAATTACTATTTCACTAATTTCAACAATATTTTCATCAGGGATCAATTGTGGTTTCAGGATATAATTTTCTGCTAAAACTAAGGACTCAGATGAAAACAGCCCTAAAGAACTAGATGATTAATATGTTGTCCTAGGCTGAGGGAGACTCAGACTGAAGACTGTGCTATCCCTGAAGCTGATATCCCACACCCTAAAGCAGTTCATATTGTTTCTTTCTCGAACGCAATTCCCTGTCATTCTTCTCCCCATCCATGAAATCCAAACAGGTCTAGTTTATTCTGACATGAAATAACAACAAAATATTAAAAACTTTGAGTTTTTTAGTAAATATAATTCCTGTGCTTCCAGCAGGCCTACATTGTGCATTTAAGCATTACATGCTAATTTGTTTAAATATTTCAAACAAAATTCTCTTATCTGTACTACCCACTTGATTTCAGTTGTATTTTAAAATGACAGTATAATTTTTACAAGTTAGTCACTAAAATGTGTTTAGTGGTTTACTGGCTTTTCTTTTGGGTGATATTGTTTAAGTGCATCAGGATGATGCAAAACAACCAAAAGATTCTCAGGGTTTAGTAGTCTTCAGACTTTCCTTGGGTATTGGCTTTTTTCTTAAGGATTCACGACAGGATGATCTGTCCATGCTTGATGGTTACACATGGTTCTATCCGTTACTTTATTATCATCATCCCCAAAGGTATGTTTTCACAGGAAAACAAAGGGCATGCTAGTAATGTACGTCTGCATGCACATACTAAATTGATTCAGATAGACCAGGCAAGGCTAAGTACTGAGGAAGAAGCACTGGTTAACCAGAAAACTAATTATCCACAGACTTGGATTCTATGGGGAAATGCTTTGGTTGCTATCAAGTGCTTAAGTCCCAAGTGTTGTATTTTGCTTGCTAATATCATGTTAACATGTGCATGTTAGCACAGTTTCATTTTTTAGGCATATCCTGAGATACATGCTTTCTCCAACAACTGCTTAACCTACCTATTGACTTTTCTGAACTAATTTCCAACGTGAATTTTCTAGACTGAGTTCTATGTAGTTGAAAGAAACAAAATGATGCACTAAATTAAACAGTACTGGTTAACATGAACAGCTGATGTGATTTAAGTATAAAGAAAGCAATGGAGAAGTAAGTATTTGATATAAGGCACCTTAAATTCCTTACATTTTTCAGCTTTTATAGTCAATAGCTACTGGCTACAAAAGTAAAACAAACAAACAAAAAACAAAAGACAACAAACCAAACACAAACCAACCAACCAACCAAAACCTCCAAGCCAAACATAAAGCCCCCCAAAACCAACCAACCAACCCCAAAAAAACCCCCCAAAACCTCAAACCAACAGCCTTTCAAACACATGCATATGTTCCCAGTAAACTCATCATAGGTTTCAGAAGATTATTTGTTCTCTTCAAATCCACTGGCCTCTAAGCCTACTTATGTTTAATGCCACCAGATGTGGGCTTTTTTTAAGGGTATGTGACAAAAGTCAAAACGGAAGCTTTCTTGCTTATTTCTTTCCCAGATAAAGATAATTCCCTGTACTTCATATGGGAAGCACATCACCTGCATCAAGGAACAACATAATGACAAATCTGCATTCCATCCTCACAGCCATCCAGTACTACTCATTATCATCTCAGCACATAATTATGCGACAGGAGAGTAAAACTCAGATGAACGCTTTTGACACCTCAACCAATCCTTCATTCTGTTTATAGAGTGGGCTTTTACATTATGTATATGTTAAAGTCTTAAGTCTAAGATAAGACTAAAATACTATTTGTGACAGTCAGGAAAAAGGATAAAATTGGAAGTTCAGCATACTATAATTTTCAGCCTAATACACAACAAGCAGCAGCACAAAATGAAATGTACATTTTTTCAATCAATGAACCAGAAAGCTTTTTGGAGAAACTCAATAATGAGCAACAGATACCTATCATTTAAGAACACAAAAGGGTGAGTAGCCTCGCTTCAAAACAGAAGAAAAGCAGCTTCTGGAGCTAAGTAGGATTTCCTTGCTGCCTGAAAATGAGATACCTGAAGCACCCTGATGCTTCAAGAACCGTCCACATTTATTTGCACAGAGCAAATCCTTTGAGTTAGTAAACCATCACAATACAACTGGTATGTCAACAGCAGGTGAGGCAATCCTCCTCTCCATCAAAACATACTGTAGCTTTCCCAATTAGCTTCAGATGCGTTTTCTTCTGTCACCTAACTTTGAACTTACTAGTTCCTTCCCACAATACTTTTTTCACTACGCAAGACAGAACTTGCAGTAAAGTCTTGAGTTGTCTGAGTCATCCCCAAAAGCTTTATGTAAAAATCCAGTAGCCTGTTATCTCAATTTCTGGGAGCAACAGTGGATCACAACCTTTCTCAGAAAGGCCTGTTCATCTAGCATTAAATCCTTAACAAGCCCTCTACTGACAGAGAAACTAGGATTTATATTCCATTAAAATGTGCTTTATATGTAATGCTTTGTTTCAGTCAAACAGAAAATAATTACTGGAAATCAACAGCAGTATCAGCTACCAAGTTCAGGATTAGTTTGGTCCTGGACATTCAAATGAGAATTATTACTTTGTTTAGAAAGACTTCATATTTGCTTTGTCTTCGCCCTTGCTAGATTCTCCTTTACTTTACTAGCAAGACCAGATTTTGGTGGTTCTCCTACTACATCCACGATAGCTCAAAGTTGCTTTCATTTTAATTGCTGTCCAATTAATTTATGACAGTGGATTAAAAACTACAGAGGAACTGTAATTGGTTTGGACCAATTATTTCTCTCATTTTTTTTGTGAAGTGTGAGAATCCAAAATGAACCCAGGCATCCTAGATGATCTGTAAAGCTCTCCTTAGGAAAACTGATCTTTGATCTACTTTTTCTGGAGATCATGAAGATTTCTTACTCTGATGACTCGTGGGACTTTTTCTTTTTTTTTTTTTTTTTCTTTTTTCCCTGGATACAATGAATATGATTTATGTTCCTTCACTGCACAGGCAAAATCCTTTATATTCTCTCTCCAGAGACCAATGTGCTTATGGAAAAGAATACTGCCTGGTACCATAATGGCATGGGAGAGAAACTAAAACAGGTGGATGCCCCACAGCACTGCTCATAGCAAACCAGCTAAGAATAGTAATAGTGGAGCAGCACATCTGCTGTTGACTTTGCTGTCACATAACCTTTCTAACGCTAGTTTCCAAGCTACACTCATGCCTAGTTACCTTGTAACTTGGTTTCCAGCCTTCTCTTAATTTTATTTTTTCCTTTGCTTCACGAGATAGGCTTCTTCCTGAAGTATAATGGTGGTATCAGCCTAAAGGGCTGAAACCACATCTTGAGCTGCAGTAGGCAGTCTGTCTGTCTGATTGATCATCATAGAGCAGGGTGGCAGCGGGAGGCAAAGTCATCGGCACTGAATGTTCTAAGAAGGCCCTTTTTTGTACCAAGATTAAGCTGTCATGAAATATTTACGCTCACTTCTGCATGCACTTTGTTGTCTGTTGGGTATGTGCTTAAGAGGAGTTTGCTTAACCAATGTAATACCGCCATCACTGTTAAGATGCAGAAGCTAGTGAGTTTATGCCAACAGTTCATATTTGTTCTTAAATAAAGCTTTTTACACTTATGCCTTGTCATTACCTTTGTATGCAGTGTTTATATACAACCGTATCATATATATTTACATGATCTGGCTGTACTTATTGCATGCAGTTCTATAAGAATTTCATTTGATCCAAGATAATTCACTTTGAAATCCCCACTAAACAACATAAAGTAGAAATAATAATCATATTATGTGGGACTTTTCAAACTGATTCATCTTTCCAATGAGATGTAAAGAAGTCCTCTACTAAAAATTACTAGAAATGGAAGAAAATGTCTTAAAATACAGTTATATAAAGACTTTCCTCAAACTTTGTCCCTTCTCAAGCTGAGAGCACAACCTGCTTAATTTGCCACTGCAAACACTTGGCCACCGCAGAAACTGCAGAGTGGTTTTGCAATAATTATTTTGTACTTTAACATGAATTAGATGTAAGGGTCAAAGAAATTAACACTAGAATACCATTTAACCTAGGACATTAATCATTGTTAACTCATCTAATTTTACAATTAAACTGCATATTCAATCTGTCAGCCCTTCAGAGTATCCAATCCTTTTGTTCAATCTGAGTATTTTTTTGTTTTTATTTAGAGAAAAGTTTATTATCAGGAAGCATGTCACTGAACTGTTGATGTAATCAATTGCAATTTATTTGCAAACCGTTCTTGTGCTTTACTTTACAAACTACAAAATTAGACATGATTAGGCAACTATTATAGTTTGGTTAGACCATACACAATTTCCAGCGCTACCAAGAATGTGAAAAAATGTTATTCTGCAAAACATGATTTTAGGGTCTAAAACCACGCTAGAGACGTGGCAAATAAAGACGACCGAAGAATGATAAGGCACAAAGCCTTATTGCTGGTTCCATTTTGGGTGACATTGATAGCAGCTGAATAATTGTCACAGGGACACGCAGCAGCTGACCGCAAGTCAATTAATGAGCCGTCTCACAAAATTTCCAGCTACAGGAATTCCAGTGCTAAGGTTGCTACTGTATATGACACCAACTTGAATGATCAGAGAACAGAAGTGTGGCATGGCCAGCACCCTAGTATATGTACACCTATATATATATACATCCATATGTATATACACACACCTACATATACACCTTACTATAACTAACAGGGTTCTCTTTTTGATCAGCAATGAAATGAGACAGTCATGTAATGCGAAGTCTGTTCACTGATGCACTCCAGAAGATAAAGATATCCACTCACTTGAGCTAAAACTTCACAAAATGTAAACTACCCAGAGAAAAAGATTCCTTGTGAACTTGTAGCACCTTCAGTGTGCAGCCTGGCGGACCAGGCTAATGACACCACGATTTGCAGAAGACTAACCAATGAAGAAAAGATATATATATAGATATATATGATATACACTATAATGAGTACACTTTTCCACAAAGCCAGTATACAACCTTTGCACCACTGGACAGTAACCAAAATTTTTAAAGAGTCGTATCACACGTACTGAAATGCCTGTTAAAGTTGGTCTTGTAAGCAGGTAAGCATAATTTCAAGAAGTGTGTAACCACCTGTTATTTTAAAGGACAGTTTCTGAACATGCAATTGCACAACAGACCAGGGTACCTGCCCTTCCAGCAGAACAAGTCTCCCTAATGTTTGAAAAATAAAAGGACTATTTGTAAACATCAAGGGTTGAAATCAACTGTATGAAAATACAATAATTTTTTCTACCTTCCCCCAGAAGTTTATAGAAGGACGCAAAGTATAAAATACTGTATTTTTATATAAATTAACTGTATAACTCACTCAGGCTACAGAAGACTGCCACTAAATACCAGTCTTTCATGTTGACACTTTTCACCCGGAATGCCATAATATGTTTTGAGGAAAGTTTCCAGTCTTCCTTCTAGCATTTGTATGCTTTTTGAGCGATAATACAACAATTTATATGTTCTTTAACTGATGGCTGTCAGGTAAGTATCTATTGTTGGCAAATCCAACAAACTTCAGCAAAACAATAAACTTCAGCAAAAAGCTCACATGAATTCTGCACTTGGGTTAGGTTTAGCAATTATTAATAACCTATTACATTAAAGAAATGCTGTTTCTAGATCAAGAAATGCTAAATACAGGAAAAGATCCAGCATCTGAGACTGTCAGCTGGCTTGCTACTGGAAATTACTATTCTGAAAAGCTCAGACATCATTAAAGGTGAGAATAATACAACACAGTCATGTTCCTTTCCCTTTCTTTTTCTCCTGTGCTCTATATTAAATCAGAAATCAGAGAAGGATATGACCTCACAGGCAACCTACTTTCCTCTTCTGCCAGTGCAGAGTCATTTTCTAAGATACTACCCATTTCTGAGAGCTTTTCAAAGCCTGTCTTTAAAATATGCTGATGGTTTTTCCTTTGTTAATTTTGATATATTATTTTACAGTCTAACAGCTCCCTCTTAGTAAGGCTTTCCTGATAGTCAGCCTGAAGCTCTCTCTCATAATTCATTCCCTTAACTGTAAATTTCTTTATTCAGATTCAGTTCTATTTATGCCACACCAGACTGCACTGTTCTTCTGTATAATGTTATAGTTTGAGCTAAAGTCTGGTTTTTTTCTTTCAATTATTTCTCTTACTGAGAGGCAAAATCTTACACTGAAGTGAATACTTACAGTACAAATTATTTTTGGCCCAAAATATCTGTCTGCAAATTTCTCAGGTTTATCTTATTTTATTTTCTGTGTGTTTTCATAAGACTTCATAAAAAAGAAATACTGTCTTTTTGTTTTCCTTGAAATTTATACTGCCTACTTATTCATTACCACCCCTGAAGTTTATTAGGGATGCTTACTTTCTCTTTCAGACTAGTGACGATATCAAGAAAATACACAACTCTACACTATGCAAAAAAATACTGTAATAGGACAATGTGTCCTCTTCATACCTTTAATACCTTGAGTTTACGTGGTTTATTCTCCCTCTCCCTGTAACCCATTGCTATCAAAACTATGTAAATAAGTTCTGTAGAATTACATTTATCTTCCAAATACATGTTATTTGTAAGTCTGGGACTACTACTTAGTTTTAGTTTAACTCTTCTCTATGTCACAGCATTTTTCCATTTTACTATAACATCAAATTAGACTTTAATGTTAAGTATTGCAGTTATGGCCTGACATTTACCTAGTCACCTTTTCCCTCCCTTTTTACATTTTCTATTGAGTTGTTACATGTAACTCACAATTACATTTGGAAACTCACACCTAGAAATTAAACCTTTTTTTAATTATTTAAGGCAAAGCTTAATTTTATATCATTGTAAAAAAATGAAAAATAGAACAAATTAAAGTGTAATTTTTCTGTCACTGCAACTGTACATATGGTTCACCATCTCTTTAAGGAATTATCAAAATGAGCCAACTGTCTGGAATTCCAGGTGATGAAGGCAAAATTCTTTCTCAAAACCACAGTTAACTCATGGTTCATCCAAGTTCCATGCTCTGTGTTGACTTAGATTGACTATCGGAGCCAAACTGGTTTGGATGCAATGCTGTGCAAACACATGGACAAGGCCACATCCAAAGTCTTACCTGGTCCAAGAAGCACCCCCTGGAACAGGACACATGATACAAAACCAGCTGAACGATCTGAGCCAGTTCAATGAAAAAAGACTACCTGGGCTGACCCATCATACAGATACTTTATTATCTCCATGCCTTAGCTTTTAACACGCCCCACCACATCTGTACTACCAGTATCCAAAATCACATTATTACAATAGGGAAAACTTCACTCATACTGAATTGGTGATAGAACTAAGTAAATAAACCATTCAACACTAATGATTTCCTCTCTGCCCTCTTCATTGTGTCCTATTATCCCATTTCTTCTTATAGCAAAAGCACAGGTAGAACATGTATTTGACTCAGAACGTACTTCTTCACTGCACTGGCAGTCTTCATCAAGTTCTCTAATGTTGCTGAACAGACTTTATCTCTACTGGGAAAGCCCCTGTCACAAATACAACTGTGTGGTGTCATTTACTGTAATGCTGCCAATCTATTAACACCTAATAAATAACAACTACTTCTTTTTATCATGTTTCCACTAATCCTAAATTTAAGGAAAAAAAAATGTCATAATGCAATGAAATAAAACAAGAAGGAATTAAATAATGCTTTGCAAAAACTTACATTCCATAAATCTGTGGAGCA
Source organism: Patagioenas fasciata (assembly GCF_037038585.1). Taxonomy (NCBI): domain Eukaryota; kingdom Metazoa; phylum Chordata; class Aves; order Columbiformes; family Columbidae; genus Patagioenas; species Patagioenas fasciata. Next base: position 131,316,868 of record NC_092521.1, on the reverse strand, counting down.
ATTTCCAGTCGGTTCAGATGCATGTACAGCTCAATATCATGTTTCTTCAGCAGATGATCCTGAATTTGGTTTACCTTTGCTACAATAGCAATAGATGGGCCCAAGTCCTGTGGCCTTGCAAATGGCATAGGTGTAATCATCACATCTTTCTCCTGCAGACACAGAAAACACAAGATAAAAAGAACATCCCATGAAGCCTTATTGTCTAAAGGGACTGCCTACAAAGAGATTTGTTTTGTTGTAATCATTGGCTTCCCAGTAAACGAATTAATAACCCATTTCTTTTCCAGCAAAAGAGGAATCTCAAGTGTCCACTTCTGTGGAAGGTATTGTGAGGTTTCTCTTCCTGGGGATTCCAAGGTTGACACTCTCATTCTTCCTGTCAATTTTTATGTGTGTGCTTTACTTTTCATGCTCTGATGAAATGTTGACAGCTTTATTTCAACTTTAGTATCAGCAGTCTGAGTCAGTCCAGAGCAAAGCAGACTAATGGTTACTTAGTAGAGAATATATGCCCTCAGAGGATAATAGATTGCATACCAAATTGAAAGTAACTTGTTTTTTGAACAAGCCTTTCTAAACAGGCTTCTCTTGCTCAGAAAAATCTGGTGACTGTACTTCAAAATCCATGCAACTTTAATAAAGCATCAGAAAACCTTTAAAACAAAAAAGAAATAGAACAGAGAGATGAACCTGATGACTAGGTTGGACCTAAAGGTTTTGCAAACCATGTAATGATCTAGAACATGACACACAGCAAGTGAAAACAGACAAAGGAAACTACTGGAGCATTAGCATCCTTGAACCTGATATTGCTTTAAACATGTTATTCTTGCAAAAGAGTGAAGTATTATTGAAAAAAAAGAGAGAATGATAGCAAGAAATGCACCAAGTAATGAACTCAACTGAAGAGGAATCATGTAAGAAGGAGGATGAGAAATAAAAAAAGAACAAGTCAAACCTATGAAGGGAAAACTTAGGAAAAGGGAAATGGAGCTGTCAGGAACAATATTAAAGTTATAAAAGAAGGAAAACTGAACAGTAAGAAGAGAAGGTTTCAAAATAACTTTGTTGCAATATGTCATCATGGCTCTCTGACCTGAAAGCTCCACTTTAAACAATAGTTATTGTTTTTCTATCCTTTGCTCAGTATATTGACAGAGAAGCATTAACAAGGTCAAAGTGTTAATACTTTCAGAAGACTTCATTACAGCTTAAACTGTCAAAATTCACTTGGTTCAATACAGTGAAAAACACATTATTTTTAACATTCAATAACAATGAAAGGGTCTTTTTTTTGTTGGATAGACTATCCTGAAGGTTGTTTCCTATGGTTATAGTCCCTCTTCAACCCCATTCTTTCTGTATCAGCATTTTAGGAGGAAGGCAGAGAAGTACCCACACTTCACAATCATTTACAACATGGTTTAACATTCAAGTGGGCAGTGAATATTTAATAATTTCTACCAAAAAGCCTATTTTTCATGCTGATCGCCTTTGCTTGAAATATTTTTTCTTAATTATTCCATTTCTGCTTTGCAGAAAATATTGTATGGTGCTGAACAGCGATTTAAAGTCAAATGTTTCTGTTTAAAGATCTGATTAATTGTAAATTGTATCTTAAAATCTGCTTAATTGTTGCTTTGCTACAGCAACTGCAGCAAAGGGACTGATCTGTCTATTACAGGGTGGTGTTTTGCCATGCTGTTGTGGTACCAAGACATATTCATTTAACATGCCCTAGCAAATCACTTGACAAAAGCTCCCTCAGACTGTCAAATTAAGCTCACTAAAATGGCATCCTTTCATTCAAAATCTTTTCTGTTCTCCCAATCAGAAATGTAAAATAAAACATCTAGCATCTTAGGGACTAATAGGAAATATTGCTACTTACTTAAATACTGAAACTCTTCATAGTTGCAGGTATGTTGGGAAAGGATATTATATTTCTCCTACCTCCTTTTGCAACTATTCTGTTAACTTCTTTATTAGCCATTTGGGCAGCCTTCTTCTTACCTTGATTTTTGTTTCTCCATTGTATGGCTATTTCTTATTGTTGTTTCAGACCTATTTCATTATTATGTTAGTAACATGCTAGGATGCAAAATACTGAAAAAGGGTATCCACTAATCTCCTTCCAATCTATACAGAAAAGCATATTGCCTTAATGTTAAATGCCAGCCTGTAGTAATTTTTTGCATAAACTTATTAATTTATCTTTGAAACTAATCATAAAAGTCTGTAACTGCATGTATTCATAGACTATGCATGTTCCATCAGTTGGCACACATCGGAGGTACAGACTTTATTCTGGTTTATCCAAGTCGAGTTTAACTTCGGCTTGATACCACTGCAATCACTCTGATGACTCAAAAGATCTGTATTTTTAAGCTTTTCTTCATTATAAGCATACATTCTCATAAGGAAATCTCAATATTAGAATCTTTCTACGTAGTCAAACTTGTAATATGAGAAGACTAGCTAGTTACCCAGAGTTATCTTTACATAATTAGTCATCTGTGGGCTTAAAGCCATCTTTACAGGTTCGAAGACAGACCCTTAAACACCGGCTCAAGTGTCAAAAGATTCTGAATATCAAAACCAATGCAAGCTTCCTTTTACGGAGCAGTGCCAAAACTGGAGTTATTTGTCACTTGCAGCATTTGTACACCTTGGCATAACGCAGCACTGACACATTGCTGACTGTCAGATTGACTGACTATCAACATGGCCAAGTGCATCAAGTAATACATGCTGGCTTACCATTTTTAAAAGCATAAGATAAGTAAATGGTATCCATCAAAATACAGTTCATCGGCATCTCAGAAATCAACCCTATTAACAGAAATCTTCAAAGCATGACAGAATCTGTGGGGACAGCAGTTGCAATCAATAATCAGTGCCTTGACTGTCCATGCCTCCTGGTTTGGTGCACTCCACCAAGAAGCCCCGTGGATGACTACAGTGCACATGATAGGCCTGTTGTCTCCTGTCACACAATTTGGTTGAGAAAATGACACCACATTTAGTCTGTTGAAATTGCTCCAAAAAAAATCACATCAGCTAGGGTGAAAGAAACAGCCTGAACAGAAAGATGCTCAAATCGACTAATACAACCAAACCGCAAAAATGCTTAATTAGAAATTACAAATTACTCACAATGCCTGTGCCTAAAGCACAGAAGCCAAGTGGACAACATGACACTGTGTCCCTGCCCATATTCACTATATATTAAGTTGCCACGTGAGACAAAACACTCACTTCCTTTTTGTGGGCTTCTGTTAATAAGTCATTTGAGTGTACGGCTTTAGTCATGTACTGCTAACATGAAATATAAATGATGAGTCCCAAAAGGATGCTGTTCACAACAAAAAGACAAAAAAGAGGGGCAGGTCAGAGATGTGCTATTCTGTTTACAGGAGAGCATTAGGTTCACCTCTAAGAACAGTTTAAATATGGATACCAGTGAAACGCAGTTGAAAAATCCAGTTCAAGTATTATGAACCAAATCCTGGCACAAAACTTTACCTACCACAACACGAACTGGAACGGCTGGCAGTCGATACTAATACAATTTATACATTCATGCATTTAGGAAACAAATGCTACAGCAGTAAAGAGAGGCTAGGACATAGTGCAAGTATAAACCGTGGACAGATTTCTCTCATTAACCACTAGGGAATGGAGTAGCTGGAGAAACTCCTCTAATGGCAATTGGGAGTAATGGAACCAACTGTTAGAGGCTATAAAACGTAACATGTCTCTCAGAGCACAAACTTTCATTGCTGCCTTTGTGAAGATTCAGACTTTATTATGTAGCCAACCCTCAAAGTCATGATCGTAAAAGGCATACGTACAAGAAAGGATTATTAAAGATTATACATGTTTGCAAAGAACAAGAACAAACAACTAGATATTAATCCATGCGCTTTGCATTGTTAATTTTTTATGCCATGAAAGGACTGGAAAGGGCAATGTAAACTTTCACCTTCTACCCAAGAACTGTAAAACTGTAAGCAGACCTAGTTATTTCCCAGAATAAAATTCAGCCTCAGACTTTACCACCTTCGTCACAGAAATTGGAACAAATACATTTGGATACAATGAATTCTTAAAAGCCACGGGCAGAGAAACATGTCTCACAGTTTTGTTGTTGGAATAAAAGTGACTGTGTAATAAGTTCATAAAATTTGTATCTCATATGCTTTATCCTTAGTTATTGAGAATTATGTAAAAATCCAATTCCAAACAGTAATTTACAACAGTAGATATCTTAGGTCAAGATATGGATGCTTCATGTCTAATAAAATACAGGTACAGATACCTTTAAACATTTGAAGAGAAGCTTTTATGTGAGTCTTGGACTAATATTTTGTTAAGTCTAGATTCCCGATGGTCTATGTGAAAAATGCTGAAGTGAATCAAGCTGGAACTAAGTTTGGAGGACAACTCAGGATATGATACACCGAAAATCTCGGCAATGCCTGTAATACAACTATGTTTTGCTAGAGCCTTCTACATACAGTCCATCACACAAATAATTTTTCAGAATTAAAAAAGAGCTACATAAACAGAGAAAGAGACAGCAAAAAAGTATTCAAAGGAAATCTTGAGCAATTGCCTGAGGCAAAATGGACAGAGGGAACTATCCTTCATGCCATGCATGACAAATGCCCACAGGCAAGGCCTAGATGGTCCCTAGATGGTCCCTGCAAAGAATCAACGTGCTAAATACAGTGATATCTGTATAGCTACACAGGAGATCTGAGGAGGCACGGACAGTCCCCCTGTTTGAATACCTGAGGTTAAGAAGATAAAAAAGGAAGGAAATTTAATGATGAAATCAGAGAAAGACACATCCTGACCTGTGATGGACAGACAATCTATGACCAAAGTTTTGCTTTCACAGCAAATTGTTTATATTGTAAACAGTTTAAAACAATGTAAGTCGCAATACGTTAAACACTGCTTGTATGCATTTATTTACCATGACATTTACACAGGTTTTGGGCACACAGATGTGCCTATGACTGACCTTTTGAATGCTACACAAGAACATCACTCATACATAGGAGAATTTGTGTTTGCACAACACTTTAGAGCAATATTTACCTTCTGACTGTCATGTTCAAAAGTTGAAAACCAATGTTCTGCAGTTTTCATAAGACGTGTGAACATTGCACTGAAGGGGAAAAACCCAGAAACTTGGTGTTAAATAATGTATTACAAATAAAAGCAAATTAAATGTAAAGGAAGTTGTTAAAACTTACTAGGCATCATGTTCCAGATATTCAGGATTCAAAAGAACTTTCATTTCCTCGCTGAAAAAGGCAACAGTGAACAATCCAAATGTGAATGCTTATTCTTGGTCAGTGTTCTGCATGTACTATTATGTATTTATAAGCCAACTTTCATATAAAGTGCAAATGAGAAAACTAGCCTTTTTAATTAAAAAGAGCAACTCCATTGAACAAATGAAGTCTTTCCTTTTTATAAAGATCAAAACCAAATTAGCTGCCTTGTCTGCACTACAATGAAGTAACCATCTAATTATTCCAAATAACAAATTACTGAATGTCACAATGTATTATTTGAATATGCTTGATCTAGAATAATTGATTGCTGCACAATCTATCACTGTTTGTCCCAAACAAAAAAAAAAAATGGTTACTGGTCAAATATGCAGTATCAAAACATTAATTTATTTTGTCTTAATAGTCTGTATTTTTATTGTACTTTAACAGCAATTAATCAGTGACAGCACCTCTTTTCCATCTACTTTGCTGCTTAGCTCTACTTTTTCAGCGGGGATGGAACAGAATGCTGTGCATAACACATGGTTATTTTAAGTTACTTAGCACTGAAGAGCGTCTTCTAGGTAATTTCAGGATATCTAAGGACTGACATTGAATAAAAACACACACTTGTAAATCATCTCCATCCTTATGCTTAACTGCCTTTGGACAATCAACACTGAGGAGTGCTAACAGAGGTTATATTATAGAGTACATATAATGAAATTGTCTTATTCACTGCTGGACTCTAAAAGAGAGTGTTAAAAGACAAATCAAATGACCTAAATATTGTAAGTTATACAAGAAGGCAACTATTTCATTTCCTCCCTCCCCCCAAAAAACAGCTTTACATATAGGGTGAGAAAAAAAGCATCTGAATTTGGTTGACAGACAGTCATGTGGGATGTAATATTTTATGTGACTACATGCACACACACAGACAGTGTGAGTGAAATGGAGAATCAATAGCTAAACCTAATATTACTACCAAGTCAAAAGATAGTCAGATATTGCAGCCGCAACATTGCAGGTCATGAAAGAAACACCAATCACAACAATGTCTGCACTGATTGTTTTCTCTCTTTTAAGATATGAGGAAAGAGAGTTGGTAACGTGTCTGTTCAATGACTGTAATTCTCTAATCTGTCTCCTCTCTGCAATGACAAAACCTAAACCATTTCTGGCAACAAGAATGAGGTGCAAGAGTAGGTAACGTAAAGCTTTTTGATTAAGGTTTTCCTTTGGGTTTATTGTCTTGCCTTTTTTCACCAGCTAATACCTGTAAAGTGGCCAATGTCTGCACTTTTAATCCCCTTTCAGAAGCTGTGGTAGGGAAGATGAAATAAGGACATTCCCATAACAACATAAGGACACAACCATTTCTGGTATCAATTTAACAATTATAAACAAAGAATTAAGTAATGGTCATTTATAAGTTCTAGCCTAGCCAACTTCATTAATTTTTTTTTAAGATGGTTTTTTAATAGTATACCAATAAAACACAATGCTTGCCTTGGTTGTGCAGCTTCACTGGCATGTGAAAAAGCCTGGTGGTCACAATGCAGGATAAAGACAATGGGAGCTAAAAGTTCATGCATACCCTAAACATAAAAGAAGCAAAAGCAGAGTAAGATTTTTCCAGTCATACAATAGTTCATAATACATAGCAACAGGCAGCCAGCAATAATAGGTGTAGACTAAATAAAAGCAGGAACATTTATATTCTTAACAGAACAGTTTCATAATCAATGGCTTTTATGTGAAATTCTGATTAAATCCAAATGTTTGTTCTTCTATAACATACAGAAACAAGTTATTCTTCCTTTTTCTAACACAACAGACAACGAATTGGCAATGGTAGTCAACCCTGCACCTGGCAGTTTACTCCAAGATCTGTGTTCATAAATATGAATTTTATTTATGATAATTACAATCATGATCCACGGTACAAAGATCTGCAATAGGGACAAATTACAAAAATTTACAATTATTTTTTATTTGATAATGTTCCAAAACCAGCATAGCAGTAGCCTTTAGAGGAGACAAGGGCAGCTATTTGAGAAACAAGAAAATGAAACTTATGTTCCTATAGACAAAATAAATAGGTTTTTTTTTGGTCTTCCTTTTTTTTTTTTTTTTCTAAAGCCATTATGTCAATATTCAAAATAAAGTCATTATAACACAATGCATAGGAGACCTGGTACTGTTCCATTACAAACTACTATATTAAGATAAAGAAAAATAGAGAAACACGCAGGATGGGAAGAGAAAAAAATTGGTGGACAGTTGAGGACTTAGGCCAGCATTAGCAGCAGGGCTGGGCCACCGAGGCCAGCCATTGATGCTTGTAGCCAGAGCTCACCAGCAACAGAACAGGAGTCTTGATTTGCCTTGATTCACCTGGGGCTTGTCAATTTGTTATCAGAAGCAACCGCTTGAGGAAAACAGCAATCCTGTTGGCAAGTGGCAAGGCACTGCCAGGTAAAACTACAGCATGCAGAACGGAAATTCATCTTCAGCAGATGTTCAGCCCTTTCCCTCAGAATAGATCAGGGAAAAGGAGGATTTGGGGTATCATAACTGGGGAATTTGATTATGCGAGGGGAAATTGGGCTCCCAGTGGTGGACTAAGATGGCAAATAGGAACTACGCAAACTACAGGCTGGGGCGGGGGTCAGCCATGAAAAAGTGAGCCCTTCAGTGATGGAAGGGATGCGAGATGAAGGCTTGAGACCTGTCTGGCTGCTGCTGGATACAGGGATCACTTCAAGGGAATGGAATTCCTGATCTCAGCCCCAAACCCCCAACTACACCTGGGACTTGGTGCCAGGTGCCCAGGCTACCTGGGTGGGTCTTGCTCCAGGTGGAGTCCTTGGCCTGGCTGTGGGATGAAGGGTGGGCTGCCAGCAGTGCTCCAGTTCAACAGTGCGACTGCTGCCCCAAGTTGAGGCTCAGTCCCAGCCCCAGGTGCATGCTCTGGGCAGGCGGGGGTGCCAGGAAGACCATCTTGTCTATCCGCTGGCAGAAGGAGCACTGGGGCTGGCCCATCAAGCTCACAGGCAGCCAAGGCAGCTGGCAGGAGTCAGATGATGGGTCCTCAGACAGGAGCTTTTTTACTCTTGTGCTTGCATTTTCAAGCTAGGAAGCCTGTCCACTTGCTTTTCCAGCCCTTTCAGTGATGGACAGACATGAGCAATGACAGTCACACACTTGTGCAGCTACCCTGCTGCTTTGCTGGCACATCACTTGATATTACATGTAGCATTTGAGAAGTATTCAATACCAGGGAGTTAGCTTATCAGCTTCATACGTATCAAACACATCCACTAACTACTACAACCTTTAATTTTTGTTGGAAATAATGGGGATTTTCCTTAAGTGGTCCAAACGGAGCAGAGAGGTAGATGTGGAAGCCCCCTCAAGATCATTATCTGTTTTGAGTATGCTCGGAGGCATGATAGTGAATTTTATCTGTTCGTTAGAGGAAATTCCAATACCTGGCAGTATTGGAGATAAAAAAAAAAGGATATTTAGAAATTTCTCTGTGTGCTATCAATTGAAATTTAATTTTATTTCTTCAGGACTGAGATGACTGTTATAGCCTCAACTGTAGGGATACAGAAGCAGCAGCCAGTTGACTGGGCAGATCTAAAGGCAGCAAAACTACTGAAGACTGGAATTTTTCTTTCTGTTCCTATTTCTGAACCCTTAGGGACTAGATGGAGGCTAAATATAAACTCGGTTAGGAAAAAAAATTAAATCAAATGTAGCCCCTTGATTTCAGGAGCTGATGTAAAATTCCCAACCACAATATGGGCTAGATTACAAATTGACAGCTTTAGCTTTCTAACAGTCTTATGGTCATACCAAGAGACAAAATAATAGGAGAAATAGGGAGATTAGGTCCAGGATTTGACAATGTGTGTAAGTGGCGAAAATATTTAAATAAACTGTAGATAACCTAGACTGTACTTTTCATACATACAGCCCTCAGTTAATTAACAGCTCCATGTCTAATCTTTTATTCGCCCTGATAGACTAACATGAAATAAGAGAAATGGAAATGCCAAAAACTTGACTATCTAATAAAACTACCACCTAAGCTGTAAACATATAAGCTGAAGAAAAAGAAAGAGGACATAAAATAAGAATTAGTTATAGAAGATAAAAGCACATCATGCATTCTTCCAACATAATAATATATCAAATTTATAATAAAGTAGAATCATAATGTGGCTGCCCACATACAACAAAAACAAAGCAAACGGATGATGGAATATCAGGATTTCAAAAAGATATCTCTGATCTTTCAGTTACAAGAGTACTTCAAATGTTTAGAGATTTTTAGCTTGCAAGAAAAGCCACCAGTGTAATATGCATACACATATTTTTTCAATGCTGCAGTTTACTAAAAACTCTTCAGTTTTAATAAATAAGTTGACAGAGCTCAGATAATTTTATGACAGTTCTCAGCTACAACAAAATATTGATTTCATAACACAGTCTATGGTTTAGATAGGAAACCAGAAATATAGCATTTCTACAATGAAAAGTGAATCAATGCATTTCAAAATTATATCGTCTTCTCTAAGGCCAATCAAATCTTGAGCGAACAATAGTTACCCTAGTGATTTAGTTTAATTGTCACGATTTCTTTTCAGTGTAACTAGGGCCAGAATTTTGGCACAACTCTTACAGATAATGCTAAGAGTAATTTTTACATATTCTTAAGTACAATATACTATTCTCTTTAGATTTTATATTTACAGCTGCTATTTAAAAATTCAACGATCCCAGTGAGGATTCTGTCTTTAAAATCTGTAATACAGCTTCACAAGATTCTATTCCATTTGACTGGGGACAGAAGTATATTTTTCTTTATCACATAAAATGTTACTTCACGCTGGTCAAAAACCCACAAACCTAACTACAAAGACAACTTTCATGCATATATGCATATTAAACAAACATTATTGATTGCTTCTTGTAAGACTATATGCTGATGCTATGTAATAGCTTCAAAAAAATGTTGCAAACTTCAGACACACTTGATTTACATTTCTAAGGATGCAAATTGTCAAGGAACTAGAACTTTTTCCAAATATTTTGAAAGAGAAACATTGGGTCCTGTACAGATGTTGACAGACAGAAGTATAAGTTTTCATTTATTGGCCAAGTGTTATAATTGTTATAGCAAAGGTAGCTGTTGTATGTGGTCATCGAAATGAAATGGAGGAATTCTCACAGAGAACAACAGGACCAGTCCCATGATGGATATTGAATAGAAAGACAAACATGTTAATTTGGCCTTTGTATTCAGGTCACTGCAGAGAGCAGCTTGGAGGTAACGGTAACCTTCATTATTTTCAAGAAAATATGCTCAGCTTTGATGTAGTGGAAATTATTATGGGAAGGGGGACTTGAGTCAATGGTAAAAACAGAACCAATAAAAATAGTAGGACAAGAAGACCGACTGCAACATAGGTATTTGCTAAAAGAGGGAAAAAGCCATATCCTGTCACCAGCACAAACTCTGCTTCCTATTTGCTAATTCAGAGAAGGGTACTGATAGACATGAAAGAAACATTATCTAAAAAGAGAGGGACATGGAGACAAAAAAACCAGGATTGTTACTAATAAGCTAACAGAAACCCTAATTTAAAACGAAGAAGCAAATAAAACAATCAAAAAAACCCCAAAACTCAAACAAAACCGCCATTTGAAAATGAAGTAAGAAAAAATAAAAGTTCCTAATAAAGGCGACACATGTTCACAAAAAGAGAGGAAACCCACAATATCTTGCTGTTTTCTGGAGTTGACATAGCATCTCCAGACTTGGGTGATACACTGAACACACTTTGGAGAAGTTAAACCAACAGGTTTTCTTTTTCAATATCCATTTTAAAAAAAATTTCTGCTCTTCATCTGTCCGTTTAGTCCTGTGGCAACCCCATCTTTAAATTACTGCACCACTGATGCAACACCAGTTGAAAACAGAGGTAGAGAAGTTTTCTTTGTCAACAGCCTGTAGGCTCACAAAATTGAACCTGTTCTTTTATCTGCCTATGTTCATTTAGCCCACCAAGCAGTCTTTATTAAAGCTGAGGCATCAGGCAGTCAAAGTTCATTAATACCATTTATATAATCTCTGCAGTTTCAATTAACTCAGCAAGACATTCTACTACATGATAACAGTCTCATTAATTCAATAAAATCCCATAACTATTAACAATATGGTCTATGTTAAACGGGGTGTCACCTAGTAGAAAATAATAGCTTTAACAGCTTGTGATGAAACTCAGGGCTTTTTTTTTTTAAATTTGATCTGGCTGAATATTCCATCCTTATGTAGAAAGGTATTATTTCTTGGTAAGGAATCAAGAGGATTTTAAATACAAGCAGAGGGTAATTAAGTCCTTTTAAGTCATATCAAAGAATAAAATAATGCTTCTTGTTCAGTAAATGATAGACTAAATTAGCTGGAATGTGTTCTTCCATTTTCCCATCATCAGTACTCTGGCCTATATTCAGTAGAAAGGGGAGGGTGAATACTGCTGAAGTGTTTTCTTTAGAAGTGCCCTTCAAAATACGACTCACAAATCTCATTTTTTCTTTTTAACATGCAAGACTATTCCTTGCTCACAGTTTGTCAAACATGAGAACTAACCAGCTGATGGAGATTTGGTATCTTTGATAACTATATATTTGATTTTTGGTATAATCTGTAAGACAGTTCTTCAGAAGTAACTATTCCTTCAACTCACATGTGTTGGTCTTTTCATGAAACACCACTAATTTCCTGGCTTAAGGATATGGTCGTCACAGACCACACTTGAAAGCAAGCAGCATCTTTAAAAAAATTTCATATTTACTGAATCTCTGTGTTTTTTTAATGATTTTTTTTTGCCCATGTGAAGTTTGCTGCTCTACAATTTATCCCTTGTCCATGCACACAGTGTGCCTTAGTCTGTCAGTCCCTACTCAACCTATAGTTAATAGCCTGGAGAAACAATATATACAATATTGTATAGACAAGTATGTCGATAACCCCATGTGTCAGTCTTGCTACATTAATTTAGTGTCTAGCTTATACCCACTTCAAAACCTTCAGAACCAATGTTAGACTAATTTAGTCTGCATCCCATATGAATGCATAGTTAGTGCAGCTTTAAGGCTTTCTTACCATTCTGTCAAAAATGGTTTGAGCAGGTAACACCGTAAAAGTGGCATTTGTAGCACACTTATCCTTCAGTTAAGAGGCATTTGTCAGCTGCATTGTATCTGGATGCTGCAGGGTTAGATAAAGGATCTATTTGCTAATGTACTGCATGGCTTTTGCAATTTGAAGAAGAACTAAAGATATTACTTAAGACTTAAAATAGTAACTTTGCCTAAATTTCAGAAGTCACTATTTCTGCTTTTTGTTTATTCAGTATAATTTTAAATCCTGCTGCATACTTTCTTTACCTAGGAACAGAAAACCTTTCTTTTTCTTCGTTAACCATCACTGAAGAAAGAGACGTTGTCTATTAAGAAACTTGAAGTTAGACAACCTAGCAACCTTAAAGAAAACAATTTGAAGGACTGTCTTATGAGGAAAATGCATATGTTATTCAATAAGCTTACTTTTCTTACTATCCAGCTGACAAGCAGCTCTTTGATTACTTTAGCATTATGATACAGCTTCGGATACGACAGAACTACATTATTGTCAAACCATAGAGAAGATGTTGAGTCAATGAGTGCCACCTGTACAGTATTTTCATTACCTGTTTATAAAGCAACTGCTCATTTTCTCTTGCGTAGCAGAAGAGAACATCTGTAAGAATTTTCCTCACATTCTCTTGCTGGAAATACTGCATTTCAGGAAAGCTGAAAATGAAGAAATACAGCAAAAGTAAACAATACAGCATGCAGAATCTCAGTTGCTGATGTTCTAGAAACTGTTTCAAGTAAGAGAGCACCTCCTTTGTCTGCTTTCCCACTGCTCTGTGAATTGTGGGTGCTGCTAGAGTAAGAATACTTCTAAAGACTTGTTATTTTATTTTGCCACCAAAATTCTGAACCATGTTCTTTAATATACATCAGTCCACCACTTAGATATGATGATATCACCAGTTATATTTAATTAATTAATTCCTTTTAACACTGTGAAAACTAGAGATCTGCAAGAATGAAATACAATGGCAGATTCTGTTAATCATCAACTTTTTACACACAGCCAGTCCACTGAAAATGAATGACTTGGAGAATTTAATCCAGATAAAATTATATACCATATGAGTATGTTCCCAGCCACCTTAAGGATCACACCACTTTCCTCCTCCATGTAATGGAAACAAGTTGAATTGAAACAGAGTGAAAGGAGACAGAATAAGAGGCAACGTCTGAGGCAAAGATCTACCCCCTCCCTCCTGCACAGAGACTCTTACAATCAAACTCAGGAGCTCAGAAGGCTGTTCTGGTCCTGAGTGCCACAGCATCCCAACAGTAACTAACTCCATGAGTGTGCTCCCCTGATTGTCAGTCCTTGGCCAATAAACCTAAAACTTGCTAGGAACACTTGGAAAAGGAGTGTGATCAAAACCACCAATCAGGCACTTCTTCTCCCCTAAAAAGCCAAGTCAGTTAAACTATAACTGTTGCAAACAGTTATCTGTTGATTAATTCTATTCAGGTACTGGAAAAATAAGCCCCAAAGATCAAATCTTCATAGAAAGAAACATACTTTGTATGACATGCTCCCATTTTTTAAATCTGTGTTAGGTTGGCAGCTGTAACTGGATCATCAGTGTACCCCGCGGTTTCACAAACAGTGCTTAGCCCTGCTCTTCATTATTCTCAAGATGAAAGTTGGGCAAAGGAAGAGTAGAAGAGCTACAGTATGTTACAGAAGTTTGCAAAATTACCAGTTCTAAACTGGAATAAAATGGAAGAAGAGTACATCAGAAGCAGCATATAAACAAGTGTTCAATATTTCATGAACATTTGAAAAATGATTAGCATTTTAATGACAAGATTATTAAAATATCTCACAACCGACACAAACCCCAGTATCCTAATTTTCTTGAGCTCTAAGCAAGCTCCGATATACCTTACTAGCATCTTTTGTGATGCAACATAATTAGGCATTTCATTCTCTTTTGTAGCTGTCTCAAACAAACCTTAAAATTATGAAATCATTTGATACTCTGGTAGGGCAAATAACCTTTAAGTGAAATTGAATGAAGTGGAACTAGTGTGAGAATAAGGGAAAAAAAGCTCCTGAGAAAATCCTGTTACCTGTGTATAATTCAGGAAAATGCAAATATTTACAATCTGCAACTATTCTGAAGAAATTCTCACTTGTGCCTTCTGCTCCTTGAGTCTTGGAAGTAGGAAATACAGTGGTTATGCAGGATGGACTTTAACAAATAAGTGCACAAAACAAAAGTGTTCTCATGCTTACTGAAGTAGTAACTATAGGGCAAAAAACATTTCATAAAGCAAGCAGCCCAATCCACATTCAGCTATATGGAGCGGTAACAAGTTAAAACAACAGCAACAAAAACCAACCAACCAACAACAAACCTGGAAATGTATAATACCAAAAAGAAAGCAAAAGGTAAAGTTGGACAAAGGAAAACGAAGAATACTTAAAAAGACAAGAGTAGGCCTCAGGCTAGATTGCTGAAATAAAGGCTATAGTATTCTCAGGTTTAAAATGAAACACACAGATTACAAATAAGTTTTGGTTTTGTCTTCCCTTCTTTCCAAGTTTGAGTTACAATGCTAAACTTTAGACCAGTTATATTAAGGCTGTTGGAGAAACAATACATGGAATTATAATAAATTAATTCAGATAAAACTATTGGTGTTCATGATTACTATGGTCACCTCACAGAGGCATTGACAGGTAAGCGCAGAAACATAACTAATTAAGGCTAGAAAGGTGCTTTGAAATCCTGAAATGAAGGATCTGGACCAAGAGCCAAGGCAGAGAAGACACTGTGGCTTAAATACAGCAATGCTGAAGTCCTGAGAAAGGCATTGGGATGAGGGGTGGAACGTTCTCCTGGCACCTTGAGGGGGTAACAGTAGACCAACATTTGGACACTCGTATGCACTCGTACTAATCATATTACTGTAAAGGACGGACACAGCTGAGACCAAAAGTGCATTACAGCAGATGGTAATCGACATAATTTAGGGCTTTGAAGAGATTATTTCTGAAGGACTGTTATTCAGGCCTGCCCTATGAAGTTTAGGAAGAGAAAACCAACAAAGAAAACTCAAAAATACACAGAGATATCTGTGAGGATCTAGTAATACCAGAGATTGTGACAGAAAGGATAATAATGAACTCAGGCATAAGCTGGCTGAAGTATTAATTATAGTAAATGTAAATACAAGAGATCAGGAGGGAACTATCAGTTCAGGATGGATTTTTACAGAGAATGTCATTTTATGATTAAAGCAGTGTTTTTGATATACAGTGTCCTCAAATCAGGCAAGGTAAGAACACTTTTCATGAACACTAGAGTATTACATTTAATTACATTTCCGAAAAAGACTGCATAAGGACACGGGAATTTTGCTAGACTGTTTTACCGTAACTGCTACAAACATCACATTCCAACCTCTGCCTTTTGAAAGCAATGACCAGCATAAGTTAGCTATCATTTTTCTGAAACATTCCTTAAGACCACTTAGGGGTCCCTACACCAGAGGCAGCCAGATTTTGACACAGAAAAGTCTTAGGCTGGCAGACAAATAAAAGGATGCATAAATACTTTAAGAAAAAAATTTGGTAGCAGGCAGAAATTAGGCTCTTGACCACAGCCATAGAGTGACCATCTTTTCTTTCACAAACAGATTCCATCCCCTGCCATTTCCCAACCCTGATACTCAACTGGAATGGGGAAAGATACTAAACCAGAAAAAAAATGGAAGATGCTTGTGCAATTGCAAAGGTTTGGTAGAGGATAATAACAGTCACTACCCCCACTCCTCCCCACACTGCCATTGCTCACTTTTTTCTTGAAAAAGAATTGATGTATAAAGCTAGCTCTCCCTTCCAGCAGTCTCACCTCTTACACAGACATTAGATTTTGTCTCCTGTGTTCATACTCAATTAATTGCTGTTTCTTCCCATCTCTTCTATATGCTTAGGAATGATGTAGCACCCAAGGGCTTCTTCACTACTTTTTTTATGGGTGTGCATGTTTTTTGTTGTTTAGGAGATGGAGAGTTTGAAACAGCAGCATCTATCACTACTCATCTTCACACAGCTTCCACTGTCCTAAATGGCAATTGTTACTCCCGAAGCAGAATCTAGGTATACCAATATATAAAAATACTATTACAAAGAAAAGAAATTCATTTGATTCACTGGGAATGCCCCTTAAACATTCTGTTTTCTTAAAATACTGGAAAAAGAAAGAGGGCAATCAAATATAGCCTTATACAACCCTAGACGTACAAGGTGATGCCAGAAAGCAGACTGGTATTTTGATTCGACTGGTAGCTAGATGCTCTTGCATCTGTCAATCTGCTGATTTCCTTTTCTGCAGAACGTTTTAAAAAATCCTTCTTTATCACTTATCTCTTTAAACATCACAAAATAAATCAGCATTGGTCCTTCATACATCTTTTGAATGACAGTAATTAATTATTGCATTCTTAAGGCGACTACAAGTTGCTATGGTGCTAGTTCGCACACACGTGCTATTCTTACTAGAATAATAGATTGCAGTATTATAGACATAACTTGGTCACAACTATCTACATTTAAAGTAACTCTTTCACTTGCATTATAGTAAACTTCCCTTACCCTCCTCCCCACCCTCATTTTTAGAAGCCTCTCACTTGAGACTAAAAGAGATGGTGTTTGGTTGCAGGTCAAAAGTATACATTTCTAGACAGCTAAAGGAAAATCCCTTCTGAACCTCTGAACTACCATAAAAAATAAGTCATGTGATTAATTAGAAATGTTGATGACTAATGAGTTAGGACTAACTTAAAATCCTTCCCTACTTTCCTTGTAAATCCTTATCATGTAATGGGGAAAAATTATATACAGACATTATGGCTTGGATTACTCTCACCTGACTAGGTTACTACAGTTGAGTTAGGCACAGGTGAGCTAGAAGTCTTTTATAATTTCTGAAGAAAACCAAACTTCTCTACAGTATGATTTATCAGATCCATACTAGACATTTACTTTAGGAAGAGAGGATTTGTGTCTCAGAATTCTTCAGGTACATAAATTCCAAAGGATGATTAGCGCAGTTTTGAGCATCTGTGTTCTACAAATCTAGTTATTAGGTGAGATATGAATATGACAAACACACAAACTTTATCACAGTTCCCTTTAGGTAACAGAAATCTGAAATTTAAAACAATTTAAACCAATACCAATTTAAAAAGCATATTTCTGCCCACTTTTCTCACCTATTATTGCTACACTTCAGCAAATTCTAATACAAACATTATAGAACAAATTGTTAACTGCTTTGATAGATGGGACTCCGGTTTGCTACTCTGTGTGCAGTCAGCATCACTCTCTACAGCACTATTTACTTGATGTTCTTGGATGATGGAGCGTTGAACTCAATGACAAAGAATACAAAAATCCATAAGGTAGTGATTATGATAACTGAATATAATACTCAATTATTTTAACCTTTAATAAAAAGCAATGTAAATTAATGACAAATTTTTAAATTGTAATCCAGGAATTTATTTAAACAGTGGGAATGAAAAGGACAACATTAAGGAGAGGGTACTTATATTCCAAAGTAAAGGAATGCAGAACTTTCTGCTTCTTACGCTAATGACAGTTTACAAACAGATACATATGTATATGTAAAACAAACACTGTGTTTTATGATTAGGCAAACAAGTGTATGTATAAAGGCATGTAGTTTATCAAATAAATTCATGTTATTTTGATAAATTTTGCTCCTTCATTGTTTGACTTAATTTGATACTGTATTTTGATAATGTATACTGCTATTGTTTCAAGTAGACTTTATTTTGTATAAATACGTAAATTAAAATGTCTTTAGTTACTGTTACTGATATTAGTATTACTTACTCTGCCATTTGCCAGAGTGAGAGTCTGGACTTTGTGTATGTATATCTATCTATCTATCTATCTATCTATCTATCTATCTATCTATCTATCTATATTTAAATAATAGTCTTATATCCGACATAACCTCCATACAACTTTTCATTCTCCAATTATAGCTTAGATACGTATGTATTTTAATCTTAGAACATCCTGAACTCTTTCCTTTAACAAACAAAAAATACCATCTGCGAGAATGCACACGAAAGCATACTCAGGTTTTAATTATATATCTCATGGCAAAATGCATTCAAGAATGGGTCTAGGGACAGACATATGAAGTATTCCAAAATCAGACAGCAATGATTTCTTCTGCATGACTTTATTCCTGTAAATGAAAATATGTGAGCTTGGGATTTGTAAAATCTATGACTATCATCACTTTTTTCAAGTTATAAGGAAAAATATTTGCAATACAGCAAAATTTCACATGGTAGCAAAACAGTAATTGAATTTAATTAGATTTACACATCAGTTAATGTTTCCACTCTGAAATATTTTCAGGAACTGAGTGTTCTAACTCAAACAAGTTCCTAAACAGGAATGATCTAAGGGCCATGAAATTGAAAACATAATCGCTGTAATATTGGGATAAATTTTAAAAGGCATATGCCACAAAGAATACTAGAAAAGTGATAAATAAAACCAGAAATGCTTAACTTCTCTATCTTGAGTCACATTTCCCTTATTAATTACAAACTGGTTTTTTATTATTGATTGAATAAAGTGTTAAGAATGAAAGAAAGTTATCTGCTCAGTCTTTTATTGTAATCATTATTTAGTTAAAAGACCTTTCTTTTACCTTCTCTTTGCTTCATATGGAAAATTCTACTCTAAATTTCACACAGTAATACATTTCCTAATATCTTAATTTAGAAGAGCTTTTCTTCAACGATACCTATAAATCTCCAGGGTTTAATGTCTAACTCGATTTTCCCATTTTTCACTCCAAGAAAGCTGTATTTTTATACACTTAATGTATGTTTCTACACATTCATGTTCAACAATCCTGACATTTACTTACCCAAGTCAAGAAAACACAATATAATGTATACCACATAAAAACACAGAATCTAAATTTATATATAGAAATTTCTTTAAAGATCTACATACGTTCTTGTCACATCTTGTTCAATCATTGCTCGAAGCTCTTTATCCTGGAAAAATTTATTCCAAAGACTCTGAAATAAGGAAAAATAATTGTATGAAACAGAGACTTCTACTAATACTTAAGGCTTATATACTACATCAGCAAAGTACTGTACAAATATTAATTAATTAATCCTCAACATTCCTGGTAGATAGGGATATCAGTATTTTGTGGGGGAAAAAGAATGGTGGTGACCAACCCAGCGTTATCTGAGAAAGTCAGTTTAAATCAGAGATGAAAACATTCAAGATCCTGGATCCTTGTTTTAGGCTCACTCCATTTGCTCGTTGTATGGCTGCAGGTTTGCGAGTTACTTGAACAGGGTCTATGAAGAATATTTAGAGAGGCAGAGTAAATTCAAATGTACCAGAACCAGTAGCCCTACTGAAAAAAAATAGTATTTCACTCACAGAAAAAGGTCTGTGCCACTATACTGTACTACATTTCTCCTATGAATGTACAGACTCTAATAAGAAGCTGCTATAATTTCCATACTAAGAATTTGTTTGCAAGTAAACTAGTTTGTCTTAGTAGAGGCAAAATCAAATACGGAATGTACGCTCATCAAATACCTATCATGAAAATGACATCATTCTAATGATACATATACAATGTGCAGGTCAAGACTGACCATTCTAAAAAAGTTCTTATAGGAAACACCAGGGCACTTAAATCTCACTGTTAGGATAAAAAAATACATATATATTAAAGCGCTTGAAGTAGGTTTAGCTGCTTCTATATCTGTGCTTATGACCATTTCCATTCTCTTTCTTTGGTTTCTATGCCTTGTTTAACGATATTTTCCAAAAGCTAACTTGAAAGAAATCAGCAAATGTTGTTGTTTGTATGCTACAGAAAAAGTATTGTAAAGTCCATTCTTTATTGTAAAGGGTTTGTAGCTTGGCCACGTGGATCAAATACACAAGGAACAAAATCTACAGCACTTTTTTCATGCAGGTCAGTTTCCAGACAGCAGCAGCACCAATGAAAGAAATACTGTACAAAGAGAGTGGCTACAATACTTATGGAATTTCATGCTCCCCTGTAAACAATTTCATTGCTGTGGTGCTTGTGGTCAACAGAAAGAAAAGAGAAAGTAAATTAATGTTACCTAGCAGAAGGAGGGCAAAATAACAAAAAAAGACACTGTTAATTATTTTCTGTATTGGTGTTAAGGAACTGGCTGGATGGTCACACTAAAGAGTTGTGGTCAACAGCTCAATGTCCAGGTGGAGACCAGGGATGAGTGGTGTTCCTCAGGGGTCAGTACTGGGACCAGAGCTGTTTAACATCTTTGTTTGTGACATGGACAGTGGGACTGAGCGCACTCTCAGCAGCTTTGCCAACGACATCAAGCTGTGGGGTGCAGTAAACAAGCTGGAGGGAAGAGATGCCATCCAGAGGGACCTTGACAAGTTTGAGAGGTGGGTCTGTGCAAACATCATGAAGTTCAACAAGGTCAAGTGCAAGGTCCTGCACACGGGTCAGGGCAATCCCAAACACAAATACAGGCTGGGTGGGGAAGGGATTGAGAGCAGCCCTGAGGAAAGGACTTGGGGGTGGCTGTCTGTTGATGAGAAGCTCAACATGGCCTGGTCAGGTGCACTTGCAGCCCTGAAGGCCAATCATATCCTGGGCTGCATCAAAGTAAGCACGGCCAGCAGCTCAAGGGAGATGATTCTCCCCCTCTGCTCTCGTCAGACCTACGTGAAACCTGGAGAAGGACTTTTTACAAATGCAGGTAGTGACAGGACAAGGGGTAATTGCTTTAAACTGAAAGAGGGTGTATTTAGATTGGATATAAGGAAGAAATTCACCTCTATGAGGGTGGTGAGGCACTGGAATAGGCTGCCCAAAGAAGCTGTGGATGACCCATCCCTGGAGGTGTTCAAGGCCAGGTTGGATGGGGCTTTGAGCAACCTGGTCTAGTGGCAGGGAGGTCAGAACTAGATGATATTTAAGGTCCTTTCCAACCCAAACCATTCTATGATTCTATGATACCATACAAACTATGAAAAAAAATCCCAAAACTTTAAAAATCGTTATGTCCTTGATGATGTCTTATGTAAAACTATTATCTTTTTAACTTGTAGCTGTTTTCAAGCAGCTAGATTGCATTTTGAAACTCCCCTGCCCCTGCTCTCACCCCGGTCCATCAGAGCAAAGAATGAAGGGAACAGAATCAGCATTGCGAAAAGGAAGCAAAACCCAGGACACTGAAAGGGTAAAACATTAAGTCACTGCAGATGCTCAAAGGCACTTTGCTCTTCATTTCTGTGCCTAATTTAGCCCGTGGCTTTGTTTTATAGATTAATCCCATGGCACATACTCTGACATGTTAACCTTTGTCTTCCATCTCTTAAAGCAGAAAGAAGATTGCACCTCTGTGTATAATCACAAACCACAGCAGAAAAACTTTAAATCTTCTACATTTGACTCAACTTTCTGTCCAGCTGAATGCAAGGATGGTTTGATGGCATGTACAGTCATACTGGCTGCAGAGCCACCAATGTGCCTATCATCAATAATTCCATGTTTCAACGAGCAAATCTCTCCTTCTACATTAAATATGAAGCAGAGTACCACACTACATAAAAACAAAATATGGGCTTCCATTGTGAAGAAAATTGAAGTACAAGAAGTACCAAAGACATCTGTGACAGTCTTTCCAGGTGTGTATCTCTTAAATGTAGCCAAACAAATTATTTTCATGGTATTAAGTTATTTTGAAAAATTAATTAAAAAAATTTCAAAAATGGTAGCATGATTAACAGAAAAGCTTAAAGATATGTGCTGTAAAATAATTAAGAGCTTTTCATTTATAACAAAATTCAGTAGAAAAAGAGTATAATAAAAAAAGTTTGCCCAAAATTAATCTCCCAAATCTACATGTAAGCCCTCCTCAAAGTGTCATGAGTTCAAAAATACCAAGCTACTAGGAGGTCCTATTAATCTCAATGAGAGTTGGATACTCTGCACTTGAAGACAGTCAGGCCAAATACTTTAACCACATTTTCAATATTTCTTTAAAATCTGCATCTTTCATTTTGCAGCTGGCAAAAGAAACTTCTGTTTCTTTTATCTATAAAGAAAAAGAATTAAAACCCTTGCAAGAAATGCCTGTCTTGCAGCGTGGTACTTTACACATTAACTCAGCACCTATAACTCAAACATACAACAGTTCTATTTTTGCTAGAGAAAAACTTTCAAGGCTGAACAGTTTTCCAGTGAGGGATTCTTCAGTATTTGCTGTTAATAGCATTCCCTTCATATTGACTATTTAAACACTCCTTCTACTGGAGCCATTTTACATATAAAATGAAAACAAAGAGCAATAAAAAAGCCTATCAGTTAAAGAAAGGATATGCCGTGAAACTGGACTTAAAGTCCAGCACTCATTTTTGGTTCATCACTGCCTTCCCTGCAATAAGCCCTGAAAAATCAGAATATAAACCTGGAGACAAGCATTTCTGGCTGTTGGGCAGAGCCTGTAAACCAATGTTAACACAAGTCAGCTTGGAAATTTGCCTTCTTCAGCAAGAACTCACTTGTGTCAGTATGATGATGATGATGAGAATTTAGTGGCATGTGTTGATAAAACCAAGGGTCAACTTACCCCCTCGTCCTGAGAGAGTGGGTTGTTGATTATCAGATCTTGCTGTCCTGCTTTCCGAGGGTTTGTAATGTGCTGGGTAAAAACATGAACAAAAAAAATCAAACTCTCTTGTAATATAAGTATTAATATCTATGTCAAAGCATGAGAGTACAGAGCCTATTTTGTACCAACTTACAATTTCTTTGATCTTATTGTACGACGTTCGTAAGTCTGAAGTGGTTTTAATCCATTGACTTCTATCTTGAGGTAGAACCTCCAGAAATAACTATCAACAAACAGAAGAAATCCATTAAGTTTCATCAATTTAACATACATTTTCATACAAATCCTACCAGACAGTATAAAACAACCCAGAAAGGAGGAGCAAGTACTCTACGCATATGAACGCAAAAACCTATAAAATACTCCTAGCTTTAGCAGTTTCCAGTCAATAAACAAGAAGCTAGAAACCATAGCAGTTCTACACTATGAAATAAAGCATTATAAAACCTGAAGTCACAAACTCAAGCTTTGTAAACTGTCACAACTTCAGTAAAGTTGATTGAGACTTCCAAAGCAGAAACAAAATGCAGAGATGAAAATAAACAAAACTCGAAGCTATTTACAGAACACCAATGGGCTAATGCAAAATGCTTAAAACCAAACATGACTGCAGAGCAGAAACTAAGCACTCAGAGATACATTCTACCTAAGAAATGTAGAAAGGGAAAATCTTAATCTATCGAAAAGAAACATGCTCTAGAATTCTACAAGACAGTTAGGAAAGCCAGCTTTACAAAAAGTCCTTGAGAATGCCTACATCCCATTCTTTCACATTTCTGTTTAAAACTGATTAGAAAGAAACATCTATTGGAGAACACGATTTAATTGCATATAAAATAAGGAAAAAAACAGAGTACTTTCTCACTCTTTCAACATTTTTATTTACACATTATAAACTGTTGAGAAACAGTAAATACTATCAAACAAAAGAGTTCCCAAATTACTAAAAATACTTCACAAAACTTAACAAAAACATAGACACTATTTTTAAAACAGGCAGTCTAAAACAGAGTCCTAATCCATACTGGGACATGCAAATAAAATCAGCCTTATTTCTAAAATAAAAACACTTCTTGATTTAATTAGCGGACAGTGAGAGAC
Source organism: Patagioenas fasciata (assembly GCF_037038585.1). Taxonomy (NCBI): domain Eukaryota; kingdom Metazoa; phylum Chordata; class Aves; order Columbiformes; family Columbidae; genus Patagioenas; species Patagioenas fasciata. The sequence continues at coordinate 131,292,551 of NC_092521.1, read as the reverse complement.
TTAATGCTTTTGTTAGTCCAGGGGTTTGAGGTATGACCTCCTAATTTAGAGGCTCTAGAAGAAGTAGACTGGTAAAACAATGCTTGTGGCATATACTCATCTGGCCTCTGGAAGAAAGTGTTTTTATTACCTTTAAATTTGTTGAATCCTAATATATTTCAAATTTCAATTTTCAATTTTCAAATTTCTTTCATTCACATACAAAGAGTATTTTCATTTTCTTTAGATAGGTCTTCGTGCCAAAGCAAAGCTTGAGAAATTCCAAGTGAGGTAATTTAAATTATTGGTGCAAACACACCGCAACTTTACTAGGGAAAATGTTCTCTGCTATCATAGTTCGTGGAGAACAGAAGACCTTGTCAGTGCAGCAAAATTCTTTCAGACTTTATGTAGCATCTTGGCATTACCTGCCTTTCTTTCTCTCTTTCCCTGCAACTTAAAAAACCAATACAGTAAGACACCTCTGAGGAGCTGTTCTGTTTTAAGACTGGAGGACCTGGCTTCCCTCTCTATGCAGTCATTACAAGAGGGATTGGTCTTCATTTTCTCGTTTCACTGGGAAATACTACTAGCAGAAGCATCAGGCTGATTTTAAAGGAGTTCCATCAAACATAAATTGTGAGACAAACTTCCTTTTTTATTTCCAGTGGACGACCTCATTGCACGGAGACCGAGAGACGGCTGTGTGACATTCAATTCTAAACACACCACCCAGCACAAAGATTTTTTTTTTCCAGGAATCTTTTCCTATCACCTGCAATTCAGCTTTAAGGCAACTCGATACGATTAGCAAATGTCCTATGAATTATAAAAATGAGCAGGAAAACATCGGGATGAAGTCTCTCGGAAAATTCATGATTCTTTGCATCAATAATCTTCCAGCGCATCAGGTAATGTGTTGATATATTGCAACCACAAACTGTAAATAAATATTTTCTCTTCTTACCTTCCAGCAAACACTACGGAACCTGCTGCTTCTCAGCTGCCCATTAATCCCCTTCAGCCGTATAGTTGCCAAGTAATTGTTGTTTACAAATAGTTCTTCCCATTCTTTACTGTGTGCAAAGGCAAAAAGAATGAACATTTAAACAACAAAATAAATAGCCTTAGCTGATTTAAGGACTATATGACACCACACAATTTCGGATAAACAGAGGAAAGGAACTTTTTTTTAAATGTATATATTTAGTTGTGTACCATTTCTAAACGCATGGCTGTCTTTTTGGACACATTTCTTCTTTGGATTTAATGAATATGTAGATCGCTATAATTATGCCAGCTACTGAAATTCATAATGTCTATGGAGGCTATTCCATTTCCTCTAAAATGTTGGTACTGCAGTTCAGTGAATAAACAAGAAAAATGAATATTAATATAAGCACATTCATGTTTCAGCTGTAGACAAAGAAGTACCTATTCCAAAAATATGCAACAGAAAAGTATACTGTTGACTGTATTAGCTCCTCACATGACATATTTGCTTAAATGAACCTCCTTTTCTTCTTAATGTCAAGCTGGGCAGTTAAGCATAATAGAAGATGACTTTCTTTAACATTTAGTGCTATTTACTATTGAAATCACTCCTACTTCTTTCTACATGATCAGTTTTAAAATTTTAACAGGTGCTAGCAAATTTAAAAAAACACCAAAAAATTAAAAAGCCTCACTGTATAAACTGTTAAAGGCAAGCTTGAGTACCTTGCAGTACCTATGGCTGACTAGATAAACAACCTAAATATGCCTCCCAGGCATGCAGGCACCAGGGGCCTAACACCTGTGCCTCATTAATATACAAGTAAATCTGCTCTACTGGGAAACAATTGGAAATTAATTGTCCCAAACCATCTACTGAGTTTGAATAAAAGAATTAAATCTATATTTCCTGCACCTTCTACTGAAACGAATCTCAAGAACAGTATAAGCCATTTGAAGGTCTTAGTAGCCCAAGACCTGCGCACAGACTCTCTGCAACCACTCTAAAATCCAAAGGGTAATTTAAATGTAAAGAGCTGGGTTATGTGCGAGGAAATGCGTTTCAGATTTATTTTCAATGCATGTCCTTAAGGTGAACATCTCATTCTCCCACTGTCACATGGGAGACTATTACTTCTCCCTGGGAGACCAAATGAAACCAGAAAGAGGGAAACTACTGTTGTGACTCCAGGGTAAGATCTCACCAGATTTCCTTCGCTAAGGAGGGTCACAGAGTGGGTTATACTAAATATCAACAAACTCTGGTTTTGCAAACTGCCCTAAATATATGCAAGCTAGTTATTTCTCAGCCTTTTAAGCTGAGTTGTGAGGCTGACTTTTTTAAAACCCTGTTTAAGATAAAATTTGTTCAGTTTCAGAACAGAATTATATGATACAGTTGTTGGGAATAGTTGGGGAACAGAATTGGCAAGGTGGGAAATTCTGGTCCTGTTTCTCTGAGACAGGATCGAACTTACGCTCCACGCTGAGACCAGAAGCGTTGTGTTTGTGAATGCATGACCTTGCAGCTAGGATCATTTTCTAAAATAATGGGTGTTTACTTCTGTGCCTTGACTATTTGACTATGAAAAGCCAGGTACTCCGGATAAGGACAAAGACAACTGAGGCAGTGTGAGCTTGCAGAGGTTAGGGCTGCTTTCAGCTTCCACCACCTGCCAATATTCCCAAGTGACCAAATAGCAGCAAGTAACTCCAATGGTACGGGGCAGCTTCCTTCCTTCCTGCCACATCCCCCCTTCTCCAAGGCAGAAGGACTATCTGGTCATTTCACTGGCTGCCCACCTCCAGTTCATCCTCACCTTCTGCAGGGAGCTGCCTACAATTGTTTACCACGATTCTGTTTCCTTTAAATACAACGTACGGTAGATAGCAGACACAGCTTGAGAAAAATCTGGACCTTTCTTTCACAGTCATTTATACTTCAGTAACTGTAGCATATTATGCCTATCTAAATAACCCTGCTGTTTCTATCATGTATAATATTCTTTGTCTGCCATTGTAAATTTTGTAGCATCGTTGGCCATTACAACTACTGCCAAGCTGCCTCCCTAAGGTAGCGATGCTTCAAGAGTGACACATTCCCCTGCGCACACTGCAGGTCAGACTCTGAAGCTCTTCACATTGTTTTGCAAGCAGATGACATTCCCGCAACGTCTTTGAAAGTGCTGGTATGTCAGCTGAGTTAGCAAAAGGTTTCAACCTGTGTAACTGTGAACAGAAAGAACAGAGAGGAAAAGAAACTCTCCAGGTTATTCTTTTTTACCAACTGCTGGGAGTGATTGCTCCACAGTAAGAAAGTAATTTCAACACTTCTTAAACTGTATTAGCACAGATACTATGCTTCTTTTTCTTTTTTTTTTTCCCCCCCAATTTGTAATGTGATTCCAAACACGTTTTGAACAAAATCACATTTAAAACAGCCAAAAGAAATTTGGCAAGATCATATCTCTTCTGCATCCCCCTTGGCTGCTGGGATCACTAAAAAGAAAAGTTATGAGCAACTGAAAAAAAGTACTTGGAAGCTGGAATCTGCTTTAATTTTAGCTGAGCTGAATGATATCTAAAATCCTTTCTGAACAGCATTCATTAATTCATTGCTCAAATATTTTTTAATAAAGGCTAATAAATTAAGCCTTACAATTCTAGAGACTGTTTCAATAATGGTAATGTTGTATAATATCAACAAGCTATCAGTTTTAAAAGGATGTATTTTAAAATGACACGGCCCTGCTCTGTAAACCAGTATCTTATGAGCCTTGTTAACCCGGGCTTGCAGAAAACTCATTGGTCAAAGCTAAATGAGCAATGAAGATTTGAACTCAAGTCTATCATATCCCATTTGCTTCACTGAAGTGAAAGGCTTCAAGAGCCAATTGGAGCCACTTAAACTATGAATAAGCACATGCTATTGTTTTTAATCAAACTAGAAAATTAAATGCATAATCATGTGGTAATACCACCTTTAGGTTATACAATTAAAATAAAGGCAAATACCAATGTTAATGTTTTCTGGTTATTTTGCACATATTTTTCATTTCATGTTCTTAGGTAAATATCCTAATATACTACTGTACATATTGTACAGTTTTCTAAAGCCTGCACGAAGGAAAAAAAACAACTCGACTGTTCCTTTAAGAAATTCAATTTCACATGCTGTATCTGTGCAATAACTGTTCATTGTAAAATATTTACTACATGAGGAAGGGACAGTCACACTACTTAGAAGTGGGAAAAGTGTTCAATATGTACAAATGAAAAAGCAAGCAAATCAATGGAAGGGATAAAGGTTGCAGATTTATTCTGCGACGTTTGTTCTCAGTTCTCATCTGCTCCTTTCCACCTTTTGAAACACAGTTATATCATAACAAGAGTTTGAATCTGCAAAATAATTTTATTTGGGGTCCACTCTAATACATGCACTTTCTTGCTTAAAGCAATGAGGTGGATCTCCTAGAAAACCACATAGAAGTATATTTATTCTCCTCTTTCTTTCCAACAGGATGTGTTTTGGGGATCTGATGCTTGTTAAGATAATTATGAACATTAGATTTACAGAGACAAAAGTCCAAAGACTCGGAAGAGAAATGTCTTTTTCTGATGACACATTGTAAGGGAGTACAAGGACGACTTTACATCAGAAAGACTAAATAAAATTTTACATGCATTTAAAAACCATTTTTGAAAAGATATTTACATCCCTGAGGTCTAGCATCTTTGTAAAAGACACTGAAATGCTACAATGGCACAGCTACAGAAGAAGAAGAAGGAACTCTTTAAAAATGAGTGACACCAAAGACGTAACAAGATGCCTGGAAAATAATTGTGGAATTCAAATAGTAGTTCTGAGAGTTCTACTGAGGCAACACTGAGCTGTGGTAGTGTTGGGGAGAGGTAACAAAGACTTCAGGCCACTGACAGCCAGTAGTAGAACATCAGCCTCTGGCTCTGATGCTGGATTTTGATCTGGAGAATAATGGCTAAACCAATGCAATGAGCGTAGCCCACGATAACCTCACCACAAGATAAATACTCTATTCAGAAAAGGAAGACATACAACTGAGGAAGAGTAGTAAAGCACAGGCAATAATCACCACTAGTTAACCTCTGCATTTACCTGTTTACTGGATAAAGCTGTTAATGTACACAAATGCCAATCTTTCCAAAGTTTACAACTAGCGCAAGAAGGATTTTTGTACTATGGTGTTCAGACAACATCAAACGCTGTGGAAGACACTAAAACCCATAGAAATGTAAAAATGTGAATAGCCACATCAAACTACAATCTGTCACTGAAAAACGTCAAAGACTGCTCAGACCTACCAGGTAAATACTGCTGGCTGCAACTGTTAGGGAATAGGCTGCCTTAGCTTATTGAATTATTTGGTATGCTGCTTCTTAGAGAAATTGTTTAGAAACTGCTTATATAGAACTTGCTTATCATAAGTAACGAAGTTTGCTTAGGCCTCAAGCTGTGAACTTTTGAACTTTCCACCTCATTAAGCAAAAAGGGCCCCAGAGTCTGTTCAAGCAAGAAGATAAGGGAGCAAGAGCTGCATCCCTAGAAATAAGTAAAGGAATGGAATGGTATGTCTAAAAGGAGACAAGAAACAGAAGAATGTTTTGGTTACTGCCAGGGACTTATTTTCCTCCCTAGCTGCAGGTGCAAAACAGCAACTGATGGAGAGGACCTAGAACTGACATTCAGCTGGGTTGGTGAAAGACCAGCCACTACCCGCAGAGATAAGAAACAGCCCACCTGACAGCAATGAAGAGATCCAGTGAAGAACAGGGAGACACCAGATCCTGATTCTACAATTGGCCCCAACTGACATGCGAGGGCTGGGAAGCTTAGATTGTGAGGCTAAAATTGCCCAGGGTTTTCTTAGTTTGGGCTCCCTCTTCCAGAGCCACCCAGCTCACACTGCTCTCTATGCTATGTTTTGCAAATAAATGATTTATTTAAGAAGAGTTTCTGGAATCCACGACTGATTCCCTGCTTCACGGAAAAGACACTTCTTTAACAAAAATAGTTTCACTTTCAGTTGAAATTGTGAGTAACAAAGAAACCAGTATCTATGAGGCCATTAGACAGTGGGCATAGTTATTTTATCTAATGCATTTCAAAAATATTTTATACTATCTTTGAAATCCCTTCTTATGTGTCCATGATGAAACAAGACCAATTCAATATTTACAACATTTACCTAACAAGGAATATTTCTCAGTTCACGACAGAATACTGCAATACTACTGAAAGGTGTGAACATTTGCATACATATTTGAAATTTCAGTCTAATTCTTGAGCTTATTCTACCCTCTAGACCAATATTGAAGGATAAAATGGATAGTCTTATAGAGATCCAAAGGAAACTCTTGAGCAGTGCTGCTAGTATTGGCAAAATCATATAAAACAAAGTAGTGTGTATGCTCACAGAAAAGCCAAGTTCTCTTTTTCATACAGTTTTTTGTTAATCTTCAGAATGTGCTTTTTAAAATGTTGAGACCCAAAATCAGCTCCCCAGAAGCACCCAAGGAAGCAACAGGCTACTCAACAGGCCATCAGAAGGAAAACAAATTCTTGAATTATTGTGTCATATGTTTTGCAATATGAGGTCTTTATTGATAGGAACATCAATAAGTGAATGTAATATCTATATTTAAATAGAGGCAACAGTTCTTTTCAAACATACTGCATAAATCCAAGAAACATGCATAGTTTGTATTATTTATTATGCCATAAAATGAACATTTGAGAAAAAAAAGTGAGGCAACAGCCAGGAATGTAATGAAAACAGAGTTAATTCTATGAAAACAGGGAAAAAACAATTGAAAGGTAGTATCAAGTAATAAGCTGTAAGCTCCTAAACCAAAACCATTTCTGAAATGCATGGATTTTATTTGCTACCCTGAAAATCCACTTGACAGCCTTAATGTAAATGCTTATTAATCTGCTTAGAAAATATATATTTTCCTTTTTTTTCCTCAAACTTCTGCCTCCTTATTAAAAGTTCTGAAGGTTAGCCAGTCTGATCAATGCAAGGAACTTCGTAATTGTCATACACCTAAAATGCAGAACTCATCTTTGCAGGAACATGACTACCACTGACAGGTGAACGGCACCATATTTGTCTTGGTGCTAAAGTACACCGTTTAAGATCTTAAACACACTGGTGTTTGCTTCTAGTCCATGAGATGTGTAGTGACATAAAAGCAAGAATATCTGCTGCAGAACAGGGAGTGAATTGTTGGCTGAGTTTAGCCCTGTAGTCGTCAGTCACCTCTCCCAGCTGCCATGATTGTTAAAAGATTACTGAGAGAGGAAATGGAAATCCGTAATGGAAAACTCTTAAATCATTAGTAAAGGAAAATATGACATCAGCTGAATATGGCATCAGTGGTATACATGCTAATTTTCACGTACAACAGAATAAATCAAGAGTAAAGCAAAATTTTCACTTTCTAAACTACCATTCTCCCTTCCATGGCCTCTTTTCATGTACTAACTCTTTCAGTTTTGCTACCAATCCATCAAGAAGCATTCTGCCAATAAAAGATACTGGTACTCAATCCTTCCTTTCTGATTCCCTGTTCAGAGCATCTTAGGCTTTAAGTAAATTTGATAAATTTGCTATTCACCATTTTCTAAGGTATCACACCACATACAAACAGAAAGTGAGCCTACATTACTGTTTCCACCTCTTTAGAAAGCAACATAATTTTCACAGGAAACGTTTAAAAAATCCACAATTTATATCTGTTGTAATGTTTAGATCTTAGAAAAAGTATACTGCATAAAGGTTTTCAGTTCCTCAATCACCATTTATTCTTCCTTGTCTTATGACATCCTTGCAAATTCTTTAGGACGGCAGGCAAGGAGTGCAGAGTGGATCAGCTGTGGAAGGAAGAAGTCGGTAAAGTAAGTTTGACAAGACGGAGATGGAAAGGAAAAGAAAGGAAAATAATTTTGAAAGAATCCAGGGAAAATCAGAAATCTTCTAAGCGCTCAGTAGGTGTGACAGTGATCTTCTTGAATCTGGAGAAAAAAACTATTGGAGGAATCCTGTGATGAGTGCAAAGAGTCACCTTCTCTTGCTGTAAATGAGGCTTGCGAGATGGAATTGCTAACTTCTACACAAACAGGGACAAAATGAGAGTATTGGCACAGAACACCACATCCAGAGAAACATTATAGTATTTCAGAAGAAACACAAAATTCAAGGAGAGCATTTACAAGCTCTCAGACAAAATTAACTTGTACTGAAAAGGCCTCTTTGCACATAAACGGCATCAACCAGGACAGTGTCTATCAAATGGTTCTAGGTAAGACAAAACAAACACAGATGGCAGCTTCACTGCCTTCTTTCCTGTGCAAAGAGAGGAAGGATGCAAGCACTGAGGATTCTCCTTACACAGCAGAGGTGCAGTGCACTTCACTGCTTCACCTTCTGTTCCCAAATTTTGTATCTCAAAATATTCAAAAACCCCAATAGAAACGAACTCGTTCTTTACAACTCTTGATTATGTGTGGACACACAGTGGACAAAGTTATGAAACATAGGTTATGATTGCACAGAAGTGGCTTAAAAGTAAAACAATAAAACAGCACCTGTGTATGAACAAGGCTAAATAGGCTTGTGCAGATGGAATGGGCTGCTTCCTAACAGATTAAAGCAAGAGTTTTCCACAAGGCACAGGTATATAAGTTGCCTACACTTTCACACTACGTTTAACATATAAGGACAGAGGATATGCAGTCACTTCTGGCTCAGCTGCCAAGAAAAGTCGTATGTCAAAAAGGACTTAAACTAGTTTCACTATCCACTTTTGGAAGTGGGCAGAAACAGGGAGGAACAGCTTGTGCCCCTTGCCGTCTTTCTTCTGTGTGCTCAGTATCAGTCCTGCGGTTGTTGGCCGGCACACAAGAAACATGCCTCAGCCAGCAGGACCACGTTGCCTTTTTGCAGTAAGAAAACATCTGGTAAGCAGAATCTGTAAGAACTCAGGGCAAGAAAATTGAAAATGAAAGTCTTTCTTACATGAGATCTTCCGCCTATTTGAAATATCAGCAGAAGGAGGAATATACGTTGTCTACATAACTCACAACTATGAGCAATCATCACTTGTCATGGAGTTTAATCCACGCAGGAAAGAACTTCATCTTGATACATGGGGCAGAAATTAAACTTATATACAAGTGCAGAGATGTATTATGAAATTATCCAGCGTAGTAGTCATGGGTGTCTGAATCATAAAGTAAGTTAACAACACAAGTATGAGAAGTGAGCTTTTTTTAGGCTATATATTTATTAGAAGCAGTATTAATGTATGAATCCACCTTGGAAGAAAAAAAAGTGTCCTTGAGACGTTGGATTCTATCAGCCAAATTGAATGTCTGCATCAATGGCTCTCCCTAAAAGTCATAATTAGGTCATTAAAATATATTTAGAAAAATAGCCTGTAAAATAAAGTTAAAAAATACTCACCTTCATTTTATTTCATAGGTCACTGTTATACCATCTAATAAGATAATTAAAAACATGCAAGCAGCTGGTACTGAGGCTAAACAGATTAATGTAATAGTCTGTAGTCATATGTGCTGGCAAGGGGTTCACCTCTTTGGCGAGGAGAAGGTCAGCTGCCCTTGGGAAGGCAGGAGAAAGACAGGATTTCTACTTTCCAGTGGCACTGCATTGCAGATACTGAAGCTAGAGACCCACACCTATTTTTCTTTTCCTTTTGGTGAAGTCTGCCCAATTTGCACACTGAGAATAGGCTCTGATCACTGAAGGAAATTAATAAAGTAGAGCAGAGCTCAAATATTTTCTTCGAGTTTCTTATGTTTTCAAGATGAGAGTTACTATATGTCTAAAACCTTGTCCAAATTTTTCTAATAGTGAACTTCAACTTTTGATGATACGGTTCTAGGAAATAATTTTCCTAATTTCTGATTACTAAAGCTTCTTCTCACATACATAAAGAATACTTCCATCAGAGACTGAAGACCAACCAGAAAATTCTCTGTGACCTGACAGGACACATTCACAAACTCATAGGATATTTAGAAATATGCGCCATTCACATGTGCTTTTCACTTACATTACTTACAAACTTTATGACCTAAAGGGAAATGCTCACTAGGTGAACATAAGCAGCATTAAATCTGCGCTGTGATCAACACGAGCAAGAGCCACAAACTCAAAGGTGACACTATCATACTAAAGATAAAACCATACATATAGTTCTGGAGCATTATAAATATATCAAAGGATAATGATCTGACATGCTTTATACACACACACACACACTTGGATTCTTGCACCGAATAGTGTAAAATTGTCCTTTAAAATAGTGTTGGAACTGCATAACACCACCCTCCATTTTTTGTTTTTTTATTTTTTAATTCTGGTGAAAACAATATGCTCTTTAAGAGCACTTTCACAGCAAAACACATTCAAAGTCAAATATTTTTAAACATTTGGAGTTGCCTCTTCTCCTAAATAAATTGTAAAGTGACTGCTACCGATAAAAGATAAAGCAGCTTTTGTGTCAGTAAAAATTTCCAGTAGAATTTTGTATGAATTAGCTTTCTGCAAGCATGAAATCTATCAGAATCCAAAGATGCCTTTGCTTATTTTACGGCAAAAATTCACTAGCTTGTCTTTTTAGAGTACAATAGACTGATACATATTGGCTAAACAAGACTACCATCAGTTTTATCAAATTTCTAACCTACTGAAACAATATTCATTGACAGCATCCTAAAATAAGTCCAAATCTCTAATGAGTCCTTAAAGAAATAACAACCATTTACCACCGTTACCTTTCAAAGTAGTTTAAGATTCATTTTTTGTCTTTCATAAGGCATTAGCTGCTCATTTTTACTTAACATGCAGCACAGAACTATAACTATCAACACAATATTTAACCCAACTAGCAAATTTACATCCAGTCTCATTATATGATGGCAGTTACTTGCCACTGAGCAGAAAATATTCATTTCACACCTTAAACACTGTAATACTAATTAATAATAGTGCTATCTAGCCAACTATTAAAAGTCCGACGTTTCTTTTATATAAATGTGTACACACACACAGACATGTGACATATATGGTACTACCTTGCTTATCTTCTTGCTTTTAACTATAACAGTATTACTCTGGCAGTGGTATATGGGACCACTTTTAAAATACTAATTAACTTCAGTTTTGTAAGTTGGGCTGTAATCCTCTCTGACAGAATATGGTTATTACTCACTCAGTGGAAGTCGTAGCCAATGCAGTATTTTTCATATGCACTTTGGACTAAGGAATTTGGAGATACAAACGCCAACTTTAACCTCCTCTTATCTGTGGAGCATTACAGATGGCTGAGGATTCAGTACAGTTTAGGTTGGGTGGGTTTAGCCCCCCTGGCCTGACTCACTGAGAAATGAGTGCCATGGGATGACTGAAGAAGGGGTAGGAAGAAAGTGCTGGAGCTGGTCCCACAGCTTACACTGCTGTGGAACCAGAGCCCAGCTAATGCTGGTTGCTTCTTCAGGTTTTACCTGGGCAGCTACAGCTGCTGGGGCTCTTGAGTTAACGACTTCCAGGTATAAGTGTTCTGGAATTAACCACAGAGAGAGCTCTGGATTTCTTCCTCTTGCTGATCTGGCTAAATTCTAGCTTGCCAATTTTTCAGAGACTGCTTCATGGTTGCCATATCTACACATGCTTCTCATCTAAAAACCATGAAGGTTCTTCTGGAGAGTATTTTTGAGCCCTTCTTTTAACTTAGTATGTTGCATGCATCAGAGAACACAAATACGTCAGGCAGAACATTGCAATGGATCCTAACATATTTTTCTCAAAGTGAACATGCTAACTTCCCTCAAAGGGTTTTACACCATCACAAAGGTTTCACTAGAGCAGACTTACTAGAATACAGAAAGTTGGAAGAATTTGTAAAACAAGCCTCCCCTGTCCCACTATGTCCCTGGAAGCACACCCTTTATTCCAACCTTGCTCTTAGTCCAGAAGCTTCCTCTGGGTGTCTGAATCGCAACAAACTCTTCGCTGCTCCCTCTAGGTCCTTACAAAAAGTCTTTCTTTTCAACATCCTCAAGACCAGGCTGTTTGCTCCCTGCTCTCCTCAGCAATTTCTTGGTCTCCAGCCTGCGAGAGGCTCTCCAGGTGTCGTGTCCCTCCTTGTCACCCCACACCTGACGTCTCCTCATAGCCTGCACAGCTCACAAGAGGCTGTGACGTTCCCCACCCCGCTGGCTGCCACGAGGACAAGGCAGACAGGCAGGTTCCTCCAGCCTGCCTGCCTACATCTCTTTGAAGTACAGACTCCAGCAGACTATAAACAAAAAAAAACCATGAAAAAGATGCCATCCATCATGGTTCAGTAAAGGAATCCAAAATAATCATGTGGTAAGCTTGTTTTATTTTACCGTACTGAAGCATCAAAATCAGATGCAGTCATTCTGGTTAGCGCAAATCTTGCTATTCATTTACCAGTCACAAGGACAAAGATTAAGCGTTTGTAGAAGAGCCAGTATTTTGCTGGCTGAAAGATGAAACCACACATCTGCTGATTACCTTTCCATGCTTTCAAGTACAAGACACCCTCTGGTATGGACCCAAGCAAGACTCAACTCAATGACAGTGCAGCAAAACATTGCTCAGCATCATGTTTCTTTAACTGGTATTTACTATCAACAGAAATGAAGTATTATTTTCTTGCCAGAAAACCTCAAATTCAACAAACCCTGGCTTTGGCTTTTGACCTGAAGTAGTGAAAAAGTAAGAGTTCCATGTGGTTGACAGATCTAGTTACTTTGAAGAAGATCAAAAAAGTGTTCTCTAGTGAGTTAAATATTTCAACAACAATTAGCTTAGCTGCTATGAGTTTAGGTGAGAATTTCTACTTTATTGCATACTTGGAGAGGAAAAAAAAAACCCACACAAAAAACCCCACTTAAAAATATTTAGGCTTACAAACATCCTGTACTTAAATTAGTTAAGCACTTTGAACAGCTTTCTCAAAAAAATAATAATCCAGAAAACAACTTTTCAGATCATTCCCTAATTATATCCTTTATGTCCTTTAGTCTACTGACTGTTGCAACTTAGATTGTACAATACTCTTAAAATATATGAGCTGTTCTTTTGCTTTAGATAGATCATGCTGCTTATTATATTCTTTTTTTTTTTTAAGTAGAAAATAAATATAAAAATTACCAACCTGTAAGAAATAAAAGTTCCATCAGAATCTGAGGTGCGGTGTGCGCTTCCATTTTCATTTGATCCTCCTAATACAAAGATAAAAGAAAACATCTTTGTTATAAGACAAACACTGATAACAAATAATGTAGTATCAATGAGATTGCAATTGCTTTTACCATAGATGTTAACTTTAGTTTACAACAAAACTTATATAGACAAGTCTCAGCTTCACATCTTCAAATTCCTACAGCTGGCAAGAGAGAGAACTAACCTCCATGTTCAATTTGGAGTCTGTATGTTATGAAAATCTGATATTTAATTTCACTTGAAGTTTGATTGAGGCCCTTCTCAACTTATTAAACACATTTTTACTCGTATAAGCTTACAGAAGTATACCATATAAATAGATGAATCTGATTTTCCTAACATTAAGTCTAAGAAAGTAAGAGTTCATTTGTTTTGCGGAAAATTTCGAGTTGACTGTATTATACCAGATATTTTTTGTCGTAGCTTAGGTTCAAAGCTTCTCTGAAACTACCTAAGTAACACGTCTGCAAAACATCTTGTTTTAGGTCCTGTGGGCTGTTTATACATAGAACAGTGTGACATTCACAGAAACCAAGGATTACAAGGAAACCTTTCTGTCTATAATAACTACTTCTATTGAAGGACTATTAAAAGCCAGAACAAATAATCTATTTTGCAAAGCAAATTTATTCATGTCCTGTTTTATACTATTTATTCTTGCCCAACCTGTCTCTTAGCTTGATTATTCTTCTATGTCCCTGTGTATTTCCTTAACTCATTTACAGAAAGCATCGCGCACCTTTGCGTCCTCTGTTTACGGAAAACAAGTTCTTTCAGTCTTTTTACTAAATGAGGCTCCTTATTCCCTGTTTTGTTTAAGTCAATCCTTCTTATACGGAAAAGAAGGGACAGAAACTGTGCACAGCATGCTAAGAGTTTAATCAACTGATTCTTTGGAGAGTGGTTTTCTTCTCCATCAAAAAAATCTTGCTCAGTACAGTCTATAGCCATGCCACACCACCTTACAGTTTCACAGCCATCCTTAACCAACTCTTATATGTTTACTCTCCATTTTTATTTACAAAAAGAAGTTTGCAGTTTGCAGTAAAAGTTCTTGCTAGTACAATACTCTATTTCAGACTGTTTCATACTGTTTCTAGTTCTCTTTTTCTCAGAGAGGACGAGTCCTACTCTATTTGTGCTTGTATTGGATACTACCTTCTAATATTATTTCTTCATAAAGGCCCATCAGTGTGGTCTCACTTTGTGCTAAGACAACATATGAAAATACTGGATAAGATCAGTTCCACCACAAACTCCATTAAAAAGAATTATTTCATTAAAATTTGCATTTATTCATCTTGTAATTAATATACTAATCCCCATACTTTCTGTTTCATAACAACTCCTGTAGCACTAGATCAGATGGTTTACTGAGGTTCAGATAGACTCAACATATTTCCTCAGTGTGTATTTTGAAAAGGTAGCAGGTTAGTTGGGTAAAATCTCCCATTTAACGAAAACCCCACCCTAAAAGTTATGCTATTTGCTTTTCTTTTCTCTCTTACTTAGTCCTTAGAAAACTTTCTAAAGCACTGCACAGATAGTCGACCTATATAGCTGCTTTGCTTCTACTTTTTTAAACTAAGTACAAGTACTACATTTCCTCCTTCAAATATATGGCATCAGCCATGAACTAAAAGACTAAAATATTGTCCCATGTAGCGCAGTGATACTTTGCAAATCAGAAGCTTTAATCTTTATTGTGTGTGCTAATTTATATCTATCCAACCCTCCCTTTTATTTTATTTATTTTCAGGCCTTTGCCTGAAATTTTGTTTTTACTGAAAATTAAAACTTTCCTGGTTTAGACCATACTTGGATTACATTTACTATCCTTTGTCCCTTTGCACTGCACGATGGTTCTAGTTTTCTTCCCCAGAAAGCTTCTTTACATAGTCATGTAATATTTTCTTGCTAATTTAAATTCCTTTCTTATGATCTGATTCAACTTAACTTTTTCTAATTGTCACAATAACCCCACACTTTCTGATACCCAGGACGGTGCCTTCTTTGCAGATCAAACTGTTTTTCTGTTTCTCTCGGGATCTTTGCTTACTCCAGCCATTCCTTAAAAATACTTAATCATTCACTTTTGCATGGAACTTTCCTTCTTTTTTTTTCTTCCCCTCATGCAATTTGAAATGTGTTTTTTTCTTAACATTTGCACCTTTCTCTAAAATAAATCCCAAACCTCTACTACATTGTAGTCTAAAATTGCTCAGTCCAGTTGATTTCACTAATTAGCTCTCTCAATTTATTTTGAAAATGGAAATCCTACTTAATCAATCTGTTTTTTGTTTATTAAATTTAACCAAATGAACAACACCAGATATTTCATCCCAGAGCTGACCCTCCCATTATTAATAACCATCTGTTCCTTTCTTTTTCTTGTATCTTGGAAATAGTCTCCCCATACTGGGACAATTTTAAGTAATAACCTTTTTCATGTATTGCCCATCTCCACATCTGATCCTGAGCATCCAGAGAAATGACTGAACTATGTTCAGTCTCTTTAAAGATCTATGGCCAGGTGCAATGCTACTAGACAATTGTTTATAGGGACACAGCACATCAACATGGGTCCTGAATGCACTACTGCACTTTATTTACACTTAGCTTCTAAGCACTCACCTATCACACTAGTCAGACTGAAGAACTCATTCACAATGCTAACCTCCTATGCCAAGCCTTTTCAAGAACAGCAACACAACCTTCTACCTTTCTGAATAATGAGGTTTAAGAATATCTCAAAAAATGCAAGGCCTTTATCATCCTTCAACTAAAACATCTCTCCTGCTGGAAGCGTCAACAGGACTCTGCAAGGAAAACCAGAATCTTGGTGATAAAAGTTGTTCTTTCATCATGATCCCATAATGAACATTTGGTGGGATTCTGTGTCTGCTACATCCACCAATCTGTCCTGCACAAATGACTCCAAGTGTAGCTTACTTTATTCTGTAGCACTCTCTTAGAAGACAATTATTTCCTTTATTTAAATGACCAACACAGTACTTCAGCATTCTTAATTGTACACTCATCATTAATAAATTTCATATTCATACAAGTTATTGTTGGTTTGGTTTTGGGGTTTTGTGGTTTTTTTTTGAGAGGCACTTTTGCTGCTCCATTGTCCCATCAGCAGCCACCACCCAAACTGAATAGCACTAGGCACATTCAGTTCTCAAAACCAGAATTTAGCGGAGTGAGCATTTCTGTGGCTGTTTTCTTGCTCTATCCCCTTTAAGACAGCTATACCTGTTATGACATCTTGAGGGATGATTTAGATGTCTTTCATTGAAAGTGATAAAAATGATAAAGCAAAGTTCAAAGTAATAATTGACTTCAAAGAAGATTCCCTACATTTTTCCTATTTTTATCCAAAAGGCTTTCCAGCAAATCCTGGTAAGTTTTCATAGTCAGCAATACCGAGAACAAATGGGACAGACGCTTCACTAACTAATGACAATAAACTGTGGGAATCCATGCCCTGAATCACCTCTCCTTAGGCAAGTTCCAGTTATTCCACCTTTTGAAAAGTATGGTGCACTCCCAGCAGAACAGATAGATTACTTGTATCTTCTTCAGTGATAACGACCCAACTTTCTGGTAAAATTATGATGCATACTGAACAATTATGAATATAAAATTCATGATGCTGGCAATAAAATCTGTGGTCTCCTTTAAAAGTCCTAATTGATTTAATATTATCCTAATCTTCAGATACTTTCTGAGACTCCAAAATGGGAAGAAAGGCTCTGTTGAAGAAACAGAAGATGCTCTACCAACCCTGCCCCACACCTCCTGAAATGGTTTCCAAACTTCAAATGCAAAAGCTAGAGGGAAAAAAAAAAAAAAAAGTTAAAATAAATCTTATCACACTTTCAGAGGAAAGAGAAAGGAAACAACCAATACCATAACAAGTATCAGTATCAAAGTAAGTACAGCTAAGGTGCCCAGCTCTCAGCATTAGAGCAGTCACTGGTTTTAATACAAAAATAAAATTAGGCAGTATCCTTCCAAAGGGTCTGAAAATCATCTGGATATCTTTCTGTCTGTTGCTTTAACTGGAGAAACTCCCTCTCCTGGGAATGAACACTTTCCCCTGGGAGAATTCAGTTCTATTGCTCTATTTTATTAAAGGCTCCTCTTGTGCATGGAGATCAAGGGCTAAAGGACTTGGGTAGCTGGGACCTGGTACTGGTGGACACAGCTGGCGGCTGTTTGAAAAGAATTTGCATAAGCTGAAATTGATGCTTTTACTAACCCGTCAAAAAAACACATTTCAAATTCCGGCTTCTTTACATTTCAGAGATGCATGGAGATGGATTTGCAAATTGTATGTTTACTAGGGTACTAGTTTCACCTCAAACACACAGACCTGTGACTCATAGGAACTGTTTTCTTGGAAGATGTTCGAGATTTTAGGCATAAAATACATGAACTCAGAATAAGGAGGATGCCAAATATACATTCTGAAGATTACCTGAAAACCACGTGTAGAAATCGTAGCAAGAAGACTAATTTAAATATGCACACTGTTTTTGTATTTTTTTTAACAGCCTATTACACCAGTAGTATAATATCTTCTCAAAGGAGAGCTCTTTCAAGGTGCAGCACACAGTTCCACTTCAGGCAACAAGAAGAAATTGGATCACATTTCAGAGCCCCAGCCCAAGAGTGGGAAGATGCTCTGGGTATGAGCACCAGACACAAGGAGCACTCAGAGCTCACGCATGTGCTCAACGAGAGTAAAAAAACAAACCGCGAAGAACGATGTAGGGATCAGACATTTCTCACTCACCTCCTTCGTTACCTCTATGAAAACAGCTATTTTCTGTGAAATGCAAAAATTCAGCACAGGACTTCTTACAGGGAAGGGGTGGGATATTATCATAACCAGCTGCAAGTCTAAGAAGCTGAAGCTCGAGTGACGTCCCCTCGCTCTATGCTTATACTCCTACTTTTAAAAATAATTTAATTAATAATTATTAATATTTAATAAGAAGTCCATTTTTTATTTTGAAAATTTCTTTTGATACTGAAAGAAATGTCTCTACATATATACAAATTTCTGAATGCATGTATGCACACATATGCATGTCAATGTGTGGGCACACATATATTTATATAGTGCTAACTGATTTACCGATCTTGTGTCAGCTATGAAAGGGTTTTATGGCTGGCAGTTTAGGAATTCGTGATAAAAGTGATCCCACTTAGGAAATCAAACTGTGCATTCCCCTGCTTACAAGTGTCAAAATGGAGATAGATGTCTCTGCTGACAAGTCTGCACTCTACTTGATATTTTCGTTGCATTTTAATCAAGGATTAAAATGTTGTTAAAAAACAAAATTTATGTAACAGCTTTGAAAATTGAAGTTCAGGCTGATATAAAATACTGGATCATTAATGCAGTGTTTTATGATTAGAGACAAGGAAAATTTTAACACAAATATATGCTTGCAGTCTAAGGTTGTCAATTCTTATAACATGACTTCCAAATTCCATGCTATATTCATTTCCAGCATATTTAAAGCTTAATAATTTAATGATTTATCCAATTTTAATTTATACTTTCGAAACCACTTTGAACAATCTGAGGTGCCACTGGAGATCATAACAGTGGTCCTGGTTAAGTCAAATAATAATTATAGCGCTTTCACTTTAAAGATGAGATTATTTTTAATTATTGAGTGAAGTACTTGAGGTACCATACTTATATAATTACGCTACTCATTAAATGGTTATTGAAAGCTGAAATGTAATTTTAATGACAGCTACCTATTTTTCTTTGCACACTTTATAGATGACAGATCAGTCAGGAATTCTACTTTGCTCAAAAAATCCTTGCAGCTGCACTGGTTCTTTCAGGTGTAAAACAATTAAGCTGTGCTTTTAAAAAAACTTTAAACATTTCTTTTTCCCTCAAATGATATTTATATGATATACAGGAAGCGGTAAAACCGAACAACAATATATGGATTTTTTTTCTCCCTCAACACCAAAATTCTGATCCTAAACTATATACATTTGAAACAATATCTCCAGAAAATGAGTGACAATACAAATATGGAAGAATGATTTTAGTCGAAATGTGTTCCTCATACAATGCAAACAAAAAAAAATTGCTTAACAGATTGCAGACCTTTATTGTGAATATAAAGGGGTAATCAACATACAATAAGCATTTTACTATGCATTAAAACTATATATAATGCCACGAGACTCCTTTTCTTTTTCTACCACCAAGGTTCACAACTCTTCAAACATAAAATGCCTTCATACTATTTACTCCACAGATGGATATTCATCAAACTGATCTGGACAAAATTTATTCTAATATGCAGAAATCTCTGACAATGGACACCACAGAGTTGCGGTCTCAGAAACAAGTACCTAAAGACTTAAGCTCTATTTTTTAATGCTTTATAAGCCGTGTTTGAAATTCAGCATATTTGTCCATTGTTCCAAAGGCCAGTATTTTGTTCAAATTAAGCTTTCCTTTTTTCACAATGAAAACCAAACAGAAGAGTAAATTTGTTTCATTAACAATATTAAAGCAAAGATTTCTGAGTTCACTGTATGGGGAAAAGGCAATAAAGTTTTGAAGAGGGAAAAACTGCTTTGTTCCTTCAATCCCCTAGTTGAAATTAATTATAGCAAATGTTTATGAAAACATCTGTTCCACATAGTTATAAATTCTTAATTTTAGCATGGGCGATTCCAGGCTTCTCTATTATTTTGAAAGAGAGCAGTCTGACAATTGAAAGGTTTACAAAAGAACATCCAATTTATATTTCTACAGCACCAAATATGCAGTTTGGAAAGTCTTCAGAATCTCTGCAGCAAAGAAAAAAGAAACAAAATACAAAAAGACGAAGACAACTGAAGCTTTCTCATCCAAGTCCGCTGATAGACCAAAACGGCAGTAAGGAGGGGAAAAAAATAAAAATAAAAGAAGCACTAATCCCAAAACATACGGCAAATTGAGATTTTACTACAGAAACCAGATCTTGAAGAAGTAAAACGTAGCGGAGCTGTGGATTTCTCTGCTATGTATTTTGCGAGGTTCCCGAGGAGCGAGGGGGAGCTGAGGGTGTTGCTGGATCGTGTCAAGAGAGGGTGCTGCCGCGTTTAGGATGATGCCGTCGCTGCTGCCCTCCCGAAGCTCCATCACTGGTACCCGCAGCCCCTACGCCACCAACAATCTTTCGGACTTTTTACATAACACTCTTGCAACTACAGTGTTAAAATTCAGCTCGCACCAAATAAGCTTCTAAAATGATTAAATGGAGCAAGCTCGAAGCAGCGTACGGAAACTGAAAATAATGCCTTCAGCTAAAGAATTAAGTGCACAGCACTTCTGATATTTATAAAATAATTATTAGGCTGGAAAGTTGAAGAACACTGCACTCTGAGCAAGTTGTTTAAGTTTGCTGAAATAAATATGATGCAACTTTTTGGTAAGCAATCTCTTAAATACAAACCTGACTCTATCCCTTGCTTCACGTTCATTTGGCATTAGATGCATATTTTGAATGCGTGCGTTGCTTGGGACAGATTTTTTGGTAGCATTTAAGTTTCAACAACTGTGCCATGAAATATTGTATTTTGCCAGGAATGAAACAAAAAATGATACACTATGACAATTAGTGATATATACATATAATTGTGAGATTTTGCCAATAGAAGTATAAAAGTCTTACACGGGCTGAAATATTTCATTTGCTTATCCTTCAATAGTAATATGAGAAAAATATATTAAGCATCAACAGTGTTTTTACTCCTTTGAGCTCATTCGAGTTAGGAAAGGAACACAAATATAAATGCCCAAACTTACGCTTATCTCATGATTATAAAAACTGGTCACGTGTGGAAACAGGTAAGGAACGCTGACTCCAAGGTGCAAAATCAAAGCTTGGTTTAGGCCTGCACAAAGCTGCTGAATAATATGATAGACAGACACTTCTGGAGATAATAAGAACATCTCGTATTACACGTTGCTCAAACCCAGTCAATTCCAGTGTCTTTTAGATTGCTGATTTATGACTATCAAGTGGCATTTTCTATGATCTTTGCATATAAAATCACCATTGCGTATGTGTATCCGCATATATGAGTAAACTGTGTATTCTCCAGGCAAAATCTCTGTTTGAGATAATTTTGTCTACACACCTCAGTTTAAATCAAGACACATAAAAATAAGAGGGTTTCCATCTTAAGTGAAACTGCTTCTGACTGTTCACAAATCTAAACGCTAACCCTGCCATTAGTTTAGCCTGTAAATTGAAATGCCACTTTTCCACATGGAAAATGTATGTGTGAGAAAGTGTGGATGGGAAAACATACACAGAAGTCTAGATGACTTATTTTGAAATTAGAATGTAGCTTCACTGTTTAAGAAATGTAGCTCCTTACAGCTCAACGTAAAATAAATACAACTTTAAGTATATTCAAAGGACTTATTTATGATATTTCTTTTTCCTGATGAAGGTTCTGTGTCTACTAAAACAGGGTGAGCTATACATTGTGTTCTAAACTAAAATCAACAAAATACATAGAATAAGGAATTTTATTCTAATACCACTGAACTAATTCACAGGAAAATGTGAGAATTCGTAGGTCACTGCAAGGTACCAAAATCTTAAATAATTTACATCTAGAGGTGTTTTAATATAACCTCTTTGAGTATGATGGGAAGGCCAAGTTTAACTGTGCTGTTACTAGTGATTTAAACACTTTGAAAAATGCACATACATGGAAAAATGGTTTGACTTCCCATTTAGTGGGGACCACAAAATACTAGCTTGTGTAAGCAAACGTGGCTTCTGCTGAAGTCGATAAGCATTTAGTCCAGTAATGCTTGGATTGAATTTGTTACCAGCAGTGATAAGACTGGCAAAAGAAAAAAATCCACAGGATAAGGTAAAAAGTGATTTTTCTAACTTTTTCTTCAGTTATTATTTCTCCTAGTGCACCCCTCTTTGGTCCATAATAAATTATGTTCAGTTCTGTTAATGTGCTCAGTACTACACCTTGTATCTGCTGCTTAAACTGGCTGATCCTTTACTATGTAAAACTTAAACAAATTCCTAGGTCATCATCAATTGTGATTCAAGAGTCCAGTATAATATTTAAACAGTTTAGTGTACTCTGATTGAAATGGAAGCTGCATATCTAATAAATAATATAATCTCTAACTCCAGAAAATCCTTTAAGAGAATATACAGTTAAAAACCAGCAAATTAACAAAATCAGCAAGGATACAGTAATCCAGTATAACTAGAGACAAGTACCACAATTAGACTTTCCACAGAAAGAAAGAAAAAAAACCTTAGAAGCTGCCTGGCATCATTGCTAGGAACTTACATCCCATGATGTACAAATGCCGAGTGACTTATCACTTGCATCCAGAAGAATTTAGCTAATTTTAACTTATAAACAGCCTAAAAGGCCTTTGAGCTATAAATTGCAATAATCTAAAGATGGCAAGAGGCAATAAATATGAGTTAATGACTCAGCATCTTCCTGAGATAGCACTGGTCATACAGCTTTGCTTAATCTTAGACGTGCACAATCACTGTAAAAAGGTGGTCTCCAGAGACCATTTACACTGACAATAAGAAAAACATACCATCTCTTCAGATGTTTGAATGCTCCTATTGTCCCTTAATTTACTTCAATTATATCCTCTTTTTAACCACATTTCTATCTTATAGATAGATGCAGTCCTTCAGTTTGGGATAATAAATCATATGTAAGTATAGTTTGATTGTTGTATTCTAAAGCAGTGAGGCATATTCCATTGAGCCTAGGAAAAAGACGGAGCTGAAAAAGACTCAGCAGAAGTTTTCTAACATGCTGTTGTTTTGTCAAGATTAAACGATAGAAGACGATAAAGGAGAAAGGATTAAATGCTCTTTTATTGAAATAGAATTGCCCTTTCAACAAGAAGCTAGCTCTTCAACTGAGAATAACAGTTTTATCAGAAGAGCCAGCCTGCCCAAGAAGCCACGTGGTAGCAATTCGCAGCCTCACCTCCTAAAGCTGCGGCGGTGGTCTCATGATAACCAGGACCAGAGGTTAAAAGAGCAGGAGCAATTCTGCTTCGTTTCTTTGCTGTTTCTTATCAAAGGAAGCTACTACAGTGGGTTGACGACTTACAGCACTACTGATGGATGTCAAAGGCTCCCCCTGAAAGCAGAATGCACTTTCTTGGACCTTCTTCCTTGAGCGTAATTATGTTTAGGCACATTGTGAAACTCATACCACTTTCCTCTGCCCAGCATGTAAACATGAAGACGTAAAGCCTGAAATCAGAGCACCCACGTGGCTACTGTGCTGACATACATGTAACCAGGTACCTGCTTCTCTGCAATGGGATAACAGACAGCATTTATGGCTTGGAGGTGAACAGAAAGGATGAAAGAAGCAGCGCTGTTGCTGCAAATGGAAACATGGAAATTCAGGCACAGGAGAAACCAAAAGGCAGCGGAGCTCCGTGACACCCCATGGAGGGGCTGGTGCTAACCCCGGGAGCCAGCAGCTGAACGGTGGGTTTCAGCGCTGAGGAAGAGGAAGCAGATGAGAAGCCTGAAGTTAGGAACTTGTCACAGAGATGTAAGCCTGGGCAACGCCTGGGCTTTCCTCAAATGCTACAGTTTTAACAGCATGCAGTCAGATGTGAAGACAGTCCCACGGGAAGCATCACAGGAAGCACCCAGTTACTAAAACACCCAGGGCTGGGGGGAGGCACTTGGGCACCCACAGCACCCCTGTCACCCCGGGAAGCTCAGCTCCTTCAGTTCCTCCAGCTCCAGCCTCCTCCTCCCAAAGCACAACCCTTTAGCACCGCAGGAGGCAGTGGAAGAGGCTCAGGATATCTGTGCTGGCGGCTGTACCCTCCTCAAGCCACTCACATAATTGCATCAGTCAGATCTCTGCGTCTGACAGGCTACTTTGGACCTATATCAACATAAACTACAAGATAATCTGTCAAATTAGGGATCCTGCTGATATCTACCAAAAAGACACGTTTTTAATAATGTAACTACATAACACATTTTAGCAGCATTCCACACAGAAAAAAATAAAGTTAGAGAAATAACTAATGGTTTATTAAACCATGAACACAATATCTGAGAGGCGCATATGATTTTTACTTCCTTTATCCATCATTCATAACACAACAGAAAGGACATTTTTTTTCATTCCTAAACAAATCTATTGCGCGAATGATTTTGAAAAAACGCAACTGAAGTCTCTGGGTAAAGTTTAAAGTTATCTGGGAGATGTTCCATCAGTAACAGCGTCTAGAAATAAGAGAATTCAGAAATATACTGTTAAAAAAAAAAAATCATGTTAGGGCACCATTACCTGGCAAACTTTAGCAAGATGGTCTGAAAAAAACCCCAACAACCTGAAAATAAACACCACTGCCACACAGAGCCGCATCCTCAACTCTGAAAGGGACATTACTGCTGCCAGTGTAACAGCCCTTTTCTTAATCAAATTAACTTTACTGAAGGAACCTGCACCAGAAAGGGACACCTGAGCTGAAAGCTGCCTAGCTCAGCTTTAGAAAATGAAGCCAGGAAGCCCTATACTCCTAATTTGAGACTGTAGTTAAGGCTGCTAATTCTCAGAATACATTGTATATCCAGTAGACCCACACCTCAGAGAACATGGAATGGAAGAGTACCCAACATTACACAGTATCACAGTATGTTTGGGATTGGAAGGGACCTCAAAAGATCACCTAGTCCAATCCCCCTGCTGGAGCAGGAACGCCTAGGTGAGGTCGCACAGGAATGTGTCCAGGCGGGCTTTGAATGTCTCCAGGGAAGGAGACTCCACAACCTCCCTGGGTAGCCTGTTCCAGCGCTCTGTTACCGTCACTGAGAAGAAGTTCTTTCTCAAATTTCAGTGGAACCTCTTGTGTTCCAGCTTGATCCCATTGCCCCTTGTCCTATCATTGTTTGCCACTGAGAAGAGCCTGACTCCATCCTCGTGGCACTCACCCTTTATATATTTATAAACATTAATAAGGTCACCCCTCAGTCTCCTCTTCTCCAAACTAAAGAGCCCCAGCTCCCTCAGCCTTTCTTCATAAGGGAGATGCTCCACTCCCTTAATCATCTTTGTTGCCCCACGCTGGACTCTCTCCAGCAGTTCCCTGTCCTTCTTGAACTGAGGGGCCCAGAACTGGACACAATATTCCAGATGGGGTCTCACCAGGGTGGAGTAGAGGGGAAGGAGGACCTCTCTCGATCTACTGACCACCCCCCTTGTAATACACCCAAGGATGCCATTGGCCTTCCTGGCCACAAGGGCACAGTGCTGGCTCATGGTCATCCTGTTGTCCACCAGGACCCCCAGGTCCCTTTCCCCTACACTGCTCTCTAATAGGTCATGCCCCAACCTATACTGGAACTTGGGATTGTTCCTGCCCAGATGCAGGACTCTACACTTTCCCTTGTTAAATTCCATCAGGTTATCCCCCGCCCAACTCTCCAGCCTGTCCAGGTCCCGCTGGATGGCAGCACAGCCTTCTGGCGTGTCAGCCACTCCTCCCAGCTTAGTGTCATCAGCAAACTTGCTGATAGTACACTCAATTCCCTCGTCTAAATCATTAATGAATATATTGAATAATATTGGCCCCAGTACTGACCCCTGAGGCACTCCACTAGATACTGGCCTCCAACTGGACTCCGCACCATTGACCACCACTCTCTGGCTTCTCTCTTTAAGCCAGTTTGCAACCCACCTCACTACTCTATTGTCTAGACCAGATGAAAATAAAAACGCCACCAAACAGTATAAAAGAAGTACCGAGCAAGAGTTTTTAAACTGCCAAATCAAACTATGCCAAAGCATAAATAAAACACTAGATTTTAATAAAAATTCTTCTAAATCAAGCCTTCGTTAATTTGGAGAGCATCAACTGTGTACTATGCTGGTGCAAAAGCAGAGGCATGTTGCGAATGATGGATCTGGAAAAATTGGAAGACCAAAGGTATATACGCATTAGCAGAAAAGATGTCTAAGAGATGACAGTTATGTTGGAATATAAAAATGCATCAAATTGACAGCCAGAATGACAAAACACTTCTATTTACTGCAGTGCAAGGTAGTTTGTCGAACAATGGCCACTCTGCTGTAGATACTGAGAAAGAAACTCCCTACAGAACGTTTCTGCGAAGAAGCACGTAATCCAACACAGGAGGGATTTCTTTCACCACCCTTGCCCTCTTGTGAGGATGATGAGTATTGTCAATCCCTGGTGGCACTTCGGAATGAAACAGAGGATGAAAGAACGAAGCACTCGGAGACAAAAGAAGTATGAGACTTCAAAAATGTAAATTAGATAACTATGACTAGATTTTTCTTGCACACAACAATTGCACTGAAGTCTTCCAAAAGGCTGATGATTTAGTTTACACAATCATAGGAAAAATGTAGTAGTCAATTTTTCTAGACAGTTACTCCAATTCTCTAAGGCAGAAAATGTGCAATGTCTTCTAGACAAAAAGAAAACAGTCTGAGTGCAAGATGAAAATGTCATCCAGCATCAAAGATCATCAGCTTTTTACTTTGTATTTTTGACCAAATGTGAAAAGGAATTTCACATAAGCAATTCATATTAAACCACAAAAATAATCATCTGCAGAGCAACAGACCGGTTCTAAGGGACTACAAATTCTAAAATATTTTCACTTTTTCTTCAGATTTCACCTTCCAGGTTCAGGATGTGGCCACTATTTGCTGTGCTGTACGACAGGTACGGTGGTACGTCTGTGTCCAGCTGGAGAGGAGAAAAACCTCTGATCCAGAAACTCTGACTCTTCCATAGAGTTCTGCATTCCCAGCAGGTTTGACAGCGTTCCCTCCAGCACTGCGTTCAGACAGCACAGACCTCAGGTCATGTGAAAGGAACGGGTCTGCACAAGGTTGTTTAGGCAAATCCATAGCGTGGTATTAGAGACTTTGAAGTACAGGAGCAGAATTTACACACATACTGTGGGAGTGAAATTCAAGACAATAGCTGTCTTACCGAGCTCAGACACTATTTGAAAAAGTACTATATGGTGTGACTGCAGGTTGTAAGACAGAGCAAGAAAGAATACATATGTCTGAACAAGTTTTCCATTTCCCCTCATTGGAATGACAGTGAAAAAAAGATGACGAAAATTACAGCATGTGAATACCAGTGTAATTACTGAACAGTTCCCCACATAATTATGCAAAACAGATCTATCCATAAGTTAACGTAGCCATTTTCTTTTTGAAACAGAATTTTCATGCCATCCATCAGTCACCCCAAACCACAAACCTTAGATGACTTAAGTATACAGAATTCAGTTATTTGATCTGTAGCACAAGCAATGAATGTGAGCAGAAATAAAGGTTTAATGAAACAAAATAACGTACTCCACTAGGGAAAACACATTTTGCCCAAAGAGAAAAGTAATGTAAGTGGAGACTTGATTATTTGATAAGGATAGACCCAAAGGTTATATGTTTACTGAAAGAATATAAATATTGTATGTGATGTAGATTTTTGTTTAATTTGACTAGAAACATTAATTGCTTTCTAAATACAATAATATTTTTTCCTTTCAAACTGTGAGGTCTCATTGCTTTTACTGAAACATGTAACCATTTACCTAACAAAAATGTTTACATTAATCTCAATGACTCTATATTTTAGTCTTTATACCACCAATTTTATTGTTTGCTTGGAACGGAACTCCCTCAGGCATTCTTTCGTGCCAACTGTTAATTTCTATCAGTGATAAAGTTCCCTTAAGCTTTTTTTAACATCTACTGGACATGACCTCATAAAATTTAATGCCACTCATTAACCCCAAGCACTTAACTTTACACAGTAATGTCAGGCATCTGACTTTTCAGTGCATGAGAAATCCAAGTGAGAACCGTTTGAGAGATACAAATTACAAATCATTTGAGTACTAGAAAGAGTGGTAATGAACAATACTAAAGGGTGAATCAAGACCGGAGCAAAAGTAGGGTTCTTGCGATGCTTTCTAGCTAGATTTATAACACTTTTATACAAACAAGGACGAGGCTGCAACATGATTATTTTGCCTTGTTAGTGGACTGAAATTCAGAGCTGGGGCTGAATGCCAGGTTTCTAACACCGTCTGGAGCAGATATGATGTGCAGGCATGTTTTCTTGGGCGTTCGGTGGCCTTCAGGCATTTTGGAGGAGCACAGGTGCTAGGACCACCTTACGTTCTACAAAACCACATATCAGGAAGACCAGGGTCAGCCCAGAAGAAGCAGTTTCTTCAAAGTCCTCCTCCCTTTCTGCCTGCAAGAGCCTTGCCTAGGTTCAGCTTTAGAGTGTGGTGGTTGTTCTGATTTTGGTTATGTACCAAGAAAGCTTTTGGAGGGACAGCACTGTTTTTATTTTCCCTGAGATGCACAGATGGGTGATGTCTGCTTAACTCATTTAACCATATTTCCCAGTGGCTTCACACATGTTGGAGAAAATGTGGAAAATTCTAGAGGTGAATGAAAAAAATACTTAGCAATAATTTTCTGGCTTCTCTTGGGCCATCCAAGGACATTCCTTGTGGGGAGTGGAAACTGAGTGACAGCCTGTCAAGGCCCTGACTGTAAAGAGGGCACATTGTTTGGGGGGGGAAAAAAAAAAGCTTTATTTTCTATTTCTCTTGGCTCAAGAGATATCTAAGCATCCTCTGTGAAAAAGGACAGTGCTATGCAGCTACAAACATGGTCCATCAGAGTTCCTGACAGCAATCTGCTTATTCAGCTCTGTTATGAAAAATCCCCTCCCCTCCTCTGTAAACAGGGCTTGCTCTTCCTTGGTGTCACAGGCTGTTACATTCTGGGTTAAGCAGTTGATGCTGTTGAAGCAGGGATCATCTTAACATTTCTATACAAATTATACAAGATAGCTATAAATTGCTCCATGAGAACCCACATGAGATTTGATGCTGATGTCTCTAAGTGCTACAATTTTATTTATTTATTTTTAAGCAGCAAAGAACTGTTTTTCAGAACTAAGCAGTAGCTCCTGAGTTCACTCATCTTAACTGGGAAATATATTCCCTGCCACGCTATAAATCTAAAGAGGTGGAAGTCATTCTGCTCAAGCTCTACTTCCACAGAAAGGTTCCTTTAAGCAAAAGGCAGGTACTACAAAATTGAGGTTTTCACATGTGAACAACTGTGATCTTTGATACCAGCCCCTTCTCAAATTTCTCAGAATCACTATTTTAGCTATAAACTGCACATACCTCAAATCTACAGTCAATACACACTTCAGACTATTGAAAATGTTTTTGCATCTTGCCTGCCACTGGTCTAAGATCACTTTAGCATAATTACAGTGTGATGCAACATCAGGAAGTGTGCATCAGTTGGAGAAGTTTTTATTGCCTAATAGCAGGGAATGGTAATAAAGCAGATGTACACCAGGTCACATGACAATGGCAACCAATTGGTCTGTATTTGGCAAAGTATTAATGTTTTATAAACACAAAATACGTTACATACTTTCTTAACAATATGGATGTAAATCTCTGCACAGCATAAACACTTGTGCTGATCAACATAAAGATACTGCTGTGATAGGTACTTTGAAGCTGTAGATAAGAGCTCAAGCTGTAAGATGCCAACAAAAATGGAGGTTTATAAAGAATCACTGCCAGACTCTTAAATGTAGTAGCACTTGTGGGACTTTCTATAATATAAATAGTAATTACCTTCAATGCAGAACGTATTTTCAAAAAATAAATATACTGGTGCTTACAACTAAACTCACAACTCTGTTTTCTAGTCATGAAGCAAACTTTAAAACCTGTAAATTCTGAGTAAAACAAACTCCAAAATAATCTTTTGCTCAACACCACCTAATATGCAGTGCCCAAATATGTATACAAGAGTGTGCACATGCACAACTGCTCCAATATACATGTGCAAACACTACAGTCTCAGTGTGAGGGCATCTACCTTGCAGACAATTCAATCAATCCCTCAAGTGACACCCACACGTGCCTGCACACACAAAAGCAGATGTGGCATTAAGATTTACAAAGTTATTGAAACTTTTAACAAGTAAAACGCATCTTTACTTAGCTACACCAGAATGAGGAATAAAGGGGTTTACATATGTTCCAATTCTAAACCTATCAATCAAATGCATGTTATTCCTTTGGGAGCTTATTTACATGCATATTTATCAGCCTCACATGCTAATTCCCTGCTGTTTTATGCCTGCGAGGCATGTTTATGAGTCATAATTGTTGATCTCATTTGATGTATTTCACTGAAGTAAGACATTATTCAGTTATGTGGCCTAATGTCAATGAATTACGATGACCTGATCTTCAAAATGCAACTTGCTCTTTAATTTTTATTAGAACATAACTTATTCAGAAGAAGAAATACACTAAAATGGAAGATTACATGCTTTTGTAGTCATTTTACTTAAACATCTTATTTTTGAAACACTCCTCCCTACCTCTAGGCAAAGTTTTAAAAGTGCAATTCATAAACACAAAGTGAAAAGAAATTTTGCCTGAAATTAGTACATATTTCTCCGAGTGGGACCTTTTATAGGCATTTTTATGTTGTTTTAACCAGCCACAAGACAGGCCTTTGGAGCACTGACATATGGTTTGTAAAAGGAAAAAAAAGACCCAATCTAAAGCCCTCAAACTGTGCTTTGCCTTAACTTCATCAAAACTGAAACCAGATGCAGACTTAGAAGCTACTGCTAATTGAGAACCACTGAAATAAGTCAAAAGTCCCAAAAATGACTTGTCACCTTCGATTCAAAACTATGTCAATTTATAAACAGAAAATCACTCGATGGTCAAAGTAAAGACCTGAACGAGGGAATAATTACAAGGCATCTGAACTTCATTGTGGTAGCCTGGGTTAAGCCATCGATGTCTATCTAGGTGGCAAGCCAGAAGGGGCACTGGTAGCAGGCTGAACATGGTACTTGTACAATTCTGCTCCTTTCACAAAGACTCAGGCCAGTCTTCTGACACCTCAAGTAATATTTAAAGCCTTAGATTACCTTAAAAAAATCTGATTAACAAAATTTCTCAATAATCAGGCTTTTTTTCCTAAAGCTGATTACAGTATGAAGGACTCAAAAAGAATTAAATAACTGGTTATTTTTATTCTCTTGCAGTAAAGACCTGGTATCATTACAGTAAGCACCCACGCTGTAGCATCCATAGTGTAAGTGGCGCTTTATGCCAGACTAACAGAAGATTATCACCAGACACATAATAAACTACCTGATTTTCAGATATCACCACTTCCTATCTTAAGATTCAGTATTATTTTAATGCAATTATTGTAATTTTATTATATATACCAATAGTAAGTGTCAACTGACAATTGATTTGAGCTTCACAAAAATCAGAAGTACTTGACTTCTGTACTTAAGAGGCTGTCACAGCTAATACAGTTTTCAAGCTAAAGTCATCTTTATGTATTAATTAAAAACACGTTTAGATATCTTCAAAAGTTTCAAAGTTGCTGCTCTGAGCTACAGCTTTAGCAAGGAACGGAGTCATATGCAAAAAAGAAAACTGTCTTTAGCCGAGTAATGCAAATGCCAGATACCAAATGCAGGTTCATTTTTCCATAGGAATTTCAAATTGGATCTGACAGATATGAGTAAGTGTCTTTGAAATCGCAGAAAATTTGCAAGAATCTGCCTAAATTTGCAGTATCTAGAGGAGCTATAGTATCATAAATATCATATTAATTCCAAGACAAAAAAATCTGCAACAGATTTTTCAGGTCCAGAATTAAATCTGTGGTTTTCATTTATAGCAGCTTTTATTAAAAAAAAAAAAAAAATCCTGCAAAAATTAAATATATGAGAGCCACAGACCATTTAATATAGGCTTTATATGCTATGTTTTAAAAAAGCCAAGGAACATTTAGTACAGTGTTTATATGATATTTTTCCAAATCAGAAATTCACTTCTGGTAGAAGGATTTACAACCCAGCTTCTTAAAAGAAAAAAAAATCTTGAGTTGAACATGTAGTTATTCTAACAACACAGTTACAAGAGTGTAACTTTAGTTCATGCAAATGCCACAACTAAAAATGTTATGTGTTTATCATAAATAGAAATTTATAAAATAGATTAAATTTAATCCTGCAGAAAAATGCCAATTTTAATTTCAGAAATTTTAGAACAGAAGTTTTCACTGGTTATAGTCACAAGAAGCCCCAAACAGAGCTAGAGTCCTCCACAGTTTAAGCCTGATTTACATCCCTTATTTCTCTCAAATTCAAATACACAGACGATACAGACTAATCCACCAGGGTTTGTTTGTTTGTTTGTTTTTAGAATAGCAACAATTAATGCTACACTTTTTTCTGGCAATAATATCTCAGTCTTAGTGTAGCTGATAATGTTGTGGCCACCTAGCTGTGACAGTTCAGATCACAGCCCTGTACCGTTTTTCAAAGGAGTCCTTTCTTTAGTACTTCAATAAAGAATGAAACAATATTGGGTCACAGAAGTTTGGAGGTGGCCCTGTGGCTCAGTGTGCTTCTCTGTTCCATTAAGATAACATCTGTTCTGGCCACCAGTCAGTAAATCAAATTTGGTGAGAATTCATCTGAGTGCGAAGTAGAAATGCCCACTAATGGACAGATTTATGTTCTGTTGCTCCAGCCTTTAAATATTTCAAATGAAAAGTAAACAAAATCAACAATGATGTCTTCAAATAGTATGACTAACATATAGAAAAGGTACTGCACTATAATAGAACTCAAACATCACTGAAAACATATCTTCACATGTATTACACAATAACTCTGCCCCTTCAATTGCACTTAGCACTGAAATATTATACAGTTCATTTTACCTAAGGTTAAATCACTGATTCCATTACAAATCCAGTTTCTCAGAAGAATGATCATCACCATAAAAGCTTTATCTGTATGAAGTTCGTGCCTTTTAACTTCTACGAAGTTCAAGAATAATCATTTGTAATGGG
This sequence comes from Patagioenas fasciata, assembly GCF_037038585.1. Taxonomy (NCBI): domain Eukaryota; kingdom Metazoa; phylum Chordata; class Aves; order Columbiformes; family Columbidae; genus Patagioenas; species Patagioenas fasciata. The sequence continues at coordinate 131,259,228 of NC_092521.1, read as the reverse complement.
GTATCAAATTTTGAGTGGAGAAATTTATCATACAGGTTACTTGCTAGTATTTTGGCTACATGGTCCCAGTTTCACTAAACTGAATGTGATTTGTTCAAAACTTTCAGCACAGTTTTCCTATCCCAGAGGTTACATATTATTGTTTATCACTCTAGTATTCAAGCGGAAGCATTTAACTGCCAGTTGTTTGTAAAGAAGATATTTAACAGAAGAAAATTGGAGCAGGGGTTTTTTTTGTTGCAGTTTTTTGTTTGTTGGGGTTTTTTTTGGTTGCTGTTTCATTTTGTTTGTTTTTGGTTTTTTTAAAAATTTTTTTAATTGGCCACTATAGTTTTCTTATTTGATTTAAATAAATTTGATTTGTAACCTTCCCACACACTTTCCATGGAATATCAAAGAAGTAGGTATTCAATTTACCTCAGCAGTAGCTGCAGGGTGAGCGTGAAGGTACCACTGTATTCACTGATTTGCAAAGTACATAAAGCAATATGTCAAGCCAGCTAATGCCCCCAGTACCTAATAATATAATTAAACAGTAAAAGCAGTATGTAGTATGTAGTGCTTGCTTTAAAAAAATCTCTTGAGAAGTTTTAGTATTTTCCCTCTCCTTAAGACAGGAGCTGGCAATGCTGAGATACAAATAAGTGAAATAAACAAGCAGGAGCAAATCATCTTTGATAACTATTCCATTAAGCTGAAGTAGCATGCCTTAAACTTGTGGCCAAATCATGTTTTAATAGTAACACCCATATATATCTGTACTGAGTAACTGTTTATGAAAGTTTAGGGAATAGTTTAACATATTCAAAACATTTTAGTTTTATTTGATTACTCATAATACTGAAAAGATGACATTGACCTGTGTCTTTAAATATTTTTCATTTCCATTACCAAAAATAATTTTAGCCTAAATTTCTATACTGACAAGTGCTTGTTTATTTTTAGTTTGTATATTAACATGAAAACTCTGAAATGGACCAAAGTTACTATATTTTAGTGAACTAGTTACCTTCTCCACAAAAAAAAGCTGAAAGAAAGCAAGAGCTGAAGGATGACATTGTGATGATGGCATTGTCACCATGGTCGTGTTCCAGAACCTGAACAATCTGGGTCCACTGCCTGGCCCTGCTGCAGATTTCTTTATGAACTGGGCATATAATTTCAGCCTGCTCCAAATTTCTGTTTGTATGAGAACATATAGCCTTGCTGTTCTTCCTATGGTGGTTATGAGAGTTGATTTCTTAGCTTCTTCGGTATATGAAACCTTCTAATACGATGAGGTAAACACACAAATGCGAACCAGACATCACAAGTCCCGATTACCTTTTTGAACAGATGGAGCAAAAACAGCGTCATAAGCTTGTGTGATTGTCACAAACAGTGAAAATAAATATAATTTGCTATATTCTTTTGTGTCATTTGCACTGCAGTTGAAACATTACAGTCACACGATTAGTGACACAGTGATCTAAACATCTGATACGAAGAAAAAGCTGAGCAGGGATACTAATGAATAACTAAAAGATATTCTAGATCTGATAGAAGTGTTCAATCTTGTCATAGTGTGTATATATATATACACATCCAAATAAATCTCAAACTTGAAACACTTAGAAACCAAACCCAGCAATAGTGCACATATACAAAACAAGATTTAAAGATAAGCTCACATATATGCATTTGAAACATGATGTTCTTTATCCCATATTGTTTAGTCTTGGGTTGGTTTGCTATTTGGTTGACTGGGGAGAAAGACAGACGAAAGCCGAACGGCTTATGCACGTTTCTCCCACTTCTCCCATTTTAGCACCCAATTTTGTTTAGAGATAAGGCATTCTCCCATTATGCTGTATATTTAGACTTTTTTTTTTTTTCCTATTATTGTGTATCTTATGAGTAAAACGAAGACAAGGACTTTTAAAAGTCAGTTATATGCACTCTGCCTCTACATGGCCAAATCTTCACACCGAATGCTTGAAATCTGAACACTCCCAAAATTGAGGAAATCCGAGTACTTAACCACAATCCAGTAACCTGGGCTAAATTACTGCTTCCCTTAGACAATGAGGGCACTCAAGCTTGTTACCTTTACAGTCAATTGGAATCTAGCCATTCATTTTAATAGGATCAGGATCAGGTCCTTGACTTTCTCGACATCAAAGAAACATCTCTCACAGTCATTTTGCCATAAATAATTAAAGCTGATTAGTAATAATAAGGTAACTTAACCAAAAAGGTAAACAGTGGAGACATTTATTATCAAAGTGAGAAAAGAAAATTAAAATAACCTGCAACACTTTTGTATGTGCAATTCATCAGGAAATGTTGTAAAAGAACAAAAACGAATGTTGGCTCATTCCAGAGGTTCTTTGTAATCATTAATGTATTCAGGTTTTCACAGCTGAATTGCTGTACTTTGAAAAGATTTTCATGAAAGGAAACTCAAATTCAACGTTTAAACGAAGCTGTCAGGTTACCAAGATTTGTATTTGTTTGTATGTCCAGAAAATGTTTTCTCCTTTTTAAAAAACCCTCTAGGTTAGAAGTATTAGTATTCTTTTGCTCTCAATTTGTAAACAACAGAAAATAAGCTTTTGTTAAGCATTGCGTATTTATTTGTTTGCTATTGCGAAGCTGAAACAAGGAGTTAGAAATAATCTGTTCCAAAGCGGAGGTGCAACTACCTGGTATGGATATTTTACTTCATTACTAGTTCTGTTCCTCAAATTGAAACAAATGGCCTCCTTCTGTTTCTGTCTGTCTGCTTGCCTGATCAGTGGAGCTAATTGTCAAAGCTGGGGAGATCTCCTATACCTAAACAGAAGATATGCAGTTTGTAACCTGCTTAATTTGCCTTATGTCCTGGATGGCCCTCAGTATGTTGTTCATTAAAGTATCAGCTGTTTCAGTTGTAGCAGTGGCAACCTCAGCATAGGCCTATTTTTCTTAGTTAAAAGGCCAGATTGTCAATAAATAACACACATCTTACCGGATAAGTATGACGGTACTTTAGTTCTTTTCCCTTCCACACCTCTTAGTTGTGCATGTCCAAAGAAGGCAAAGACAAGGGTACACAAGGAAGCTAAAGAATAAGGCTTATTAGTTAATCAGAAGCCCAGAAGTGAAATTTTGCATGGAACTTACATGAAAGTAGGTTGAATCCTTCACTTTTAAAATAAAAAATCCCAGATCTTTATGGATGTCCACATATATGCAAGACAGGAAAGATCCCGTCTATGCTGACATATTTCTTTTATACAGAGCAATCAATTTCTAATACAATCAAATCTGTGGCGGTTAAAACTCTTCCAAAATGTTTTAACATACATTTAATCTCAGATACAGAGGTCTGTAATATCAGCTAGCTGCACACAATTCACAGGCTGCTTTGTAAATTACAATCTTCTGTACGTCAGGACAGAAGTGAACTCAAACATTTAATTATTATCCTGTACGAATCATGCTGTCCTCAGCTAGAATTCTGATTTACTAGTCTTTTATTATACATACACAAGTACAATCAAACTTGTACAGTTCAATTTTTTTAAATTAAAAGAATCTGCCTTTTCCATATGTAGGAGATAGAGTCATTTAAAATAATCTGATCATTGCCTGGGAACACTTAATATGTGAGATTTTTACGGGTAGTAACCTTCATATTATATTTTTGTTTCAAGTCTTGGGTAAAAAGAATTATTCAATTCTCATTGTTAGCTTCTGTGTAACTTCTAATAATGAGCTAGTTTTTAACATACTCTTAATTACATTTACAGAGGTCATATTACAAAGATTATTCTGTTTTAATTTTGTTGTTCAGTTGGTTACTATAGTTAAAACGGAAATTTCTGCCTGGTATTTTAAGCTTCTCTAAGCATGTAACATTTAGTAAAAAAAAGAATTTTTTTCATTCAACTTGCATCATTTCCTGTTATACCACATGTATTATACTACAGGTATAGTAGGAAGTGAGATGACAGCCAGCTAGCTGAGCTTCAACCTGGGTTTGGGAAAAGCTAGGAGAAGAACAAAAAGAAATGCTGAAATCAGCATTTCCCAAAGTAGGGTCACAAGGAGTCATTAGAAGAATGACATGAGGCTGACAAGTGATTTATGCCAGTATTCAGGCAGGGCTGTATCTGGAAAGAACTGGTAACTCCCAGTTGACATGATCTACCAGAGGTAGAGTGCCAACGTCATTAGTGCGAACAGTCTTATTTTCATATACTGATTTAGAGTAGAACTTTCAAAATTAACATTTTAGATCAACAGACATTGCTGCCCAAAGGTCTTTTCTAATATCTGCCTTATCAACCACTGAAGGCAATTTCTCTATGTGACGCTTGTGCACTTAGCCTCCAAACTGGAATTAATGTAATGTGTAACTCACATGAAACCACCAAAAAACCGGGAACTACCAATTCTAGGGAATAAAACAAAACTCTGGAAGTCAGTAACCCACAAGACTGTGTCAGGTACCAACAATTGCTCTCACAGCTAAAGTTTAAAATACTCTTGCAGTTCCTAAATATGAATTTGCAGCAAGGCACTGAAATGAAAGGGCCTGCAACTGGCAAATTTATTTTACTGATCTAAGGGCATTTTAATGCCCATAAAATCTTTAAAGGAAAAAATGGACTTCATGTGGACTATTTTCAACTTGCTTTCTAACAAATGTATGTATTTTTAAACATGCATAGCTTCTCCGCTAACTGATCTCTTAATAACAATGTATTTCTAATACAGAAAACGGAAGAGAAAATGAAGAGTTGTATGGAAGGAGCGAGTGACAGGCTGCGTTAGCTCAAGACACACTACGTTAATCCAATAGCCTTTGTCACTACAATCCTGTTGCTGCTCAATTAAAAGCAAGCTAAACAGCAGTTATTATTAATAAATGAATATTAAAATGCTTGTTATGTCAGCATATGGTGTTTGAAGATGTAAAAACCATTCTTGCTTTTATCCATCCAATACAAAGCGAACCAGACTTAAGACAGCTCTTTCTCCTCGATCATACCTGTGTCTTTAATAGAAAAGGGAAGCCCTGAAGGAGAACAAGAGTTCTGATCAAGGACCAGCAGCAACAACTGTGCTGGTGGGGGACACTGAAGCTTTCTGCCCAAAGGGTAAAACTCACCAACGAAGGACATGGGGCATTCCCAGGGCCTGGTGCAAATCGGTGTGAAATCCCAGAGGCATTAAGAAAAATCACAACCCTCAGCATCTCCCGCTCCCAGTATAATGCAAAGAGGTTTTCTGTTCCAATCTTGTCTTTTTAATGAAAACACCAAGTAGCATGCATATTTAAAAGGACTCTTAAAAACACAGCGCTATACTTCATGTACGTGTCCCTCCCTGCAGAGAAGATGAAAGAACACACGTTACATGACACACATGACGTCACACAATACACATTAAAAAAAATTCCGATATGAAACTAATAAGGCTTCAAGAACTCACTGTATTTGCACTCTAAATTGCTTTTAACTAGGAATGCACTTCTCACACAGAGAAGTCTAGACCTCTGTGGTTATATCTGTTAAGTGTAATCATGGATATGATCTCTATAAACACAGAAATAGATCAATGCCATACAGAGCAATCTGCATTAGCATTGTCTCCCTGACTGAAGGCAGTTTTAAGGGAAAAAAAACCCCAACCAGTAACACTGAATAGCTACTGACTAGAAGATAATATCATTTTCTGACAACAAATATTCACTTCACTACAGAATGAATATAAAAGGATGTACTCAAAAGCAGAACAGTCCCATGTGAATTACACTTAAGTTTTGGGAAAATTATCTGATAGCATGTGGGTCCTGTTAGGTCCAGAGAATGTGGGTACGTATTATTTCATTCCCTTTTGGTTTCCACATGTTTTCTGTACAACGCTGATATAAACCGGGTATCTCAAAATCCACATAAGGTATAGTTCCGTAGTACTATAGGATAACACTTTCTAGTGATCAGGGTTATGAGGTTAATACCAGAACAGCAAAATTCTTCAAAGAACAACAACAGAAACACACAAAATATGGTAAAAATGGAAATATGAATGTTCTCTTCCCACCTCTCATATTTGTTCAAGGTAGCCTTGAGAATCAGAAGGAATGCAACGGTAAGCATGAGGCTGAGCAACTGATCTGTCTCAACTGCATTAATTTCAGTCACATCCTCCAGAAGTTATCTTTGTCCTTCCAGCTACGTCAGCCTTCTCTGTCCTCACCACCAACACCACCCTTTAGACAAGAAATATATCCCCCAAACTCCAAACCAAAACACCCAGACCCATTAAAGGTTTCGCCTTTTCTTCTATTAAGAACAAAGAACACATTACATTTTTCTATGTGAAGTGTGCTATTAAATAATAGCTTGTACACTAATTAAAGCAAATGTAATTGTGAGAACACACTGACATTGTTAAAGTAAATTACCCAATTCGTTAATAGTTTCATTTCAAGTGACCTTAATTGTATTAATTATGATATTGAGCAAATTAAATTGAAGAGTATTAAGTGCATTGTTCCTGTCTGTCCTTAGAGGATCAACTTTCTCATTACATCAATGAAATGGGAATACTACCTACTATGCTCTTCAAACTTCTGTCAGAATGTGGTGAACACTATAACTTAGAGTAAAAATTTATGGCAGCTCAGAAACAGTTAACCTACTTATGCTGTTTCAATGCGATATAAACCTGAAGCATCTGGAAACAAGTAGCTGTTCAGATGCAATACACAGTGAGAAGGTAGAACAGCAAAGTTTCTCAAATTTCTCCTCATATATTCAGGGTTTATAAAGTCTCTGCTGGAGACAAAAAAAGATAAGATTCATCAGTTTCTCTGATAAAAGATTCTTATTTCAGTAGGAATCATGCAAAAATATTATTAGAACAAAATGAAAAGTATCATTAAGATTTTTGGAACAGAAAATGTAGCAAAATAACATCAACTTAGTATAGTCAAAAGCAAACATCACAATGCATATATACATATATGCATGTAAATTAAAATATAATTGGATCCAAAGATACAATCCAAAATGAAAATTTCTGAAAGGAACAAAAATCTTCCATTTGAACTATCAGAGTGCAAAAGTAAGAATCCCTGCCACAAATTTCTTACCATTAAAAATGCTATTTAAAAAGCACATATGCGTGCACACATGCAAAGAGCATTTTTCTATCTTGAAAAAAATATCAGACACAAGGAAAATAACACAGGCCAAAATGACCATCACAAAGAGACTGAAATACTGTCTTACCAGTTTTTTGGGGTTTTTTTTGTTATTTTAAAAAATATTTTAAAGTGATAGAAAAAAAGATCTTGACTGTCAATTAGTTAACAGCATATCCTGAATTTTGTAAACTTGCAAAAACAAGCACATCCTCACGACTTATCATAACTCAAGATTCAAAGTTCCTCAGTTACACAAAATTTGGAGTACTATGAACACTCAGATCTTCCTCCAAATGACACTTACCTCCTCTGTTATGCTCTACTTTTGTTTGTTCAGCTAGGTAATTATCTCCTGCCTGTCATGTGCAACATTAAACCATGCAGCTGTTCCCAGCAAACCATGTCCTACTCTTCTCAGGCCACTTCTTCAAAATCTCAGGAATACCTTCATTTGTATGTCTGCCCTCCATTGTGCTAACAGCCCTGTCCCAAATAAACCACATTTTCTCTTTATACCTTCAGTGAGATTTTAATAAAAGCACAGAGTAGTACTAGACTCAATCAACATATTTCTGGAATCCCATCCAATATATCCTTGCAAGCTGACAGCAAATGAAGAAAGAGTAGCCTATGCATGTAGTTTTTCCAGTCGGCTATACTAAACAGCAATCCATGAATTTCTGAAATTTTGTTCATTTTATGAAAATGCCTTATGAGAGAATTTCAAAACTCCAGCTAGACATGGCATCTCCTGGTTCTCCATCAAGTTTTGGTATCAGTTGCACATACTAAAAATACGATATTTCATGAAGATTAACAAATCTGACTAGCTCTATGATTAAGAATTTATTTTCAGCATCTTCATCAGTGATGTGATTTATGTTTATTACCACATCTCAGTGAAGACTTCTATCACTTTGCACACAAGGTGATACTTCAAGCATTCAGCACAGCTTCAAAAATCAATTCAGATGTCCTGATATTCCACAATATTGGATAGAACAATTCCAACTGAGGGACTCCTCCATATTTCTATGATACAGAAGACTTTAAGATATAGATTTTCACCAAGTTGATACTGTATCACTCTTGAGGCTGAGTTGAAAAACCTTGTGTTAAAATACTTTTGTGAAGACAATGATGGGCAGATTGCAGGGGCAGGAATGACTGTATACTCTGATGCCCAATGACCTAATACCATCTAAGCCTATGCTTTGTTTAAAACGAAATACTAAAACGTCAAAGACTTATTTTGGATATATAATATTTCAAATTAAAATGCAGTATGTGTTTCACAGTAAAAAAACCTATGAAGATGAAATGGATGCTTTATATAAAATATTTACATAGATCGAACATAAAAAATGTACCATAGTTGGTAACCTTTATGACTTGGGGAACCATGTATTTACATATCTTTATCTTTGCATGTGCATATGTGTGTGTTGTGTATATATTTTTAACAGTTGACAGCTGTTTTAGAGCATACAGAGATGCCAAGCTGAATGAGGGTCTTGATTACTTCAAGATTAGCTATCTAAAGTTTCTATTCATTTTAAGTGTTGTTAGTGCGAAGAGTCATTAGTCACTTCCTTGTCTCATAGAACATCAGCATACATTTACATTGTTAATGAACATTTGGGGTAAATGAATTAATGGCACTTTTAAACATCAATTCAATACTAATAACTTTGTATGTCATAGAAATGTTAAGGTTGGGATAAAAATGAGAAACCTTTTCAGTCAAGGTAACTAATTGCTTCTGGGCACACTAAAGGGTAACATTAATTTACAGTGTTTTTTTAACAGTGTAAAAATCTTGTTTTTTCTTGAAACAGGGTTGAGAGAATCACCAGTATTTTTTAAAGGAAAAAAATGAGAAGAAAATCCTTATCTTTTTTTTTTTTTTGATTGGAGTAGACTAGAGGAAAACTATATTTCCTCTTGAAAATGGCTATTATTTAAGGGTATTGCAAAAAATTATTCTAAAGTTTCTAAAAACAGGTCCAAAAATGCATTTAGTTCATCAAATTAAAATGGTTCTGTACCGTTAAGATATCAAATATAATAGAGTAGGAACACTGACCTAGAAAAGCTATTTCATTTAATTCTCAGGTTTTAAAGCACTTCCCCCTTAATGTTCATTCTCATTTTCTAACATTGAGAAAGCTTCATAAACCAATGAAGAAAAAATGAAAAAAATAGCTCAAAGGGACAATGAAGTTTTACCAATGTATTTGAAAGCAAAACATCAGCTTCATATAAACTAAAGTAATACACCTGACTAAGCAAAACTTGACATACCTTTTTTAATAAGTGCTAGTAAACAGAAAATTTACAGACAGATACACCCACACAGGGTAGTTGATCTGGGTGAGGGACTTAGGAAATGTGACAAAGTTGTTTCAACTCTGTTATTTAAAATAATTTTTTTATTTTGCCCTCCTAGTTACATGTGTTCAATGACTGGAAAATTACAGGTAGTTAAGGTGCCACTGTGTATAACTGAGTACTTGAGGAATGTTTTCATGACAAGGACGAGCTTTCTCGTTAAGCTTATCACTTTCTTTGAATGAACTATACTGTCACTGCTAGCAAATAAGTAGAAAAGACAAGCAACACAGACACGCATTGCATTATGCAAGCAGTTTGTTCTCACTGTTCATTACAGTCTTCCAAATACTGCATTTAATTAATTTATTTTAGGTTACATAGTAATTTCTACCTTTAGAGCCTGTTCATTCTATTTCAACTTTCTTTTTTTTTTTAAATAAGAATGTAAGTGCTGAGTCGAACAACAAAAAAGGAAAATCAGCCTTTTTATTTGCATTATCTCATCCAAAATAACATATTGAACCTTATTTCAGAATTTTAAAAAAAGGAAAACAGAAAAAAAAATCCCTAAAACCAAAGTAGTGTAAGAGACCATGCTTGAGAAAGCAACATAAAGACATGCTGCATTTCAATATTCTTATGCTGAAGTCAGTGTTTGGTTTATGATTAAAAAAGGATGACAGCGCATTAAACATTTGGCTAATGTTTCTGTCTGTAATTGAAAGTCGACTTTTCGTGGTTTTCATTAGTGTCAGGGTGTTCTACACATACTCTATAAAATGTTCTTTAAGTTGCCCTGTTCAACTTCATTAAGAGAATTAAACAAATTATGACAGCCACAGTTATCGTGACACACTTACATACAGTTTCTAGTTACAGAGTCAAAAAGTACAGAAATACAAAACTCACCTTCCCCTGGCTTGTTCAAATAACTCTGCAAGGGATCAATGCCTATTTCTTGTTCTTCCGTTTGCAAAGGGTGACTGGTTTCAGACACAGAATGATACATACTGGCAATAGCAAATTCCAACTGAAGGGTATTTATCTGGAGGGAAAAAAATGGAGAAACAAACACTTCAGTGTTTCTTTACCTGTTTTTCAATACACAAGTGAATAGCAAAAATGCTTAAAGCTTTTCTTTATTTTCCAGGCACAACATCACCATTAGATGTCTAACAGCAGAACAACAGCATTTCCATTCAAATGTTTTATTATTTGGAGTACAAAAGAATTGTTACAGTATCTCCAGCTATTACAGTTGCAAGTGAAAGTCCAAGTGTGGTTTCAAGAGACTGTAAAGTGGGGCAGGAGCCTTTCTCCTTCCTTTTTCTAGGTTCCCTAACTCATCTTTTCATCTGATTCTAGGGAGAACTGATGCTAGTCCTTGGGGATGATAAAGGTTATAGAGCAAAGTTGAGGTGAGAACCATTATCAGGAGCATTTTGGACTGAGGACTTCTTATCCTAGAAAAACTTCCTTTTATCCACTTCTTCTTCAGAAGTCATAGGTCAAGTGTAAGATAACAGATGCAAACACATGCAAAAAAGAGAGAATGAGATCATACTGACTGGTATTATGGCTGATTTTGGTTTTATGAAGGTGAATATCAGCTTTTTAGACACATGGTGCTAAGGAAGTATTCGAGAAACATAATCAGCTATCTAGTGAATATTTACAAAGAAGTTCTTCCAAAAATGAAGAGCAAAAGGGGAGAAAGCACAAACCCAAAACCCAGGACGTAGGTGATGTGGGTACATCATGACAGGCTGCTGAATGGCATTCACATCACTATTAGCTAAATGAACAAGAACTATGTTACAAAGTCACATGAGGAGTGTTAGAAGCTAATATTGGCTGCAACAAACAAAAGGATGCCAATAAGAGGGTGAAAAGCGGAGAAGTAAGAAGGAAAAATGACCTTTCTAGTGCATTAACAGTGCAACAGTGCATTTGTCAAGACTGCATTTTGGTCACTGTACAGCAATTTATTAACTTGCAACACAAAAGAACTGTGCCAGCCAAATAAGTCTGACTTGCCCAAGCCCACTAAGTCACTACCTATGACTGCCAGCTGAGTTGTAAATATCACTTACTGTAACTGCTTATTTTACAAGCACCATAACTTTCTAACTCCAAGAAGATTATATTTAAAAATAAATATATAAACACAAAGAGGTATGCACCTACACTTTCAGGATTGGTAGGTATGTTATCGATTTGGAAATCACTCCAATTACGCTTTTCCTTTGGTTCTTACAAGGCATGGCACTGACCATATAGGCTTTACATCTTTGGTTTACTGTCAGTAAATGAAGGGGGACCAGGATTCTTAGGACCTTTCTAGTCTTATACACTTTACATTTGCTTCATTTTCGTATCAATTTATGTAAAAAAAAAAAAAAAAAAAAAAAAAAGAAATATTAAATAACAAACAAAGCTAGTTGGGCCACTATTAGGCATTTCCTTCCAAAACAAGGTGCCCAGACAACTTCCAAAAGGATGCTCTCGCAGCTGTATTCCCTGAGGCTTTTGCCCCTACTTGTCCCAGCACCTATGTTAGTGTGGGGCTGAAATTATCTCACCATCACCTCTCACTGCTTTTTAGCTGAAACGGAACACCTGAAGTTCTTGGGAACAAGCAGCCAGGAACTGAGAGGAAGTATGACTGCACACTTCTGCAGCGGTACACCTTTACGTCAAATTATTTCTATCTTATATGATAAAAGACACCACTAAAACACAGAATTGCCTCAAAGAACTCTGTACTAGCTCAACAAAATGTATTATAATTGCAAGTAGACATCGTGTGTTTCCTATGTAATTTATAAACCATAATCATGAGCAATGCATGAATGGTAACTTGGAGGAAAACATTTATAAACTTGCTAGCCACTTAAATAACATATCAATGTTTATTTGCAGTCTTATGGCTTCATAATATAGAGAAATGTTTATAACTACCTGATATCTTAGATAAATAAATGAAAAACTTGAAAGAATTTACTCTAAGAAACAAAAAAAACAACTTTGCAAAAAGAGATGTTTCTAATTTTCTCCTGCTGGAATGTAGTTGCTGCTATGGCTCTCTTTGCTATATCATTTTAATTACCTTTCTACTGTTCTGTTGATTTTGTCTTCACAAAAATTACAAGCTTATTTTGAACTGTGCTGCCAGAGCTTTTTATTTTTATGGTCCTTCAGGCATTGCTACACTATCTGAACAAGGCACAACCCTGAGTGCCTTTCAAACTAAGAACCAGGCACAAAATGACCTTACCAGCCTTCGTAGCTTTACCAGCCACCAGTTAGTTAAGACACAATTTGCTTCAGACTTACGTTGTCTTACATCCATAACACGGTACAAAATTAGCTCTAGTAAGTTTGTTCTTCTATATTCTTCTGTTTCACATCAACCTTCTCTTGCTTAAAATACTCCCCAAATGCCACACCTTTACAACACAGGAGTCATAATGTACTTTACAGACCATTAGAGCAGTTTTAAACAGCTGAATAGATTTACTTCCGATACTCACACAGTGACTTAATCAGTTACTTGTGTTTGTTTATGGATACATTCGATTAGTGTTAAAATAAAAAAATCACTACCTATTAGTCTTGTCACACCTTAGTCCAAGCAATTTTCATTATAGTTCTATGCTTGCGTTCTTTTCAGCTCTTCTAACAAAGAGAAGTATTAAACAATTACGTTTACACTTGGGATCTTACTCTGAGAAAGATTAATTCTTTGCAGGTTTGTGGTTGTTCATATTAAATAAGATGTGATTCAAAAACATTCTCAACATGAAACAATAAAAATGTTATAAAATTCTGAAATTCAATTATTAGATTATGAGACTTGATACTGGCTATCTAGTTAAACCCTAACCTATTCCTACTTCTTTTTTTTTTTTTTTTTTTTGCCTCCAAAGATGAAGGGTTAAAAAACCCTGAAGATTAAGCACCCTTCCCAGTACTGGGAGTTCAACTGTTCTTTAATATACATGAAAAAAATACTTAACGCTGCATATGGAACATTTATCTAGCAAGGGGAATGAAAAGAGACGCTAACCCACCCCTGAGCCCAAGGAAAAGACAGGCAGATGAATGTCTCACCTGGCTTCTCTCCGTAGGGCAGCGGTGCCGGGGCAGAATCCCGCGCAGGGCTCGGCTGCTCCAGCCCCATGGATCTGCTCCTCACCCACCCACATGGAGCGAGTTCAATCTACTTTTTGGCAACGGCAATGGCAGCTCGTCAGTACATCTGTGATCTATCGGCCCAAGTCTGCAGCGGAGGCCACCACAAATCCCTCCCTTGAAAGGCAGGCTTATGGACTCCAGCACAGAACTCCACCAGATATGAAAGGGCCTCTGTAGAGATACTTGCTTGTAGCACATCCTCCTCTCCCCCCGTGACCTCCTCCATGCTCCATAGGTGATAAAATACCAAATTGTTTCTATTAGGAGAAACTTCACTGATGTTTACTAACATCTACTTCATGAACAACCTCTTTCTACTTGTTGTATTAGATAGTCTGATTTAACGTACCCATTCTAACTCAGAGAACTTTTCTTGCTCTCAGTGAGCACTTAGCTTTGAAGTCTGCTGCTTCTTTTCTAGACATCAGGAGGTTTTTGCCTTCCATATTAGTTGCTCTAAGATGTGATAACATTTCTATTACGTCTTGCCATAAATTAGTATTTCTTACACATTTATGCCTTCATCAGCATTGCCATTCTTCCTGTATCCAAATTTGTGAGTTTGGAATGCTTAAAAAACCCAATATTTTAAACACCCAAAATGAAAACCCTTCTTCACCAGACTAACAGTGGCAAAAGCCTCAAACCAGCCATACTTCATCTGCCATTAACATGCATAAACTATCTCTATCCATCTAGGACTACAAGACAAAGATAAAAGTCTAAGTGAGATGTGCTTCTATCATTAGCTAAACTGCCAATGAAGCATCAGTCACATCTGGACTGCAGTTGGGCAAAACACAGCAAAAATGTATTGCACAAACACAAAGGTATATATCTATAACCAGAACTGTACAAAACAGCAGAGTCATCTGTAACAAGTTTGCAACAACTGTTCATATAATAAACTGATTATAATGAATGTTTAGTTAGAAAATGAAAAGTTCAAAATGAAAACAAACGTTATATAGTTTCTTTTAGTTCTGAGACTATTAACTACCATGAGAGCAAGTGGCAATACTACTCTAACCTCAAAAATTTGATGAATTTAAAATCAGTATTTCATAAGCAAGACATAGCACAGTTGAACATGAATACTGTACCTTATTTTAAGTGCTAAGACATTCATTTACCTCTTCACTTATAACAGATATTGAATACAAATATTCAGTATTCAAAGGCGCAGTTTATAGATAATAAGCATTGTTTCAAAAACGGTTACTAAAGTATTTCAGTTAAGAAAACCCCTAAAAATACCTCATCTAAAATGTTTCCCTTAATCAGTGTTTCTGTAGACTTCTAAAAAATGATTTATCCAAACCATATAAAATTTCATGTTTAAGATGTGAAGAGTAGTCACATTGTCTGGGCAAAATTAGAAAATGTAATCAGTCTCACAAAGGACATTTTGAAGGTGTAACTGAATAGACAAAAAGTAATTAGGCAATTCTGAGCTTTTGCAACATCCATTTCCCCCCTCTCCCCACCCACCTGTGGTGATATGAAAGGAGATGACCTGCGGCTGGAGGATGTACTTGGGACCAGGGCAGAACTGCACAAATCGCAGCACTTGCCCCACTCTTGCCCTCTGACAATCTCTTCCCCCAAAATGATCAAGCAAAAAGAAAAAAAAAAATATGCTTAAAGAAAGGAAAAAGAGAAGCTGCTAACATTGGAGAAGAAGCTGAAGAACACTGTTTCATCTTGGATATGCTAAAAATAGAAATCAGTTTATATCAGTACCAGCAAAGCTACCAGAATACGACATTTCTGAAAACTACTGAAGCGTACCAAAATATTTAAATAATACTTTGCATTCATTCTATTAGATTGTATCAACCACCTTCTCCAAATTATCTTTGGGCCTTTATTTCATGCCATATAGCAAAGTTTACCATTTTAATTACTTAAATTGATGACAAGTAGAGGAAGTACTTGTTTAGCTAAGTGATAAATTAGCTGCCCTGTGAAGTCAAATTGATTAAAATGACCTGACTAAAAGCAAATGTCTGATGTGGTAATGGTCTCATGCATGTTTTGTTAAGTTTGACAGCATCATGTTATGAGAGTTCACAATTCTGCCCCTCATTTGAAGCTTATGAAGTAATCAAGCATGTTAGCACACAGAAGTGAGGATTCTCCAGAATGCGAAAACATTTTGAAGTAGCTAAGGAATTAAGTATTAGGAGAATAAACACGATTGTGTTTGTTTAAAGCAATGAAGTACAGATGACTTGCAAATAATCTAGAAACAGTTCCAGACCCTGGGTTTTCTTTCACTAGACAAATCTCCCAGGCCTTAAACTATTCCTCCTGAACTTTTCTCTGAATATAGGACTGAGCAGAAGACAGTCCTCAGCAAGAACTTTGGAAAATGAGGAGCATTTGGCATGCTTCAAGCTGGATACTTTTTACTAAGACACTCATTAATAGGCATTTTTGAAAATTTTGTTTCAACCTGTAATATTCACTGCTTTATTCTTTGCTCTGGGAGTGACTTTTACTCAGGCCACTTGGACCACCTATCCCATAGCACTGAGCTCTTCCACTCTCCATCACTTGAGCCCTTTACTACCATGACCTCCATTTAAATACAGAAGATACTAGTCCAAGTATCTCCAACAAAACTCCACCAAATTCAAACAATCCCCCTATGCCCCACCTCCAGTTTAAAATTAGCTATGGTTTCTACTCAGCCACTTCTACAGGTTCCCACCACCCACTGAAGAAATATCTCTTACGAAAGCATTCACTAACTCAGAAGAAAAGTACACAATTTGAAAAACTTCGGATAGCATAAAGCAAGTCTGTTTTCTTTTATAAAATGTATCAGATTATGTATCATTAAAATAGAATGATGTAAACATATAAAAGGAGTGACATGGTAGAGCGGATGAACATTAACATCAGCTGGGGTCCAGAACAAAACGAACAAGATCATGCCACTGATGGACAGGTTAACAGCCACTGAGCCTGATGATCATGAAATGCAATTAATTTTGTCCCATTTAATAACATTTCCTGCATTTTAACTTCTGTCTGTCTGATCTTTAATACAAAAACAGAGTTACATTGGACTTTAAATAAGTTAATTAAGTATTAAAATCAATCATGTGAAAGTCTTAATATTTAATATTGTTAGATTGTATATCAAAGTGGTTTTATTATTTATTTACTCCAAACCTTTCCAGAATACTTCATGTGGCAACAGGGGGTCTGTATCTCACAAGATAAATGCATTTACAATGCCAAATAAATTATATATAAAAGCATTTGTCTTAATACATGTCATTCAATATTAAATATCACCCATTGGTACCACCCTGAAACCCTAATCCATTTTTACCAACCGCACATTTGTATTATTCAAATGTTGTCTATTAAATAGCTGTCTCAAGAGCCATAGTAAAGGAATACATACCTAAGAACAATTGTCACAGGAGCTTTAAAGCACTGTCTACAGATTTAACCCTACAATTTTCATGTCTTACCAGTACTTAAACATGCGAAGTATAAATTCAGTAGTGAATTAAAATGTCAGGGATAAAAACACAGATAGCCTGGGATCATGACAATGTATTCTTTTGGTAATTCACAGGATAGTTACAAACTTTTATGCTAGAAGCTAAAAAAAGAAAAAAAAAACTAAAACAAAACACATCAAACTTTATCATAAGTAAACACTTTATATTCTGGTAATTTGGAAGATAGGAAAACTTCCATATGGTTGTTACAGGTAGGGAACACCTTCATCCAATTGTTAGCTTGTAGTTTTCTTGAGGTTACATGATTCTGTAAGATACTTTAGTTTGGCTATGGAAGAAAAACTTGAATAAAGCAGAGAGGACTTAAATCCTTATGTAAGGTTGACCACTATATTCAGTATCCAATAGCCTCCAAGCAACCTTGTCAACAGTGTTCCCCAAGGTCTAATGCTACAAATAGTGTCATTTGACATTTATGGTGAAACAATTTCTCTCTTCTGCATTGAAAAAGGTGACAATGAAAGCATAAGCAGCATCAACCATCCTAAAATCCCAATACTACAGTTATGTATTCAGTATGCTCTCTTTAAAAAAAAAGTCAATGAACAGGTGAGATATTAGCCAAATCCTGTCTCAACTTTGCAGTTTGAATTTCCTCTAAAAATCTAACCCAACACCCTCAACACAAAACTACATGTAGTTTTACTACAGGCTTATGTGACTGCTCTGCAATGAGGCTGTTAAGAGAACACAACTTTCATCTAACTTCGATTTCAAACAAGAAATACTAAAGAGATGCAAAGTCAACAGTTAAACGCAGTCCAAATCCTAAACACTCCTCCCCTTACCAAGATCTAGCAGTTTAGCAGCAGATGCGAAAATGCTATATTGCCGTATTTTCACCGTATTTCTGTAACGACTCAAATAGAGGAAGGTTCCTCGTAGGGGTGGAGGGGAGGTGGCATGGCAGGGTTTCATTTCTCAGGTCAGAAAACACCATGATCAAAATGATAACTGAATTGGCATAACAAGATTTGATGAAGTATATCACGTCAGCCAAAAGAGAGAGAGCACTGCCTTGTAAAAAGAGGTTACCTGTACTTAGGCTGAAATTGAAAATATAAGAGAAGGCTGAAAATTGGGATAATAAAACAAAGAAAGAGAGAAAACAACATATGTAGAAGACATATGCTGGAAAAGGAATATAGCTGGACACTGGCTGTTCAGTAAGTTCTTGAAATATATTGGTGAAAGAGAATTTTTATTTAATTGGTTTGCATTTTGTTTTAAATTAGGAGGAAGAAAAAACAGACAGGTCAGCCACTGGATTAAACTGATCTAGATTCTAATCCACAAGTACAAATCAGCTCAAAACAGAAGGATGAAAAGTTCAAATGACAGTGCTCTTAGCAGGACAAAGTTCATGATTCTTAGGAAAGGAAGGAGGTGAAAAACCATGATAATAAAAAGAACAAGATATCAACAAAGCAGGCTTCAACTTTTAGGCAAGAAACAGAACTGGAAACAGGAATTCAGATAAGCTGGTCTACTCCTAAAGGAAATTCTCATATTATATGTAGGCTATCCTGACGCAGAGAAAGGACAGAAAAGGCAATGACGTGAACTTGGCTAACTGCAGATTTCAATGAATCAAAGCATAAAGAGGTAGCACACGAAGTAAAAATGAGGTCATATAATCTAGGTTGAGTATAAATAAGCACAAAGTTGTAGGGTCAAGCCAGAAAGGCACAGAACAAATAAGACAGAATTAACAAGCAACACCAGGAACAAGAAGAGAACATTATGTACCGTGTAAGGATACACGTATGCACACACTAGTAGGTAGAAGAGAACAATGAAAAGATTTGATCTGCTATTTAAAGGAGAGGGAGAGTTGTCAAAGATGTCAATGGAGGTAAAGTGTTTTCTGCTTCACTCTTTGCTAAGATCCATTTGCAAATCGATGGCTAACATATATAGCACCATTTAGACAGCATGTGGGTTAGCTCAAAGAAAAGATCAGAGAACTAGGTAAGTCAGTTTTTTTCACATCATCACGTACAACTCAATTTAAGGTGATTTCATGCAGTAGTTTTGACTTAATTGATACTGTCGTCAAAGAAGGCAATCCCATCCTCTTCCTCCCGAGTAATCGTTACCCCATGCCACTTTCTCACTACTGGCATAAGCATCTACATGGAACCATGTCATTTGACTCATTTGGGTTGAAGCTATCCTGCCAAAAGAGTAAATTTTAACCAAGACCAGTTATGACCTTGCGCTTGGTTAGAATAATCAACTACAAAAACACAAGATGAAGAACAACCAGTTATAAAGCAGATGTGATGGAAATGTATGGGCAAGTGGATCACGATTTGAAAGTGAGGCATCACTATCATATTACTTCGAAATAGCCAAAACAAGTTGATAAAAATGAGATGTGTAAATCTCCTCCTATCATCTGATGCTGGTAAAGATGGATACACAATAGTGTATCCATCTTCACAAGGACTGCACAGAAGGACAGTAACCAGCTGCTGCAGTCCAGAGAAGAGCAACAAGACCAAATAAAAGCCTAGAAACTACAACCTATGGTGCAAGACTGAAGGAAACAGAAGGTTTTACTTCAGCAAAAAGACGATGGGAGGGAAGGGAAGTAAAATGCAGTAAGATTTCAAATGTGTACATCATCCAACTATGAAGCTACTCCCTTTTCTTACAGTAATCTAAATACGCTGAAAACTTTATTCATATTAAAATTATTCAAACAATTGGAAACCCATTACATGAAATAAATCTTTTGTTTATTTTATTTTGGAATATATTTTATCTACCTGGTTACAAAACAACATAACTTAAATTAAAGCTTTTCCTTTCCAAAGATAGTTATGAAACCAAAGTAGTTTACTGCTGTTTATGGTATGGAAATGACTGCTTTTAAGTATTTAAGAGTTTTACTTTCAGAAACACACAGGCACCATGCTATGCTATACACTTTATGTTTTAGTAATACATATGTAACTCGAAGGGCCGAAGAATGTCAAGACTGAAAGAAATCATCAAAACAGTGAACTGGAAAAAATGGCAGCTTAGCCTGCAGCCTTACCCAAAATGATGGTAACTAGCTTAGACACTAAAAGTGTATTCAATGAAATAAGTTTCTAGGATATCACAGCTTTAAAGTAGCAAGCAATTAATCTAGGATTCAGCCTTTATTCTTTCACTATTTTTAGAAAACAGTTTCCTACAGGGGTTGACAGAATTTTTATAGGAACACCAGCACGTTCATGCACACACAGAGGCATTTACATCAAATATTTCTCTTCTAGATATGCAGATGCTAAAGCAGCATGGTCTCATGCTGAGGTAAAAAGAAAGTTGGTGTAAAACCTGTTTCCTAAAGAAAAAGGACTATTTCCATGTGCACTTTGAAAGGAACAAGAGACACAGAATTAGTTTTGTGTCTTACAATGAAGTTTCTACATAAAGCGAAGAACCATAAACCCCATAACAGGCACAGCTCTAGAGAAAAACCGAGTTCAAGAGGAAAGCAAAGACAAAGCACTATCTGAAATCTAATTCAGCTACAGTGCAATGAATGCAAATTGCAAGGCTTTGCCATTACTTCTGTCAATGGGAGCAGGAGCTGCCTTGAGTATATCTAAAAGCCATGCTCAAGAGGAAAAAAGCTTCAGAGTAGAGCTACCCCTGGTAAAAAATACGCTGAAAATTCTCACGAATGTTCTCTCTCACATCAGTCTCAAGACATACATAAAACACAGGATTCATGTCATGTACTGCCTGCTCACATTGCTCTTCTTCAGCCTTGCCACATCAAAAGTAACAAAAGCAGGGTGCTCATGAGCCACTCTAGGGCTTCAGTATTTTCTTAGAATTCATATCTAGGATATAGTGAATTTCAAACAGCAGTACCTAAAGAAAATGAGATAAAATACCTCAAGCAAAGGAAGCCCTTAAGACTTGGAAACACAAAGTATAGATGAAACCTGCTAATGTCAGCTGGTAGTTGACTTCAGGAAAGCCCACTATATCAAGAGATCAATACTGTTATGAATTACTTTTTTCTTCTTTTCTCTTTTTTTTTTTTTTTTTTTTGGTAGGAATACACCACTGTATTTCACGCTACTAAAAAGAAGACAAAGCAGGTTCTTCCTTTTCCAGACAGTGAACTCTGCTGCTCAGCACATCCTGCTGCATCTGTTGTTTCTGGTCTTCAGGACCTCCTAGCACTAATTCCTGCCAAGACTAATAATATTATAAATGGCAGGAAAATATAGTGTGATGGTCTTCCTTCTTTAATAATCTGATCTCTTAATATAGTGTTATCTCTTACAACTTGTTTTCCTAGCCCTTTGCAGTCTCATATTTTCCATTCAGATTTTTGAGCAGCTGGATGAAATGTTCTGTGCTTTCCTGTACATGCACATCAGACTGTCAAGGGAACAAGTGGTTTTGATGAACTCTTCAGGCAGAGGAGCTAGGCGGGCAAGGTCACTGTAGCATAATGATTTCTATAATGCACTGTTACTTAGAGGCATTTATTCCTCCTAAAATATTCTCTGGGCAGTCCCTGCTCCTTGCCAGAGCATGTAAAACACAGGCATAGAAGTCACTGGTATGAACAGCATGGTACATCAAATACACACTGTCCATACCACTTCAAAACCTGAAACAGATGCAGGTCTTAAACAGTCAGTAGGAAAGCGGTACTTTGCAAGGTTATACAGGAACAAAAGTCTGGCTATAAAAATAATTTAATTGTGCAGAATTTCAGAAATTAAATTTATAGTAACAATAAGAATCCATAACATAGATGAATTCAAAAATAAGGATAAAATACACTGCTTAAATTGAGAAATATTAATAAAAGTGACTTGCAATTTATGAGTTAAGAGGGTTTTCTGGTTTGGCAGTAAATTTGTCTTACCAGAAACATCTGTCACCAACAAGTTTCATTCTCTTTACCCTAAGTCCTAGGTTTATTTTGCTTTAGAAGTGAGTCAACACACGCTATGCAGCAAGAAGCAAAAGCCTGGTTTTGTGTGACATTTTTAGACAACACATAAATAGCAGGGCAAGGTCTCAGACACAACCAGAAGTAGTTTGCTAAGGGATCAGTTACCCTGAGAATTCTATATGTGTTTCTGCTTTGGGGAATGAGAGAAAAACAACAGGCAGGACTCACTAAAGCTTTTTGATTTTTAAGAGGTAATTCAATAGACTGATGGCTCCTAAATACATTAGGCTAAGTTGACTGTTCACTCTAATTCACCAACCACTATGACATGACTGAACCTCCCAGTGTCTGAATATCAGGTTTTGTTGTATACAACCAGCAAAAAGGAACTGGAATACCCACAGAACAATGAACAGAGTTGAAGAATTGTGCTGGAACAACAGCTGTCATTATACTTTACAGAAAGCTTGCAACACCTTTGAGGCTAGGCTTTTAAGCCTTTTTTATTAAAAAAATATAACAGATGTAAACAAGATATGGTTAGAAACTCCTTGATTAAATTTTTTCTGTTGGTTTCAGAAAGCCTTTGCAGACAATTTTCTTGTCTGTGTTAGACAGATCAGTATGACGTTTTAAGAATATTTAACATATAACTCATGATAGCATTAACACTCTGAATCCTCCTGGACAAAATAGATGTTTTCACATACTTCTTTTCAATTCCTTTTTTCCTGTCCTTCTGACCAATTTTATTATTTTCTTTCTCTACAAACACACAAAATATTATATTGAGAAAAGGTAGTTTTCAGAATTTTTACTGCTGCAGACTCTCTATTATCTCTTTCTTAAACTGGTCACATGCAAAAGCCTAGGAAAATGAACTTTTTGTTATGTTGCTGCATTTCTGGTAATAGTTGAGCTAGAGAAGTGGCCCAGTTCAGGCAGAGAAGTGACGTAGCAGTGGCCAGGCCATGGACCACTTAAGAGTATTAAGAAGAATGAAATGAAAATTTTGAAATGGATCGAGAAGTAAATGGAAAGAAACCAAGCACCAGGGACTATGGGTAGGATCCGTACTCACTTTTCGTTCTTATTTAATAGTAAGGCTGTGCATCTTGGAGCACCTAAAATTAGTAGTTACTTTTGAAATTTTGGTCTGTCATGTATTATTCATCTTTCTTTTCCTCCTAAAAGGAAGACATAAGATAGCAGTGGCAGGTGTTCTTAGCTTCCTAATGGAAAAGGAAGAAAATGTTGATCAAGGGGACGGATCTTTCTTCAAAGAAGAGGTGACAGATAGATATTGCCTAGCTGAGATGACTATTCTCTGTCAAACACATTGCAATTCCACCTGTTGCCAGGAAGTCTTGAAGCTTAAGGATTTCTCAGGCAGGCAGTAGATCCTCTGCCTACTCATCCAAACTCCTGTGCTTGGGAAGTTCTTGTTCTTCAGTGTGGAAGAAAAAGGGAAATCCTGTCCTATTTTAGCATTTCTGATTTAGCAAATCACTGAATACAACAAACCCAGACAACTTTAAAATTATTCGTCATTTTTGGTTTAGAGGTTTTGACAGCATTAAAGCCAAAACATAAAAGATAACAGAAATTAAATTATTTAGAAAGACAGAAAATCACTCCTTTACTGTGCTACTCCAAGCCAGCTTTCTCCCAAACAAGACCACATAAGACTCCCTTCATCCTTTCAAATAACTGAACATGGTATTGTTAACATAAAGATTTCTAAAAAATGTCACCTAGTATAACTACATGAAGTTAGCTTGCTAGAGAGAATATTTCTCCATCTCCTTTAAATTCAAGATTTCCTCTGTATTTAGTGGAACTCTTTTAGTGCACTGATGTCAGAAACAGCAGATGAGAAAAGTGATCTCACCTTCCAAAGACATACACACAGTTTGGCTTTTAAAAGGTAACACAGAGGACTAAAGAATATTTTAACTAAAACTGTTTGCTTTCTTTTTCTCAAAGCCTGTAGGAATGATCATGAGAGATGTTCAGGAAAGAACAAAGTTTTTGGTTTTGTTGGGTTGTTTCTTTCATGGTTGAAGTACCATTTCACCACTAAGTTCCTCAGTTCATGGAAAAAAAGCTTCAGACCTTATCCATACCCTAACACTATATGTTAAACTTTTATACTTTTTCCCTACAAACGGTGACTTTCATGGATATGTGTCACGCTGTCAAAAGTCTTGATTTATAATATCAATGGTCTTAAAGTAGTAAACAACTACTCTAGTTTTCATTCCCGCGAATAGTAGTCTTGGTACAAACTGATGTCTGAATACTTCTTCAACTTTAATACAGCAATAATTTAACTTAAGATCAGTTTTCTGAATTAAAAGCACACAGAGTCTGTCATATGCATCCCAACACTTACACTCGTATGGCACTTCTGTACAGCTCAAAATCAATTTAGTCATTTTGATTTTAGTTTACATTTAGATAGTCCATCATGAAAGAGCTCAGAACTTTACCCTAACCTGGGTCCTCTGTATGCCATATGTATATGCTATCTGCTACATCAATCAAAACGGCTCACAGTTCAGATGATGTATACGCAAATAAATGTACTTTACCTAGAGGTCAAAATCATTTCTGAAAGAGCACTGTACATTCTCTTGATTTTAGCTACCTCCTACATCCATGAAGTATAAAAATTTAACAAGCTGCAAAATAAGAAATTGAACACCATACATCGAGTTTCTTTAGTGTCACGCTAGGAATGCTATAATTATAATCAAGAATACTCTATTTTTACTGTGCCTTTCTACCTTGTGGCACATGGCAGCCTATGCCAGTTTTATCATAAAATATTATTATGGGGAAGAAAACATAAAAAAAAAAAAAAAAAGGAAGAAAAAACGCAGTTCTGCTACTCTGAGATCACATGTGAAGGAACGAAGATGTGGATTTGGGTTTTTAAGATGGTCCTTATATGTTTTGTCCTTATTCCTGTCTCAGCTATTGCAACCATGTAATACAGTCTGGGCAGATCAAGTCTGAATTGTTTCTTAACAAAGCTACAAATCAGCGTAGCTCTCATTTGACAGAACTGTGAGACTTTCAAAACTGCACTTTCAACACATTAAGTACAATGGGTGGGATTTTTCAAAAATGTTTTAGAAATGCTGAGAAATAAGGTAGGTTGAAATGTATACATATCACTACATTAGTTGCATGAAAAGAAAGCTGCAACACAAAGGCACTGAAGAATGCATGAAATTGGGCAATATTAGGCCTATGAGCATAAAAGTTTTATAAAAAGCCCTATAATTTATTATTTCTTCAAATTTGATCAAGAAAATAAACGTACATAGCTGAAACAGAAAAGGACGTATCTGGCAATTCAATTTAATGACTGTGTAATATAAGTGTGTGAAAAATAGTTTCTGAACTTGTCTGAACTTGCTACAAAAGACGGAATTTTGGCTTCTCTAAAACGTCTGCTGATTTTATCAGGATGGATAGCCAGCCTCAGTGCTCTAATGTACATGTACAAGGGTCACTGCTCTAGATTCACAACAAGTTCTGACCTTGAGATTTTTTTAGCTTTGTTTGTTCATCTGAGTCCACTATGTAATTATTTTAGGAACTTTATATATTTCAGTATTACACATATTTATGGCAAAGATTTGGCAATGTAATTCAAATCTACTGCATGTTAGTGTGACTTGTGGGTATTCAATTAGTAAAGGAGAGGTCTGCACTTGTCCATCTCACCTTCATCTCTGGAAAATTAACAGATACCGGATGTTGTGTAATGACTTACTGAAATATGCAAATAAAAATATTCAAAAGGCCTTACTAATTTTACGACAATAAAGTCTGTAGCTGTAATATTCCAAACAACTCTAAACCTTATTTTCTTAAGCGTACACATGTACAACTAAACATAGAGGTAAAATCTTACCTTTTCTTTTTACAGGAAAACAGGATTTGAGTTGGAAGTCTAAATGTCAACCCTGAACAGTATAAAATTATACAGAATAAGGAGGAAACAGGGCTGATAGTGCATATAAATATGACAGTGTATTAGGCTGCATTTAATTACCAGTTCAAACAACAACCTGATCTAACCTTTGACAAGTAAAATAAATGTTCTGAATAATTTAACCAAAGCAAACATTTGCTGTTAAATGCTGGCTAATTATAGTAAGAGTTGCACTGAGAGGGGGAAAAAACCCAAAAGAGATGGTAATTTATACACTTCTCCTGCAATTGCTACAGCTATTCCTTGAAACCCTTGAATATTTTTTTTCCATGCGGGATAGCTATTAAGTATCTACTTCAGGAAAAAAAAATCTGTCTATGTTTAAAGGAAGAAGCACTGTATTAAAATAATAGCCTTAATTTACAAGCACTGAAGAAATAGTGCAAATACAGAAAGCAAAATAACATTAGTTTCAGGAATATCCACCTTTTCTACTGATGGCTTTCTGATACAAAAATCTCTGTTTGTAATGCTCTGCATCACACTGGAAGATAAGAAGGGGTAGAAAGATTATTAAATCTTTTACAAAGTGTCAGTGCAAAATCACACAAAAGCCTCATTACAGGATAGGGGAGCACAATTCAGTCATGTCCAATGCACTTCTGAAGTCTAATGAATAAATTTAAATAATTTCTCTACGTAAATACCAGATCAACAGTTAAATAACATAAATAAACCAGAGAGATTCTTTAAAAACAATCCCTGCCAAATTATGTAACGACAAAATAATTCCACCACTATGACTTTTTCAGATATATTCTCTATAGCCAGATATACTATCTATATGAAATATTGAGCTTGTTTCAAAAACAGGCTAAAGATATCAGAAAAATAAATACATATGACAAGGACGTATATTTGAAGTCAGCATACTTCCAATATCAGAACATCAATAACCATGAAACTGAAACCATTAGAAAAAAGGTGGTTTTTTTTCCTGCAGCCTATATGCCTTCCAGTTGTAGGCTATTTTTAAAGAAGTGAATGAACAGTCTTTGCTATCTTTGGGCCAAGAGTTTCACTCATTTACGTGATGAAGAGTTAGTAGCAACATCAGCTGTCTATCTGCATGCCCAGTAACTATGGTTCAGAAGAACCAGGAGACCATGAAAATTTCACACACAAGCAAGGCACGGTAAACGAAAGAGGCCTATAAATCCCTGATCTTGAATATATATTAATATCTGAAGGCTTTATATAATCTGCAAAGTAAAAAGTGAAAACCATTAAAAATATTAAAACTGACTGGAAGTATGCTCTTCTCTTTTCCCAAAAGTAATTTGTGTGCAGATAAGTTTTGGCCACAAGTTTCCAAGACAAACATATTATTGTTAAGTTACCTTTTGTGTTTTCATAAATATTTAAACTCTCCCTGAAATTTTAAATATGTTTATAGAGACAAAAATGCTAACATTCTTAGCCTTTTAGAGTGAAAAATTATTAATTAAACTATTTCTTGCATGCTGTAAGAGAAACAATATTTAAAAGCAACAAATAATAAATTCACCAAAAAAATTACCAAACTGTTTACTTGATAATGAGTGAGGTGGATTCAACAAATTGAAGTGGATTTGATAGCTTACAGTATAAACTGAATATCGGAAAATTGAGTTTGAAGGTCATTACTATTCTTGCTCCGCAGCTCAAGACAAAGTCTTTAAGCAAACAAAGTAGTAAAGAATTTGATGAGATCCATGCCTGACACTGGAGAAATTCAAGCACAGAATTAATTTTACAGTGCTTCACGCCAAATGGACAGTGAAATGTACTGGGTTTTTTATGCTGAGGCATCCATAAAAACATACTCAGCTGTATTTGGACAGGACAAAGGGAAATCTTGAGCAGTTGTTGGTAAATGCAACAAATCAACTCTTCCCCGCTATTATACTGCACATAAAACTTTGGCAATTAAGAAGAAAACTGGAACCAACCTTCTCTAGAGTTGTTATGCTTTTTGTATTCCGCACTTGAAATTTTATCAGGTTCAGTAAGGTAAATTTTGCAAAGAGGAGATACTTTCACCTTTCTGTGAATTAAAATGCAGCAAGAAAAAAAAAAAAGCCACTCAATTCTACAATTTTATATTCTCCAAAATATTTGTATTTAGATAAGCGATGAAATAAACAAAACTACCCAGGTCATAGGTTGCAAGAGCTGGTGTGAAGACTGCGTATTGATGAGGAGCTCACACTCAATGCCAGCCACGCATCAGTGCCAATTACACTTTCCTGTTACTCATTTTCTGAACTGTTGTGTACTTTAAGAAATACAACATCAAACATCTAAACAAGAAACATAATACCATATTTTATATTTAAATTATTACACCTGATAGAAACATTGATAGAAAAGCTAAGGTACTAAAATGCTGAAATACTAAACAAAAGCATCTCTCTTGGCCACAGCTGCAAGGACTATACACTGTTTCCCCAATATCGTCTTTGGTATCAGTCTGATATAGCAGGCGTCATACCTGGAAGGGTGACTATAAATAAATAATTTAGTTACATATGTACTTGGGCATAAACCAGCTAATATCTTTATGCAGCATGGCCCACTTGGAGGAAAAAAGATATCTCCATCCAAACCATTAAAGGAGAAAAGGAATATCATGATGCTAAAACTAGCCGAGCTTCTCCGCTGACTTCATGCACCATATTTTAACACCGAAAACCACAAGAACTAAAGATTTAGTTAGCTCTTTAGATACATAGTTTTGTGCGATAGGTTATCAAGAAATCAGAATTCACAATAAAATAAAAAGTAGAAAAGAAAACCCAACAGAAATCATAGTGGAACTACTACTGTGGGGTTCTTTACGAAGTAATCCAACATTTCACTCTGGTCAGTCTGTTATTATAAGTAACAATTAATTTAGTCTGTACTGGAAGCTTCCTGCATATTTTAGTTTGCACGTACTTGTAAGGTCTTCCTGAAGAGAACTCACTTTTGTGTAGAATGGCTTTGTGATGTGGATTAGCCTCCACAAGGGATCTGAATTGACAATAATGAATTCATTCTATATAGTGGGCTAGACTTAAATGAGAAGTGAAAGGCCAGTGCCAGCAGAGTTCAGTGATCAGCCACTGTTGTCCTCTATATAATTTACTGGTTGAGTTTAATAATTACGGCATTGCCTTGATAATTTGTAGCTGCAGCATACTGGAAAGAGAGGAAGAGAAAATGCTTCTTGTGTTAATAGGAGAATTGAATTTTTTTATTTAAATGCAGACCCACAAACTGCAAACAGAGTATTCATAACAAACATCTAAGAACACTGACACTGGTTTAAACTAAAATTAATTTATATCACTCAAATCCGGAAAAACATAATTTCAAGCCTTGATCTTATTAGGATACTTAATGTAATCTTATTAGAATGTGAGCTCCTATATATCAAAGTGTTTTATACATTGCAAATATATTTTAAAGAGCTCCAATAAATATTACTAAACAATTCACTACTGATCTCCAAACCCAGTTTCACAGGGGCAGATTATTGGATCTGTAACTAATACATCAAGAGGGGCAATGCCTTCACACAGGTGATATTCTCACTGCTGTACAGAACCGGCTGTCTCAGGAGCGTTAAGGAAGTTTCCAGGACTTTCTCATCTCTTAACTGACTGAGATTAAGCGCAGAGCAGCATGCCTTCCAAAAGGACAGAGTACCTACAGCTTCAGCGGAAGCAAATGGGGATCATAGATGCTTAAAATTTCAGAAAATCAGGCCCGGTGCCATATACAAGGGAAACGCTGCCAGAAATGTCACTCACAGAATCCATGCCTGCCACTCCGCAGAGATTCATATATGCTTAATGATGGCTAGCAAGTACAGAGAGCAGACCTAGCTAAGGAAAAACAACAGAAAACGAGGCAGGAGGCAGGCGCTGAGCACTCTGGCTGCGCTTGTATCCCCACTGGCAAAGTAAAAGTAAAATGGTTAAGAAACCGGTAATACCGATGCCAAAAATTTAAATGTTTCCAAGGACTATAGCAGACCTTAAGAGATAGAGCTTTTAATCTCGTTTGAAACAGTTTCAATACTTCAACATTAATGTATGCACATATATATTAATGAAGCAGACATGTTAATCCCCCCGATGTCGATGTCTGTGAAGCATCTTAGCTCTTACTTCCTTCACCATCAGCCGTGTGTAAGTAACATACTGTGGCAACATATGAATAGTTCATAGCTCCAGCAAGGAATGAATGAATGAACAGTGACCTAAACGCAAGCAGCAATTAAGGTTTCTGTTTCTTTACCCATCAGCTATTGCATATACTCACAGCAAACAAGTGTGTTTTTCTGACATGCACACTTGTCTGTTAATAAGTTAAGGAACTATTTCAGTCAAGAGCCTTTATGTTTTTCCCCTACACGCTTCATTTCTTGCTACATGCATTGGAGTTTTACCCTGATAGAGATGTTGATGACAAGCCCAAGAAACGAAGGTGATGCAGCCTGGGACTAAGGTAAAGAATACCACCCTACTTAGAAATCCGAAGTGCAAGCTTTCTGAAAACCACAATGAGAACTTCCAGTTAGCACTTCTATTTGAATTCAGTACATAGTTATACATCGCTTGCAAGACTATAATGTACTACAACAAAGTACCAGGAAGGAGAAAAACGGCGACATTTTAAATGGCAACAAGCATGAAATAATGACAATATGCTGTTTTGTTTAGTCCCTCCCCTGGCCTTTTTTTTTAGGGGTGTGTGTTGTTATTCTGGTTGTTTGTTGTTTGTTTTGTTTTCTTTTGAGGTTTTGTTGTTGTTGTTTGGTTTGGATTTTTTATACTTTATGGGGGAAGAAGAGAAAAGAAACAGCACACAAAGAGCCATGCCTGTTCTTTTTCACAGATTCAGTTCCAAAATAATTCTACTAATAAGCTACTGCACATTATCAATACACGAGGTATGTGTTCAGAGATAAATTACATTATAATTCACTCCAGTAAAACTGAATTCCAGTTGCAGAATCTTGTTATAGGAGTAATCTGTAAGAGCAACTGCTGGCCTTTAAGGGACCAGCAGGTACAATTTTAACTAGAAGTAGTTCACAAAAGTACTTCTCCAGTTGTAAACAGAATGATTGACACAAACTTACCTGTCAATGCAAACTCTACATAAACCCACTATTCATATATTTTCTCTCAGTTAAAGAACTAAATGCATTTTCTCTATTAGTACATGGTTCAAAATTCTCAGCCTCTGTTAGTCTGGTAAAAAATGACCTCTGCAAAAATAAGCTGAAGAAAATTAAGACAACCCTGAACAAAGAAAAGAAGCAGATCCTGAGAGTTGTTAGTACATTAAATAAGCATTACATTAACACATTTGTCTTTGTAGAAAGTAAAAAAAAAAAAAAACAGAAGGAAAGCTATCTGCTTAAGATAAGTAGGTTTTTTAGTTTAGTTTTGTTCTTTTTTCCCTCTTCTATACTAAGCTTTTTAGATACAACAGTGTATTTTATTCCTTTTTATTCAAATAATCAATGCAGATAATTGGTCAAGGGAACTAAGAGCCTACTGAAGTGCAAAGTGCCTCATTTATTCTTGAAGGTAACATCATGCTACCTTGTGATTGTAAAGCCAACATTTGTAAGGAACACGTATTCAATAACTAATGTTTCAGTACTTCAATAAACTCTTCACATTCCATGAACAGTGTGTTCTATAGAAATGAACGATCCTCATAATTCAATATTAAGATTAGCTCTGCTCCTTCTGTCATCAATTTTGAACCAATGGCATGCATGAGGTATATATAATATTTTTAAAAATAACTTAATTTTGCATGATACTGGTTTTCTCCAGCACCTCACTGTGTTAGAATAATGAGGTATGACTTTTCAAAGCTTTGCTTCCTCACACCTTAAAGTAGTCAGCAGTGTGCATGTGTGTATAAGGGGGTGTTCATGTAATATATACATTACTATATGGGTAAAATACTACCTTTACAGAATAAAGGATGCTACTCCTTTTACTACAAGGTAATGAAGAAAGAGAGGGAGAGGAGAAGAAGAAGAGAAAAGAAGAAGAAAAAGAAGAGAAAAGAAGAAGGGGGGGGAAGGGAAGAGGAGAGATCTTATTCCTCAGAACATAACATGAAGTCTTTCACAAATGAGAAAAAAAAATCTCAGAACCCACTTGTTACAAACAAGAATTTAATTTCCTTGAACTCAAACTCTACAACATTCAGCTAACTCTGAAGAAACTGGAATGTAAAATGACTCATAAACTGCCAAAAAGCAATATGGGTGAAAACAGAATTTGTTCTCGCTGTCAGAGGCAAAAGTAACAAAATGGTAAAATGCAAACTCTATTTTAAAATGTAGGTAACATCAGTAAAGATCTGACTGAGAAGAAATACATGATTGGGCAAAGGAAATTCTAACTGATTGGACTGACAAGAGCAGAACAATTCGGAGACTGCAGCTCCAGGTGGTATCTCAGGAAGGTCCCTATTGCTACTTTACCCAAAGCACATGAGGGGATTATATCTGTGCGGGAAAGGGAACAAATTTGGCAAAGCCATTAAAAGAAATAGTGAAT
The DNA here is from genome assembly GCF_037038585.1 of Patagioenas fasciata. Lineage (NCBI taxonomy): Eukaryota > Metazoa > Chordata > Aves > Columbiformes > Columbidae > Patagioenas > Patagioenas fasciata. The sequence continues at coordinate 131,226,485 of NC_092521.1, read as the reverse complement.
TAAGTCATAATGGGAGGACTTGTCCACCGTGTGCAATGCCCTCCTAGATATACAAGAGCTGCTCTGCAGCATTATTTCCTGGATGCTTGGAATGGCATTATCAGTTCTCCTGCAGATTTACAAGGTGCTAAGGCAGCTGTAGACTCCCTTTCTCTCTCTCCTGTCCTCCCTCAATATTAATCTCACCTCTATTCTTGAAAATTATTTACACGAGAAATTAGAAATCATGTCACAGATATTATAGGAAAGCCACCAACTCAAATTTTAACTTTTTATTATTCTTCCTTTTAGGTCTTCCTTGTATGTATTCGTATATTGCTTTTCAACCTTGCCAGAGATGAGAGGTTAAATGGACACTGACAGTCCATAGAAGAATAGGCTCTTTCATGATAAGCCAACATAGCTCTAGGCCAATTTTGGACATTATTTGGCAAGTGTTACTGTATTAAGGAAGCAATTTTTCAAGGTTCACATGCACCAAGTGCAGTGTATACTATACAGCTATTAAAAAAGCTGCATGAACGTAAGACTGAATATATCTTGTTCATGTAATTATCTGCTTAATTCAACATGCCCACACAACATTTACATACAACTGAAAAAGTAAAAACTCACAGAAAGCAAAATCTCTCCTGTATGATGCTCTTGGATAGCTTAGGCTCCCACTTCTTTCTTAATACCATATTCAGGAATATTATTCCAAAAAAGAAACTTGCACATCACATACCATCAGGCTGATGAGTCTCACACTCATAACTGCAAAAATTATGAAAAGGCAATCAGAAATTTCATGGACAGTATACACACTTATTAATATGATCTGTTTTATTGGGTCCCAATGAAAACATCTTATTAGTTCTACAATTAAATGATTCAGAAACCATCCACACTATCTTTGCCTTTTAACAGTTCCAATCAGTAGCAGATCTAGGTGTAATCAACAGCAGCAGGGGGCTTTAGGAAGCAAAACAAAACAAAAACAGTAGGGATCTTTACTAGTTTACAGTAATTGATACAAGGAGATGTTATATGTTACTGCAAATTAGCCCAAGATATGGAAAAGCTACACGAAAATTCCCTATTTTCTACAACTGCCATTTCAATACAGCAATGGCAATACAATAAGCTTTTAGAAAAAATGTAGTATTTAAAGTTTACTGAATTCTGTGCTGATCTAGAGATCTTCTTTATCTTTTTTTTTTTTTTTCCCCTCTCTATTTTACATTTTCTGTAACAAGATCAATATTTGGGTTACCATATATTCAGCATCCATAGATGTCACCCCTTAAATTCGTGAGTGGGTTGCAGGAGTGACATGAAGTCCCTCTTCTGTAGGAGTTGAGCACATGGTCTGAACAGCACTTTTAGCCCCTGCAATGCATGGTAGCGAAACTATGTTTCCCATATGTTAGTGCTGACAGGCTGACTGATGTAATTTCAACTCAAAGAAACTTACATACAAGTTATTTTTACGCTTTTTGATCCTCTCCCTCTATTAACAGTGTCCCAGATATAAGAAAGGAATACATTAAAGAGAAATTGATAAGTGGTGCAATAATTTATGCACCCTTTGAGTGCCAGGACATCTGCATAAAACGAGGCCATCACCTTTTTGATATCAAGGATGCTGGGATAGTTCCAAATTGTAACTATTTAAATCCTACGCTTTTAAATTCTCATTGATTTTAATACAAGCGCAAAGAGATAAATATCCCAGTATCTGATCTACCCTTGCTACCAACTCTGAAAAAAGATTTTATCTAGCCACAGTCATGCAGTATTTATAAAGGACAACCAGTGAGCATCTCATAGTGAAAGTCCATGTGTGTCACCTCTGTAACAGTCCTAACCTTGCTAATTTAAAGCAAGTCTGCATAAAAATAGCAATCATAGTTTTGGACTGAGGCACAAGTACAGCCCAAGAGATGACAGATTCCAACCACCCCACCTCCTCTGTAGAACCAGATAAACCAGCATGCAGCCTGTGAGTTGCTTTCTTTGCAGCCAGGTGACAACACATAAAATTCAAAATTTGTAATGGATGACTTGCTCAATGACCACCAAATGAGTATCAGAAACTCTTATACTTGCTTGAGCCATGGTAGCCTCTTAAAGTGTAGAAGTTTGAAATTACATAACCACATCCAATTATCTACTTACTATATGAGTATTTTTATTATTTTTAATACTATAATGAGCCTTGCAGCAAAGTCTATTGCTTCAGCACATGGCATAACCAGAAAAACAAGAGCAGAACACACTGGGGTCAAGCCATGAGAGAAAAACTATCAAGTGGTATCACCACTATACTTTTGCAGGAATACAGCAATTCACACCCAGAAGCTGCCAACACTGGATAAAACATATCACCTCTTTCACATTTGTCCTCAAAATAGGTCATTTTGCAAACAAGGTCTATATCATTCAGTGGAAAGGCATCTGTTGAGCCAGTTAAGATCAGCCACACAAGCGCAATAAATTCCAGGATCAGAAGGCAACTGCATTACAACCCACAGGTGAAAAGGGAAGCAGTTGTAGAGGCAACGTGGGGGACATTTCACCAAATGCTAGAGCAGAACAGGGACTGTTGACATGGCATCACATGGGACCTTTGCAGCTCAACTGTGATGAGCCCAGGTGGGTCAGGGCACATATGAGGTAAATTCTCTCATTTATTCTGGCTGTCTCCCAGTCTATCTGTTCCAAAGCTCCTCAGAGAAGGATGGATTTCAGACACTCACATTAACAATAGTGAGCTTTACCACAACCAATTATAATCAGTTAACCATTTCCAAAATGAATAATCTGCCAAACAGCCTTTTTAATTCATCGTTTCCCAACACCAAAAATGGCTACCTTTCCATAAACCCTGCAGCTCAGC